>NC_034607.1:44031485-44145623 GCF_900095145.1 Mus pahari
GGGTGCTCTTACCCGCTGAGCCATCTCACCAGCCCCGAGTTTACTAATATTAGTGTCACAATCTCATCTTCCCTGACCTACCTCACTTCTACCCCAGCTCTCATCTCTGCCCAAAGCTATGAATTCCAAGGAAGAGATTATAAAAATCCCTGGATTTATCAATAATGTTATAATATTATGACCCAGTGCTGTGAAATATACATGCATAGAAATATGGATTTATGGAAGGTAAGTTCGTTTCCTGGATATTTTAAGAAAGCAGATCAGGAGAAGCAACAGGCAAAACCATGTAATGAAATAAATGATGCAAACAAATTGAAAACCAACACCATAAGCCAAGTTGTACAGAAGAAAGAATCATGACGTCTTTGTGAATATAAGGTTTTGAAGCCAAATGGGCAGGGCATCCTTCTCTATACTAACTATAACCATACTACCTCACTATCATGAGATACATACCAAGAATTGGTGGGCCCTCCATCTCAATCTTTCTTATATGAAGAACTCCCCCTGCTATAGTCAGAGACTACAAAAATCAAACTGGACCACTGAGTTTGGCAGAGCCAATATTTTACTGACCAAGGCTTTTCATTGTAAACAAATTCATCCTCTCTTCATCCCCATTCATGAAGAATGCAACAGATATGTACATATGCAACATATATGTACAACCGAGGAGGTACAACTGGAGGCAACTAAAGCCTTTAAGCCAAACCCAGCAACACTTACTAGAAGAAACTTTAAAGCAAAGTTAAATTGTTGAATCCATGCACCTTACATTAGCAAATGTTTCAGCAGGCCTAGTAGGTTAAAATGATGGCTGTTTTATTACAGGGAAGAGCAATTAGAATTGGTAAAATTAGTAAAGCCTATTTAAAAATCTACAAGTAGCGGCTGGGAAAATGGCTCAGCATACTGCGTTTGCAGAAGACTCAAGTTCAATTGCCAGTACCCATGTCTGATGGTTCACAGTTCCAGCTCCAAGGAGTCTAAGACCCTCTTTTAGACTCTGTAAGTAGCTGTGCACACATGTGTGTGCGCACAAACACACACACATAATTTAAAATAAATCTATCAAGTTTAATATCAATATATTTTAATTAATATTAAACATATTTTACTTAGTATGTCAATTATAAAACTATCAATATATCAAAAATATCACTGTATTTTAATTAATACGCAAAACTACTTATAAACACTAATGGCACCATGAAATATTTTGTGTTTGCACACTTCATGTAACGTTTAAATCAAATTAAACATATGCTCTCAAACCAGGCCGCCTCAGCCATGAACAACGCCAACATGAAGGGGGCTGCAACCCTGTAGGTGGAACAACAATATGAACTAACCAGTACCCCCTGAGCTCGAGTCTCTAGCTGAATATGTAGCAGAAGATGGCCTAATCGGCCATCACTGGGAAGAGAGGCCCCTTGGTCTTGCAAACTTTATATGACCCTGCACAAGGGAAGGCCTGAGCCAAGTAGTGGGAGTGGGTGGGTAGGGGAGCAGGGGCAGGGGGAGGGGTATAGGGAACTTTTGGGATGGCATTTGTAATGTAAATAAAGAAAATAATAAAAAAAATAAAATAAATAAAAAAAAAAGACTCGGGACCTGCACGGTAAGAAGGAGGAGCTGTTGAAACAACTGGACGATCTGAAGGTGGAATTGTCCCAGCTTCGCATCTCCAAAGTGACAGGCGGCGCCACGTCCAAGCTCTCCAAGATATGAGTCGTTCACAAATCCATCGCCTGAGTCCTCACTGTTATTAACCAGACTCAAAAAGAAAACCCTAGGAAATTCTACAAGGGCAAGAAATACAAGCCCCTGGACCTGCGACCCAAGAAGACTGGAGCCGTGCGCTGCTGGCTCACCACACACGAGGAGAAACTGAAGACCACGCAGCAGCAGCAGCAGCAGCAGCAGCAGCAGCAGCAGCAGGAGCGGATGTACACACTGCGCAAGTGCACAGTCAAGGCCTGAGATGACAACGACAATAAAGTGCAAGACTGACTGGCAAAATAAAATAAACATACATGAGATACAAATCATTTACTATGATAAAATTCCTTTCAAATGTACAGTTCAGTTATCATTGTCTGTAGTCACCATGCTACGCCATTGCGCACCAGCATTTCTTGATGTTCACAGGATTTGTTGAGGAACTGAGTTTGTTCTCTGCACCTATTTGGCAGCTCAAAAACACCTATGAACTCTGATCCAGTAGACCTAAGAACCCCCTCTGGCCACTGCGGCCACCAAGCATACATGTCACCTTAACTGTCCTTTAATCCCAGCACTCGGGAGGCGGAGGCAGGCGGATTTCTGAGTTCGAGGCCAGCCTGGTCTACAGAGCGAGTTCCAGGACAGCCGGGGCTACACAGAGATACCCTGTCTCGAAAAACCCCCAAAAACAAATTAATTAATTCATTCATTCATTAGGACACAGGGACACGGGGATTACAAGCAGCTTTGCCAAACTAAATGACAAAGCTGGGAGCTGAATACAGGCAGCTGCAGAGCCTCGATTCCATGCCCTTCTGCATGCTTGCCAGACTGTGTGGAAAAGGCTGGCCTACCCATAAGTAGCAGGACCTCAGTGAGATGGGTGTGTCTCACCCAAAGCATAGCCTTCATACTAAAACATTAAATGAGTTGTGAGATATGTGAAGTGTTTATAAGACCCAGACTGTCTCATTTATTAATAGCTTGATGGTTTGCAAATAAAACACAATCTGTTGAGTCAGACAAACAAAAAATTAGCTGGTCGGATTGAAATATAAACAAAGAACTAATTATCTAGCCTCTGTATCGTCTGCTCCTGTATTTGGTCTTTAGCACATGAAATATAAGAACACAGTACACTAACAGCCTTGATAAGAAAGCATTCAAACAAAAATACTCCGCCCTTGACATGTATTGAACCTGCCATGTCACTGCCATCTCCCCTCTGTGGCTATACAGTGTTGTCACTAAAGTTGTTGCCATACACAAACCACTGTACTGGTGGCACTGGGAAAGAGTGGCTCACGCCCCCTGAGCAGTGGAAAGCTGGCCCAATTCCTTGACAACAGAAAATGCCAGAAAATCTTGGCTATCTCTTCTGCAGATGCCTGCTACTGATTACCAGTTTGGTCAGGCAAGAGCCTACCACTGGCATTGCCCAAATCCATCAGCGCGCTAATGGAAAAATATTCAAAATGTATACCTCTCCTAATGGCAGGTTAGCAATAATATCTTTGAGCAAAAACAGCAGATACACGCATTATTTGACTTTCATCATTGCTGCGTTATTATGGGAAGCCACTTCAGAAAGGGCCCTAATGTGTGAAAATAAATATTGACTCTCAGCGGTAATCATTTTCTCTCACTTCTGATTGCATATTCTTCTCACATCTGTTTCTCAGACAAGGGTTTTAGAATAATAACACAAAAACTTAGCAGGACCCCGTTCCTCAGACACAAAATAAAATAAAGCCTGGGGGTTCCAATTAGCTTTATTGGAGTGCCTGGAAATAAGACTATGTAACAAGAGGGAAAACACTTAGAGATACTATACTACCTTTTAACTCAGAACTATTAGTGTTTGGAAAGACAGAATGATGTGGTCTTTCTGAAGAGACATTCTAGAAGCGTGTGAAGGTTGGTAAGGCCCAAACGCCATTGTCTTCACAGTGAAACTGGCCTGTGAGTTACAGCAGGGCACTTCTTTAGGAAACGGCAGACATGGCAGACAAATACTTAAAGTTAATTGGTAGCTAAGCCTGAGACTCGTGAGGTTTTCCTCCACTCGGTCATTTCATGACTCAATCTCATCATCAACATCATCAGAGTCAATGTCAAAGACATCTCCTAATACTGTTAAGAACAATGCTATTCGTAGGAAAAGAAATCATGAAGTCTTGGTCCTAGGGGAGGAGAAGAAAGGAGAAAGAAGAGGGAAGAGCAGAACTAGCAGCAATGGCAGCAGCCACATCCCAGATCATGACAAATGAGCCCTGCAGACTTCCTGATTTCCCAACAGAAGTATTATGCTAAGCCTTGAGGGGTAGCTTTCCTGAGCTCGCTGCCATATATGGAGACCAAAAGTAGAGTCTGTCCTGAGTCTACAGTGCACCAGAAGACTGGAAAAAAAAAAATAGAAAGCAGAGCCACTGCTCCAGACCCGCCACAATCAAGTGGAAGCTACGTGACGAGAGTCTCCTAGAATGTGTGTGGAATCTCCCCAGACCCCTCATTCCCCCACATCAGCTTCCTAAAAGGATGACTTGTTCTAAACCCTACCCCTTCCTCCCAGCTAGGAAAAAAAAAAAAAAAACCTCTCCAGGAAAGCCAAGTGACAAATGCTGTTGCAACTCGGCTCTCTTTTGCAATCATCTCTGATTCAGCGGAGAGAGGTAGTGTCGTTTCCTGGTTGATGTCAAAGGCTCACAGCGTGCTTTAATAGCTAGATGGCGTTTTCTTTTTCCTCCATAAAACATAGATAATTATAACATTATGAGTAGTGTCGAGTATTGCTGGGAAGGTTAAAGAGTCAATGGACTTAAATTTGAAACACAGTCTCAGGTATAGCTAAGCGAGTGTTTGTTTTCCTAATTTATAAAGTTCTGGTTCTCAACCCAGCACTGCCTTGATGCTAGTACAGATAACGCTAGTGATACCAATACAACTACTAACTAATGTTTAGATTTGCCTGACTTGGTCATTGTCACCTGTAAGTATTGCAACTTTCTTTTTTTCTTTTTTTTTTTCTTTCTTTTTCTTTTTCTTTTTTTTTTGGTTTTTTGAGACAGGGTTTCTCTGTGTAGCCCTGGCTGTCCTGGAACTCACTCTGTAGACCAGGCTGGCCTCGAACTCAGAAATTCACCTGCCTCTGCCTCCCAAGTGCTGGGATTAAAGGCATGCGCCACCACGCCCAGCGCAACTTTCTACTACTACTATTGCCACCTCCAAAGTCATGAACCCTAAATCCAGCATTTGGTTTGGAAAAAAGAAGAGACATGTTGATCTGATATCAGAGAGATAAAAACCTTCACATTTGTTGGGCAATGGTTCCCCCCAATTGTGCTTCCTACGACCCAGCTTGGAAGCTCACACACGGAGTGGTTCTGCTTCTCCACCCCACAGTTCGTTATGCGGACACGGTTCGAAGTCTCTGAATCTGGATCTGTAAGAAACACTCCAGGAATGTGTGGTGGTGTCAGAGGGTGAGGAAGCACAGCTCTGGAAGAAAGCACTTCCTCAAGCTACAGATGACTGTGGCTTTCCCGGGTGACTCAGCCTTCCATTCCACCGGCTTCTCTCCTCGCTTCAAGTGACCCCTCAAACACTTAATTGAAGCAACCATATGAAGTAATTTCTTAGGAGGCATTTGGTTCTATTGGAGTCGGGAGAGGCCATTGCACAGTAGGTAGTAGTAATAGTTGTGCAAGCTGGGTTTACCAGTCAGTTTTCCTTCTCAGAGAAATGGTGCTATTTACTCTTCACAGATGAGGAAACCATGGTGAACAGCAAGCAGTTGAGCATTTTGCCCAAGATCATAATACTAACATAATAAGAGAACTATAATTCAAGTCTTTAAGAACATAAAGCAGGCCAGGCAGTGGTGGCACAAGTCTTTCATCCCAGCATTTGGGAGGCAGAAGCAGGTGGATCTCTGTAAGTTCAAGGCCAGCCTGATCTAAGAGTGAGTTCCAGGACCAAAACTAACAAACAAACATAAAGATTTCAATTCAAATTGGAATTTACTTCAATTCCAGTAGCTTTCAACATTAGTGAAGTAGGAGGAAATGGCCTGAAAAACTTTCTGAAAATTCAATGCTTGGCATCCCAAACAATCACTCTGGCTCAATAGCTTGCTTGATTGGAGCTCATCAAACTGATCTGCTGACGGACAACCCACGTAAGTCTGATGCAGGTGGGTCTGAGCCCACCCTAAGGGAGCCCTACTCAATTTCCCTCACTTTGATTTTAAATCTCTCAAGTCACAGTGTATAGAAAGGTTCATAAACCCCAAATATTTCCTAAGACGATGTCATCACAATGCCTCTTAAAGGTTCAGAAGTTTTGTGATCAGCATGCACTCTAAGGAAATCTTGACTCCTGTTATCCCTATAAATGGCAGCGAAGCAACAAGTGTGCTCCCTTTGGGGTTAAGTCTGAAGCAGAGATAGAGAAAGGTTCGTTGTGGTAAGAGGCCAGTGGTGGGCACTGCTTTCTAGCCTTGGTGCATGGGTGGCATACACTGCCTTTTACATCATCGAGCAACTGGAACTTATCTTCAGGCTCGTGAGCGGAGGACACAGATGTCCACATTTTTTCATTACTTTAAAACAGCGACAAAAATCCTTTAAATATCTGCAGTGCAGACGGATAGAAAAGGATGGAGATTAATAGCAGAGCATGTGGTATTATCCTAAAGGAGTAAGTGTGCGGAGCCAGAGTAGCAAATGAATTTATTTAACCTTTAAAACCAAATCTGACCTTGATGTGATTTCCCTCCTGGTACATGCTGGAAGAAACTACTTGGCTCAGGCAAACTACATGGTACATGCTGGAAGAAACTACTTGGCTCTCTTTCTAGAAAGCCCAGGTCACACACGTAACCCATGGTCACAAGATGGTAGAGGAGGCACCCATCGGAAATCAACTGACTAGAAGAACTCAGAGTGTGACAGCAAGCCAAAATGTGATGGGAGTCAAAATAGCCCATTCAGAAATGAACACCAGGAGATAGTCCCAGGATGCTGGGCGTGGAAGAATCACACCAGGCAGGAAGGCCAGGACGAGTGAGGTGAAGCAAGCCACTCCAATCTCTTAAGCAGTCTGTGCCTCAGTTTCCTCATCTGTCAATTCGATTGGGGTTGGGGAGGTGAGAAAGCTTAGCTTCCTGGCTGACTTGGCAAGCTCTTGCTGTGGCGCCTGGCACAAGGGCACTTGGAGAATGTTGCCACTCCAAGAGTAAGTTAGAAACACGGGGGAGGCGTCAAGGCGTAATAAAAGAGAAGCTGTTAAGCCGTGTTCTTCAGGAATCTTTGGACAGCCCCGACACTGCTCCCATTAGCAAAATGCCTACCTTTAAAACAAGCGGCGGCTGCACGATCCGACCATGTAGAGGCAGGAGTCATTTACAGAGTAGTCAACCTGGTGCGCGGACCTTTCATGAATGTTTCAGGCAACAAATTTGACCTAAATACAAATGAGTTCACATCAGGCAGTCTCCGAGATGGCAATGTACTCTGCTCTAGGGAAGCACAAGAAGTCTGTTTGTGTGCTTTCAGTAGCAAGCGCCTGCTAATCAAAGGTAAAAGATTCTCGGCAGCCCTGCTTCCCTGGTACAAAGCACTATTTCTCTGATTAATGACCCGGGAACCTGCAATAACTGCAAAGCCAACATTGTCTACTTCTAACAGAGTCAGCTACCTCTGCCCAGGTGTTAAACCAATGCCCTCATCCCGGGAGCTGTTTGGTAATTAGCAGGACCAGCAGGTGTCTGCACTTGCTACTGTTCCTGGTAGCTGAGCATATGTGTCAAGTCCCAGTTGGGGGGAGAAAGAGGGTGAAATGAAGGACCCTCCGAAGCAATAGCAAGGTCAGCTCCTCCTGCAAAGATGGGACCACCTTCCTGCCTCTGTATCGGGCGCTATCCTTGCTCCTCCTTGGCAAAGCCCCCCATCTGCTTTGGAGCTGGCTTTGGCGCCTTCCCTCCCTCGCATTTAGCATCCCCTCCATTCTAGAGCTCTGTCCCGCAGCTCTTGCAATTTGCTGTGACCTGACTGTCCGTGACTGAAGTCTCCCCCATCTTGGATCTTGGATCTTGGATCTTAGCACATTCTCGCAGACCCCATTTTGAGATTCAAGGGAATGCTTGGCTGTGCTGATGAGGTGACTCTGCCTGAGTGTAATGACTGCCACCTATTACCACCAAAGGGTTAATCCACATTAACCCCCTTCCCACAGAATATATTCAGACCTAACTGGGGTGGGGGCAAGCTTGGCAGGACTTGCCAAATTCTTTGTTGTAAATATGTATCTTACAGGCCAGTGTGGCAGACTTAGGAAGAGTCTGGTTAATAAGAGTTCCCTAATAAAAGTGTCATTGCTCCCAGGAATTTGATTTGATTTCATTTTGGTTTTATACTGGTTTGATCTAAGAAAAAAATTTTTTAAGACACTAAGTGTCACGAAACAGTCACATTACATTGAAGACTTCTACAAGAAAGCAAAATAAATTTGGACCCTAATTCTGCTCTCTCCATTAGGGCCCCCAAAATTAAACAATGAACACATACACACACACACACACACACACACACACACACACACATACACACACACACATGTACATACACACACATGCAAAAGCATCTATACACTTACAACATGAAAGAACTGTATGAAAGCCATCAGATGATGGTATTGTCTATCAAATGGCTGTGGTGTGGATGGAACAGTGATAGGTAGAGCTGAAGGCCCCCAGGAACATCGGCCCAAGGATCTGGGATGGAAGTCTTCCCTGTGTGTGTTACTTCAAATGCTCTTTCACACGCTAAGAAGACAAAAACTACACAGTGATAAGGCAAGGAGCTGAAAACCATAGAGAACAGAGGGACAGTCGACGGATTCATGTTATTAGAAACATTCAGGTTCCTACTAGCTGCTAAACAATGCTCCAAAGACAATAAAAGCAAAACTTCACCTGGCAATCTGGTGACGTCTGGGCTCAGTGACTTCTGCAATCTCAGCCACTCCAGACTCCACAAGTCCTCAGCGATACTCGGGGATTGGGACGATCACAACGCACCAGGTTATCTGCTTATGTTGAAGTCTTTAGTGGTTTTTTTCTGTCAGTGAGCATCTGCATTGCTCAGCCCAACCCTAGTGGTAAGTACAAGCCTATAGAGCAACAGAAAAAGATCTTAGAGACGGATGAGAGAAGTAGAATCCTAGTTCGTATCCTAATAAAACACACATTTTAGGCAGCAGGTAATTTTCTCAGCTAAATGGCTGTGCCCCTACGAACTTGTCCACTTAACAAATGTTCTCATCTCAAAGCCTGTATAAAAAATGTCCTTAGCATCATTAAAATAAATGCAGGCACACCTACTGGACAGCAGGTCTCTGCTCCATGTCAGAGAGGGGGAGAGGGAACAGAGCAGGAGGTTTGAGTCTGATGTGCCTCCGTTGAAGAGGGATGATTAAATTTCTCGCAGCGTAACTTTGAGGTTACAGGGAACCAGGATGTCTCAGGAGACAAAAGGGGGGTAACGTGACAGTTTATAGAAGAGTTCCTAGGTACAGCTGGGTTCACTTGGGGTACTACAGTTGCCAGCTTGCACACAGAACACCTTGTTAAATTTTAATTTCAGATCAATCGCAAACATCTCTTTCGGTGCAAACAGACCTGAGACTCACTGGCGATTACTCTTCCAGTGCATGGAGGGCATGACTCACTCCAGAGACTGGAGTCATAACACTGCTTCCCCAGCAGAATGGAAAATGCAGTTATTCCATTTTTGTGCTAAAAATGTAGTATTTTTCTCCGTAGCACATCTCACAGCATGGCATGCTGTATATTTATTTTTTATTGTTCATCACCCCCCCTTCTAGAATATTACAGCAAGAAAAGCTGTCTACTGTTGAGCTCTACTGCATCCCCATCATAGCAGCCATAGATGGCATGAAGTAGACAGTCAATAAATATCCCTTGACTGGATGAATAACAATAAAATAAATGAAGACGGAAGAAGTGATTCCTTTTCTTCTCTTGTGACTGACACTTGGTAGACAGTTGGTTGCTATTTATCAAAATTCAAACACGGTGACATAAAACCTACTGTGGCACAGCTCTCAAACTACATGCAAACAGGAAAACAGACTAATAAAATAAACATAGGGGCTGGAGAGATGGCTCCGCCATGAAGGAAGAGCAGTGGTTGCTCTGCCTGAGGTCTGGGTTTTGATTCCTTGGCACTCATATGACAGACAGATCACAATTGTCTGTAATTCCATTCTCAGGGGATCCAACATCCTTTTCTGGCCTCCGCAGGTTCTGGAGGCACATGGCTCACAGACAAATAAGCAGGCAGGCACTCCTAAAGTTAAAATAAAGGAAAAAATAAATAAAATATAAGCACGATCAACACGTAGTGGAAATTTAACATAGCATTGTAGTGTTAACAAATTCTAGGTCATCTCTGTTAAGCCCCTGACTTTTCAAGCACTTTCCAGCCCCAAGTATGCAGTGGTGACACCATAGAAGGGGACACGCAGGAGCAAGAATGGAGGGAAGCAGAACCTCTGGCCCAGGTGGGCCACTAGAATATTCTAGTTCCTGGCCCTCAGGACACATCCCCAGGGCACATCTCAGGATGTGAACATGGCTGGCATTCTGTAGCATGGACTATTCAAAACTGTTACCCAGTCTTGTAGCTCTACTGCTGGGACAATAAAGGGACTGAGTTCAGGGAGGGCAAGCACTGACATATGAAGACTAAAATCAGAGCCGTTTTGCACACCACTTGTGGGAGTCAGAGATTACTGGGGGGTTTTCAAGAGTAATCAAAACTGCAGCATGTGGCAGTGCCCTGCTATGGCCTCAGGAGAAGTCTGCACAAAGCCACAGCTCTTACAAATAAAGTCAGTTCTGCTCTGTGTCAGCCTGTCTCACACGCTCTCTGTCAAGACAGATGTGTGTGTGTGTGTGTGTCGATAGATGAATGATAATTGACAGGGAGGTTTGAGATAGGAGAATCTCAGCAAAAAAATCAGAGGGACCTTCGACTAAATTACCACCGTGGCACCAAGACCCTTATCACTCCACTGTAATAAAGTGAGCATGTCCCTAATGCTTTCTGGTTGTACAGGTCATACCAGACTCCTACAAACAAAGAGAAAACACTGACAGTAAAGATAGAGCTCTTTCTCTCAGATGGTGCATTTGTGACTCTGGCTTCTTGCTTTTCTACTATTTAGTGACATCTCGTGACTTCTGAGTTTTTAAAATTCGGTGATCAGTCACTGTCTTTGTGTACTTGTGATGTGTAGACTTAGCACTCTTAGAAAGAGAAAGAAAAAGAGGGAGGAAGGGGGGAGGGGGAAGAGAAAGGGCAAGACAAGAAGGTTAAACAAACGACAAAAAAAATATGTAAGTTATAATTGATTCAATGTCAGCTGTTAGAATAAAGAAGAGAGATTAAAACCTTTTTAAAATTTAGAAATTCTTGCCATATGGAATTTGCTAAAAATATTCATTCACTTTTTCATTTCTCCTTTTCCTATGAAAATAGTTATTTTATTTGAACATTCGATTTACATGTAGTCTGCTCTCCCAATGAGGGTTATAAAGTCAAATAAAGATTGTTCGACAAATATTTCCTGCATATCTCCTCTATGTCAGAGCTGGAAAAGTTACAGAGGATACAGAACCAGGTAAGACGCAAATCTTGGGGGCTGGAGATGTAGCTCAGTGGCTAAGAATGAGTGCTGCTCTTGGAGGGGAACCAGGTGGCTCACAACAACCTGTAGCTCTACCTCCAGGGACTCTGGTACCGCCTTCTGGACCTTGAAGACATTTCGCATATGTCCATAGGCCCCCACACAGTTATACTCACATGTAGATATGATTTTATAAAATAACAAAAATGAATATGCCTAAATACAATAATTTTACTAATTCTTTGAAAATGTCACACACTATGACTGGCCATATTCCTCTCCCAGTCCTCCCCCTAACTCCTCCCAGATCCGCGCCACCTCCTTACCCCTTTCCAACTTTGTGACCTATTCTTTCTAAATGACCCATTAAGTCCCGTTTATGTTACCCCTGTTCTCACGGAGCCATCCACTGGACTGCGGCCAACCTATCAGAGGCCACAACTTGAAGACAAGTGATTCTCCCTCCTTCAGAAGTCATCGGCTGTTCAATAGCTTCTCAACCGGGAATGGGATTCAGAGGGCCCTTTCCCATCCCATGATAGAATATTGACTGGTCTGATTTTGTGCTGGTCTTCTGCAGGTACAGCTGCTGTGATTTCATAGATGTGGTACTATGACACATCTAGAAGACACTGTTGTCTAGACTGCCATGACCACTGGCCTTCCCAATCCTTTTGGCACCCTCTCCCATGCTTACCTCTGAGTTGGGAGGAAGAACTAATACAGATGTCCCATCTGTGGCTGAACACCCTGCCACTGATACCCTCCACACTGATCATCGCTGAGTCACTGCATTACCTACCATTCGGTGATGAAACAAAACAAAGTCATAAAACCCTCTAATGAGTCTTAAATCTATGGAGACACAGATGACTTTAAAGTGTAACTTTATACTAAATCCTCTAGCTAGAATGATAGTAGTCGTTTTACACATGGGGCTCAGGAGCTACCCAACTATGGGTTCTTGGCCAGTTTTAAGGACCAGGCAGAGTGGGGCCTCAAATCTAATAAGAAAGTAGTTGGTTACTCTTGTGTATTTATGCTCTACTCTTCCATGGACATGTGTTATCACGCCAATCGTTATTAGTTACTCACAGGGTTCACAGGAAAAGAAAATGACTGAGGACTCCTCACCCACACCCCAGCAACCTACACAACCCCTTCCAGAGCTAGGAAAGTCAGCCATGTATGCATTTTAAAAAAAAAAAAAATCAAATAGAAAATACTTAAATTTATTTTTCAAAAATAAATAAAAGATGCAAACCTTGCCATGCTAGAATTTATACTCAGAATTTATATGCTCTTCAAATATGAGGCCAGGGCTGGAATGTTTTTTTCTTTCAGCATATATACGAGCCAAATTGAGAATGCATTTGCTGCTGTTCATGGAATTTCCCATCCAGAACTTCTTTTTGACTAGAAATTTAGAAGACAATTAGGTATAATTAAAATGTCGCTTGGCTTTCTTAACTAAAGCTGGCTAACAAATGAGCTAGCAAGATATCAAAGGGGTTTTTTTTGATAACAATAGAACCTGTGTTGTTCCCGGCCTCATAAACTCTCTGAGACGGCTGTTTCTTATTTCCAGATAACACTGCAAGGAGAACCAAGTCTTGGAAGGCATCGGAATGGTTATCTAAAGAGGAGCACTAGGGAGAAGAAGAGGACCAGGAACTCTATAACCTACTCACGGCAGCATTTATACTTCCAGCCTTGGATTTCTCCCTTTCTGAACATATAGAGCTGAGATTTTTTTTTTTTTTTTTTTTTTTTTACAGAATCTCAGCCTTCCGTCTTTCTGGGCTGTTCAGTTATCCATTCCAGGGAAGAAACCCAACAATTCTCTAGACAAACACTACCATTCCCATTGTAGACCCCATGTTTATGAATATCATAATCCAAATAACAAAATACCTAATTACTAATTAAAACAAAGTGTTTGGGTGTGTGATGGCACATATTTAAATCTAGTAATCAGGAGACTGAGGCGGGGGGATCATGGATTTGAGACAAGCCTGGGATACCTAGTGAGGCCTTATCCTAAAGAAGAAGAAAAAAAACAGTATAGAAAAAAAAAAACACACACACACAGTGGTGAAGATATTTTTATAGACCTATCCAAACAGAAAAAAACACCGCCAACAGTCTGGATGTCAATTCTTTGTTTTATCGCCTCATCCTGTGTTGGATAATGCCGACGTACTGAGTTGTAACACATCCAGTAGGTAATTCTTACAACTCAACAAGTCCCGGGGAAGGTGTACCTTTGTACTTCTCACTTGAATGATAAGCTGAAGACTGCTAGGTCATTAGACAGGATTTGAAACTGCTCTCAGATTTCTTAACTCAAAAGATTATGCTGCGGGCTTCGTGCGTGAGCTATGAGGTGTTAAGTCCTTCTATCTCGATGCAGTCTGCAAGCCTGATAATGTTTGTAATTGCATTATCCAGGCTAGCGATTAAAAAAAAAAAAATCGAATGTGATCCACTGACGTGTTAGCCCAGGTGGATAGAGATTAAGTCAATAGTACTGTAAAAGCCACTCCTTATCGGCGTGAATGCCGTGTGAAATGAAATAAAATACACTAAAACAAAAATACCCAGTGTTCACTGCTTTCCCCTCTGGCACACTGCCCTAATGGCATGGGACTCTTTTGATATGATCATTTCTTCACAAAAGATCTCGTGATCCACGAAGTATCCTCTGGTCTTCCCCCTGCACATGAGCAGTTTTTATTCCTTGAATGGTTCCATATCAGAGGCATTCCGTTTCCCTGGCAACGTTTTTGGTGTTAAAATCAGAGGCTGAGTTACAAGAGGCTGTTCACATTCAGCATCACTGTGGCTTCACTTTTGTAGTTGATATTTTTCTAAGACCTTATGTTTATAAATAACTTTAATGATATGACTCAAAGACTGGGTGGTAAATTTCCTCTTCAGTATGTTCCAGACCTTGGGTTCAATTCCTAGCACCAAAAAATTAATTAATTAACTAACTAACTAATTAATTAATTAATTAAGAAGTAAAATAAAAACTCAAAAACACTTCCATTTAGGCTCTGAGGTCAACCCCAGCACCAAAAAAAATTTTTTTTTCAGAGAATATTTCACACTGAGACAATGTAAGTCACAACACATATAAATCTTCACACAGAACATCTGGTCATTTAGGAATCTATATGCATTTAATAATCTTCCCTGTGATGTGTTCAACAAATGATCAAACAAATTTTATAGGCTCTTTACTCACTACTTCTGAATTCATGAATTAAACGCAATCACGTTTAATAAGTATACACTCCCACTAATCTAGAAAACTGGAGAAATTAAGAATTCCAACTTCACGTTAATGTTCCAGACAGCTTATATATCCTTGACATCTTCCCTTGACATCTTAAAGGACAGTGAACAATAAGTTGTCCTTTAAGTGATGCTTAGGATATGCAAGAAAGTAACAACAAACACTTCAGTAACGGGGTATCTTCGCATTGCTTCATGCTGTGGCACTCATGAAATACTGTCCATGATAAGAAAACAATAACTATAACCAGAGATATAATGACTGCTGATATCAAAGTATGTATTTGCACAATGTATACTATGTCCCGTCTTCTAACAGCAAGAGGAAATATTCCATAGTGTGAGTGTAACCACACTACACACACCCCTGTGTGAGGAAGAACTAAGTATGCAAGGATTCATAGTAGCAGGTTAGAACTGAGCACCTCCCAGTGCTGTCCATTGCCCTGTTCTAACCCTCTCCTCCTTCTCAAATTAAAAACTAGATTTATATATTGAAGGAGTTCTAATACACAAAATTCTGAACATTATGAATTTTGGAAACAAAGAGAATAGATAGTGTTCACTTTCATGATTCAAAAGGCACCTAGCAAATTCCTGCTCACCATTTATATTCTAGCCCAATTACTGCCTCAGTTTCAATACTTTTAGTGCCTTCACACATATGGGTGTGTGCACAGGCACGCACACACACACACACACACACAGAGAGAGAGAGAGAGAGAGAGAGAGAGAGAGAGAGAGAGAGAGAGAGAGAGAACAAAAATGAATAATTTTATAAACACTTTCCTTGGGTTCGTATTGTACCCGGTGTATCACATATCTCCCACAGTACCTTTAAATGGCATATTGGAATTGTTTATAAATTTGTTTCCCTTCTGGTTCACAAGCCCATTAAGAGTAGAAATTATATCCATATATTACTAACTTTGTATCCCAAATGTCCAACACAATAAGTGGCATGAAACAGACAAGCATTTAATGCATGTTTGTTAAATTTCTCAAGTAATTAAGTTAAATTAAAATTGATGATAGCCTCATTTCTCATCTCAGCCAGAGAAATTGGATGGGATTGATCTGATCCTTTTCACACTTGACTTCATTAAGTCAGTCCATACCTCTATTTTATAGTTCTCAATTATTTCTGAATACTTTACTTGACATTACTTTGACCTAATCATGTATATTTTTATGGAAGTGATTACTTCCCATTTGTATGGATGAATGGAGGGAAATGAAGGAAGGAGGAACCTGTCATTATATGGCAGGAAGAATGCCAACTACAACCTCAAAGTATGGTCTAAACCCTGCAGCTTGAATATTCATAAGTAGGCCATTTAAGCTCACCGAGCCTCAGTTTTCTGATCTGTAAATTGATGATAAAATGTTTTCCTCCAGGTATGACTGTGGGAATCAGCTATTATATACAACGTTCTGACAGGCCACCTGTGCACAGTAGGTGCTCCATAAATCACAGCCACTATAAAGTACTTTCTAGGCTATACATCACTTCATAAATGATAGCTATAGCATTACCCCTATACTTGGCCCTTTATATTTAGATATATCATAATAGTAACAGGGGGAAAGCTAAGTAGAAGCCATTATAAAACCCAATTCTAACAGTAATTCAAGAAAGAAATACAGAAAAGAAGTACAAATTGTGCCTGGTTGGTTTTGGTTATATTCACACTCATTGGGGATGAACGAAGCTTATCACATAACTGAGTCTTGTCCCGATCTAACCATTTACCTGCCCAGCTTTTTCTACTTGCGCAATGGCCTTCCTCCTTACACAAGCCTTTGTACCAGCTCTTTTCATCCCTCAGTTCTCCACTGCCTTAGTCTATTGAAGTTGCTATAACAAAATACCATAGGCTGGATTGCTTACAATTTATAAAATGTATCTGGCAACTTCTGGAAATTATGAAGTCAAAGATTGATACCTCCAGCAGATGCTGTGACCATCAGGACCCACTTTCTTATAAATGCTGCTGTGACTCTGTCCTTATTCTAACCTCTATGTCCCTTTCATAAAGATTATCATCTCATTCATGAGGCTTCGGAGCTCAACCACCCCTCCAAAGTCTGATCTCTAAATATAGAGAGATTGGGCTTCAACATATAAATGAGGAAGGAGACGAGGCATCCTCCAACCTTCAGCTGCAATGGCAACTGCTCTGAGGACTCTTGGGAATGCCAAGAGCTAGGCCTCGTAGTACCTGTTACCTGGCAAAAATACAGGAGGCATCTGAAGAGAAGTGAAACCACAAACCGGGTCAGCATTCATAGCCCACAAGACCTGTTATCTGATCTCATCTCTGCTTCTTCCTTTGGTCTAACTCAGGATGAGTGACCTGATTGTTTTCTAAAGCCCCAGTGTTGTTTCTTCAACTCCAGCCTTTCCATTTCCCATCCTCCCACCCACACTCAGTTTCCATGTGCTCATCAGTCCCAGCCACGCATAGAAATTAATGGAACTGCTCATGTACCTAATTCTCATCAACACTGGTAAGTAGAAGATTCAAGTGTGACATGCTATCAGTGTGGGGACCAGGCAGGCTCTTGTGGGCAAGTGAGCAGAGCTCGGGGACTGTGATGACCACAGAGGTGTTTCTCGCACAGAAAACAAGTTGGTCGAGATAATGTGATGAAGCATTTGGAAATACAAATGATTATGTAATATCGGAGTCAATCAAATCAAGTTATGTAGATTTTAATATCTTTTACTAGTCTCCCTTCCAATAGCAGCATGGCAATTAAACCATCAATAAGTACTGAGACAGGCTCCATTTATGCTTATTTCTTTGTTCTTCCTTCTGTCAGCTGAGTTAGTTCTACTTCTAATCAGTGGGGAGGATTATTGTGTAGAATGGCCAGGCCTGCTTCTCAGTTCTGATTCACTGTCCTTGGGCAAGTCTCACCGCTCCTCAAAACTTCTCGTTTCATGTATAAGGGGATGGTCATATTTGCTCTTCACACCCTCAACCTCACAAGTGTACAGTCCTCTTTGTGCAGCCTCGGTGACAGGCATTCTGAAGATGATCAAGTACCTGATGTATTGTCATCATCACTACACGTGAGAGTACTAACTCTAAGGTCCCTTATGATCTGAACTTTAACTCTTCCCTATGACTTATCAGTGTGTCACCTTGGGTGAGCCACTGTTGTGAACTACAAGTTCTTTGGGTGTAAATGACATAAAATACCACCTGCTACATAGTTATGAGAACTTAGTATGATAACGTCATCTTTATACAACAGCTGATGTTCAGACGTTCTTAAATAATATGGAACATTATCACCAGCATTGTGGTTATAGAAAAAACTTTTGGATTCTATCCAAAAGTAACTTATAATTGCAATTATAATTCCTCTTTTCCTGGAAGATGAATATGAGCTTTTCTTGAGATCTAAAGTACCTTCTGACTTCTGTTAGCCTTGTGCTTGTTATTCTGTTCTTTTCTTTGTTATCTGCCCTGCCTGGGTGATGGGACTAGACTACTGCCCCATTCATTCTGATATCCAAATCAGTTATGTTGCCCCTCGCATGTAGCTTTATCACTCTATATCTCCCCTTTCAGGCTTTAGAGTAATGTAATAATTTTGTCTCGCATTCACGCCCCTGCCCACCACATCGTCTAAGACAGAGTTAGAGAAGAAGGAAAGATGAGAGCCAGAGGAAATGAAAGACGGCATGACTGAGGAGCTCTGCGGTCTGGGACCGAGGGTGAGACCAAGGGGAGCTTAAAGGCAAAAGGAAAATTTGTCACTCAAGTTTTACCTGCCTTCCTCGCCAATGAGGCACCATCTGTGAACCAGAAACAGGGATCTAGGTGAGACATGAGTCCTCCAAATGTGCTGACAGCGAAGAGTCTGTCACGGCGAAAGCAAAGCTTCAGCCCGTCTACTTGCAACTGCTCCATGAGAAACTTGTCAACAAGCATCCACCAGAGATGCAAGATGAGATCCTTCGAAACACAGTATTGGGGTGTGGAAGGGAAAGTTTCCACAGCCAGTCTCAGTGAGACGTTTGTTTCACAGTCAGTCTTGGTGAGACGTTCAGTCAAGACTAGCCAGTGGTTAAGCACGCCCTTGCTAAGGTGACAACAGTCATACTAACAGAGGCTAGTCAGTGTTGTTATGAAGACAAG
The DNA here is from genome assembly GCF_900095145.1 of Mus pahari. Taxonomy (NCBI): domain Eukaryota; kingdom Metazoa; phylum Chordata; class Mammalia; order Rodentia; family Muridae; genus Mus; species Mus pahari. The sequence goes on from NC_034607.1 coordinate 44,050,379, forward strand.
ACAAAAGGTGCATAGTGAGACTAAAGAAAAGAGCCAGGCTACAGAGAAACTACAGAGGCATGTTAGCATCACCAAGAAACATGGAAAGCCACTGAGGGAATTTAAGGAGAGATGTAAAAGATCCCCAGAGTATTCATGTGGGAAATAGGTAAGGAGATGCCAGAGTGAGACTGACAAGCCTATTTCAAGAATCTAATCAAGAGATACAAGGCAAAGATTAATGGGTTTCTTCTGTCCTCCCGACATGCGTCACGTCCTTCAAGTGACTTTAGATTTCAAAGAGGCCTTATTGTAGTGAATGATTTCATCCCTACCAACCACAGAGGGTTTCGCGGTTGGTTTTTCTTTGTTTGTTTTATGAAATAAGCGTTCTTGTTCTTCCCTCTTTCCGTTTCTCCTTTAAGGTGATCCTGTTTGAGGTGGGTGAGATGGCTCCGTTTGCTAAAGCATTTACCACGTACGCACGAAGGTCTGAGTTGGGTCTTCACTATCATCCGGCTTGTCCGGCTGACTGTGAGCCTAGCACTGAGGAGGAGCTGGCAGGAGGACTCCTGGGCCAGTGGGGCTGCCTAGACAGGCCAAACTGGTGAGGGTGGGTTCAAGTAAGAGACTCTGCCTCAATATATAAGATAGAAAGCAATGGAAGACAGCAGTGGGTATTAGCATCTCGCTTCACACACTCACAGAGAGAGAGAGAGAGAGAGAGAGAGAGAGACAGAGACAGAGACAGAGACAGAGACAGAGACAGAGACAGAGGCAGAGGCAGAGACAGAAACAGAGGCAGAGGCAGAGGCAGAGGCAGAGGCAGAGGAGCTCCTTTAAATGCAATGCACCTACCCACATCTGACTAAACACACACACATAAAAATTATCTTTTTTTTAAGGTTTTCTTCTTTTTTGATAAATGACCATCTTTATCCAGCTTTGGAAATCTGGACAAAGAGAAGGCTAAGAGGAGGCCTGGTCCAGTATCTAAAGGTCTGTGAGTGAGTCTGTCAGCACATGGACCCCAAATGGGCCTGTCCATCAGTTGGGCACAGAAGTTTTCCTGAGTATGAGCCAGCCTGGTCCAGAGAGGAATAAAGGTCGCAGGTTGGGCCTACTCCCAAGGCCCTGAGGACAGTCACTAAATAGGTTCTGAGACAGGTTTGGGAGGACAGGGAGTAAAAAGAGTGGATCTTTGCCAGATGTAGGAGGTGGAGGCTGTGGAGGTCATGGCACGCAGGGCAGAGCTGTGTAGGGGCCCTAGAGTGGCCCGAGCAGGGCCCGGGACCCCTTAGCCTCCCCTCAGATTCCTGAAGTCATGGACTGGCCAAGACAGGAGGGACTCCCTATTCCAGTATGGATGGCTGGAAGCCCAGTCCCCTCATCAAGTCTTTTGAGGCTAAGAAGAAAAGGAACTGGTACCTTTCCTGGAAGTAGAAACTGACAAACTAGCGGGCCCTGTGGAGATTCTGTCAGACAGGGGCTGTGCTTTTCCTGCTGGTGACTGTCATTGTCAGCATCCATCACGTTTATCCTAGACACTTGAGAGCAATCAGCGAGGCCAGTGAAGACCCAGAAACAGAACAAGACTATGATGAGGCCCTAGGACGTTTGGAGTCCGCTTAGCGCAGAGGCAGCAGTCCCTGACTTGTGTAAATTATCTTTGTATCTACAAATGTCATCGCTGACAGAAGACACCAGACTCAAATAGAATGCAAACGCAAAGAGCAGTCTCCAGATGGCCTTTCAGTCTCTGCTCCGTTTTTTTTTTTTTTTTTTTTTGGAGGGGGGGTTGTTTGGTTGGTTGGTTGGTTTGGGTTTTTTTGTTTGTTTGTTTGCTTGTTTTGGTTTGTTTTTTGTCCCTGTCTTTCCTTTGGACAGGAACATTTCTGGGTTAAAAAAATTGAGATTGGTGCGTGGTCTCATCTCTCAACTGAGGCCGTGCCTATCTATTGCAGGTGGTCTCGGTAGGTCCTATCTCCCCTTCACTGTGAATTTCAGCTAAAGTCATCCCCGTTGGATTCTGGGAACCTCTCGTTTCCCTGGTGTCTGGGCACCTCCAGTGGCTAACCTCCCAGTTCCTCACCCTCCACTGTTACACATTTTTATTCGATTTTCTGACCCTCTGTACCTCTCTCTCATCCCCTCCAATACCTGATACTGTCCCCCTTATTTTCTCCCCCTCCTCTCTCCCTCCCAGGTTACCCCTCACTCTACCTCCTCAATGCAAGAGAGATCCATGATTCCAGATACATAGGTAGCAGAGGATGGCCTTGTCTGACTGACATCAATGGAGGGGAGGCCCTTACTTAGTCCTGTGGAAGTTTGATGTCCCAGCATAGGGGGATGCTAGAGTGTTGAAGTAGGAGTTGGTGGGTGGGTGGGGAGCACCTTCATAGAGGCAAGGGGGAGGAGGGGAGGGGTGGTGGAGCTGTGAAGGGGTAACCAGGAAGGGGAATAGCATTTGAGATGTAAACGCATAGAATGATTTTTTTAAAAAAATCATTTATTCTGCAGAAACAACGGACATTCATACAAAACAGTGGCGTGGATAGAAGCTCACAGGCCCCATTTATGCAGGGCTACAGGAATTTTCCTGGAAGGGTTAGGTAATCTCTAGCCTGATTGGCTAGGCGTGTGGCAGTTATATTAGTACATGTTCTGATTGGTTGCTGTATTCGTTTTACCATTTTTGGGCAGGTCTTAGAGAAATTCCAGGAACTATCACAATTATGGGCTCATCATTGCTCTGGCCAGATGTCCCAGGATCTGACTCCAGGCTCTTACTTCCTCTAGGCCAAATGTCAGGATCACTACTGACTCACAACCCCTTGCCTGTGCCTCTCTTGGAGGAGTGTTGCCTACATCTTTGTGAAACTGAAACTTAAGGCCTAACATGGCTGCCTGTTCTAAAATGAAGTGAGTTAGGACCTCTCACGTATCTGTAACAACCAAATTCGATGCAAAACCGTGTACTAAAAGAACTTAACAACCTGAACTTATACATGATCACATACCTGAACCTTCTGTTTTTATCTGTCTTGTTTGGTTTTGATTTGTCTTCTTCTGACCCCATGTCTTCACAGAAGATTTCTTCTTGGTTTCAGTTCATTCCTTGGCTATTACCCTTGGTTCAGAGTGCTATGCCTTGAAGTTCATTAGAAAATGAGGGAGCGGTGAATAACCAAGACAATGAGCGAACTTCAAGCCTAGGAGATCTGTGAAAAATGGAAATGTTTCTTTAACTGGGAGACCCCCTTGACTTCCAAGTGCTCACTGGAAAAAAACAATCATTATTTTCTGTCACCCCAAAAAGTCAGAAGTGGAGTTAATAGGAAGAACTAAATGGTGCAGATTTCTGCTTAAATAGTGCAAAGTTCAATCTTTCTATTTATTGGCTGAGAATAGACCAAGCTATTTCAGGATACTGCGGACTTTTGATCCTTCAAGATAGTAAGGCAAAATTCAGACAGCCACATGACAGAAGAAAGCTCAAACTGGTTGATGCAGTACCCCCAGAACTGGTGTCTCTAGCTGCATATGTAGCAGAAGATGGCCTAATCGGCCATCTTTGGGAATAGAGGCCCCTTGGTCTTGTAAACTTTATATGACCCAGCACAAGGGAAGGCCAGGGCCAAATAGTGGGAGTGGGTGGGTAGGGGAGCAGGGGCGGGGGAGTATAGGGAACTTTCGGGATAGCATTTGAAATGTAAATAAAGAAAATAATAATAATAAAAAAAAAAAAGAAAGAAAGAAAGAAAGTTCACGGTGAACCTTCCCTGCTAGCACCCTTATCGCTCAGCTGATGTGTGGGAGGACAAAGCTGGACACTATTTTTCAAGACACAGAAGAATGACAGGGAACTACATCTCTGAAAATGTTTGTGGCATGTGTGCGTGTGCATGTGCGTGCGCGTGTGTGTGTGTGTGTGTGTGTGTGTGACATTTTGGTTTTGTTTTAGTTTTTTGTCAATTTTCACTAATCTACCTCTCAACCCTTTCCATTAACACAATTGTCATGAGCTATAATATATATTCCTTGCTTCTGTTTAGGATGAGACAGTTATATTTAAGTCAGCCATGAACTGGTAATGATAAATTGCTATTTTTAAGTATACTTTTCAACAGATTTTTGCCTGGAAAAATCGACATAGGCCTAATTGCATCCAAAAGCCCACATTTTAAGTGATTTAGATAGACCTATTTGGTGTAGCTATTTAAACTTGGCACACCTAGCAATTAAAACAATATTTAATGATGAAGAGATTCTGGTTACAAGTTTCTTTTCCAACACCTGGGCAATTTAGCTTTAGAGGAAAAAAATCCAAAAAGAAATTGGTCAAGCTGACATGACCCTACTGCTTAATTCCGTCTTCATAGACTATCGCTTCCTTGTCTCCCCAAACACACAAGAACAACTGTGCTAATTACTCTTGGATGTATTCATTCTCCAGTATTTTCTTTCTATTTTTTTTCCTTCTATCTATAGACATTGCTTAAGCCACCAGATGAAACAGAAGCTGGGTAGTGTCCCTGCCTCACTATCACTCTGTGCCTGGCCACAGTTACCACTGAACACTTTACAAAGATTCATATATAAATGTGCATGTATTTACATACACACAGAAGTGGTATCCTGATTGTACTCTTGGTCAACTTGACACAAGCTAGGAAGGGAAAAAAAACCTCCTTTGAGCAAAGGCCTCCGCCTAGATGACTGTAGGAAGGCTTTGGGCTTTTTCTTGATTAAGGACTGATGTGAGAAGGCTTAGCCCACGGAGCTGATGATTATCCTGTGCATATGGCCCTAGGTCGGTCCTGAAAGCCAGCTGAGAAAGGAGGAAGGCAGTAAGCAGCACTCCTCCATGACCTCTGCTTCAGTTCCAGCCTCTAGGTTCCTGCCTTGAATTCCTGGCCTGACTTCCCTCAGTGATGGTGTCTGACCTAAGTACAAGTTGGAATAACTTCTTCCCTCCTCAACTTGATTCGTTCGTGGCATTTTTATCACAGTAGTAGAACCCCGAACTAAAACAAGTGGTCTTAGGAAACAAAGGGGAAAAGAAATGAGTGTGCAAATGTGTTTCACAATCAGCGGTGGCATCTGCATTGTGAACCAAAAAAATTTGACTCAGCTATGGACATTTTAAAACTATAATCTAATGCAAAAAACGAAAGTACCATGCACATACGATAGCACTTGTATAAAATAATTACTTCCTATAACATACATGTGCATACCGAAATTCATTAGAGTTTGGGAGGGATTGATTGCGTTTTGTTTTTGTTTTTGCTTTTTACTTTTGAATGGCAATGTAGCACAGAATCAGTCACTTAAATCGACATACATGCATGGTGTCACGTTTCTGTGACTCAGGACCCAAGTTTGTCCTGACCTGATGTTCTGATCAAAGTCAATGAATTTCCTGTGACTCTATGCCAGGCTTACTGCTTCAGACCAACTAATGCTCTCAGCAGTACCTGGACTTCTAGAGCCCACTCAGTGCATCACTCCATTATCACCATCACCACCACCACCACCATCATCATCAATATCGTGGCCTACAAAGACCATGTCTAACTCCAATATGCTGAGTGTTACCTAACATGACCTAGTCAAATCTAATGATGACATTGACATCCCACATATCTGTTGAAATCTCTTTGTTGGGAGCAACCATAAGTCCTATCCTGACTTATTTGTTTGTTCTGGGGAGATTTTGCTAAGGTGTGACTATCAGGATATGGAGATTAGTAAGGACTACCTTTGGGTCTGGCCACCATGCCAGGCATTGTTGTAAACAATGATGATACATAAACGAACAAAATATAAAGGAAGAAAAGTCTATCTTTGTAGAGAAAACTGTGTGTGTGTGTGTGTGTGTGTGTGTGTGTGTGTGTGTGTGTGTGTGAAGCTGACGTAAGAAGTTTGCTTGAGCCCAGGTTTCAAGACCAGCTTGAACAACACAGTATTACCCTGTCTCAAAACAAAACAATAATAATAATACCAAAAATTCCCTATATAATTCTATATAATCTTTTGCACTGTGACAGTTTATATTTTACTATTTCTGGGATAATTTTCCTGTTAAGTACTTATAGAGCTAAGGTACACTTTATAATGACTGTACAATAATTAGAAACACTACTCTCTTTGTAAACTCCTGCTGAGAGCTTGTTCTGGTTTATTCAAGTGACCTATCCCCTTACAAGGAAGGAAGGCGCTAACCGGTTTCAACCTTGCCTCCGCTTCCTTTTGGCTTTACCAGAGCATGGTAAAGTTCATTAAGCTTCAATATTTCATTTCCCATATCTGACCCAGAGTGATAATTTGTATGAATGGTGATCATAGCCAGTGTATGATGGATGCATCAAATATCACTCTGTCCTTCTTATGCACGTTGTAAATTATCTCATGACATATATCTCAAATTATCTTCATATTGGTTAACCAAGTCAGATGAGAGCAGATGGACCACCTGTAGATGATTATGAAGAAAGTAACTTGATCAAGGATATATAAAAACATCCCTCTGCCCACCCTGAAAAACCGATGGTCTCTGCATTTCCCCTCTTCTGATCGTGCCCAGTTCTGTTGTCTCTGGTGTAACTGTAACACAGACTGACCTCATACACGATAAACTGCCCATTCCCCAGAGAACTCATTGGACTTAGCCAAGACCTGCCTCTCTTTCCTTCTTCTGTATTAGTAAAACCCACATACCCTGGATCCACACTGTCTCTTTCAAAGAGACATAGTGATGATATAACTTTAACTTGATGCATCTACATGACTCTGTTTCACACTAATGAAGCTCCGTAGAACACATCCATCTAAATGACGTCTAAATAACCTTGAGGGATGCTAAATTTGAGCCAGTGCCACCCAGAGAAAAGGATTCTCAACCTACCTCAAGTTCATGAGATGTTCCATCAAGAAACAGCCTTTCTTGTGAAATCAAGAAACAGCAAAAAACACCCATGAGAAGTGGAATGGCAAAAGGGTTTTCTTTGAGATACAAACAAAAAGTAAATATTTTTCTCATGAAGAAGGTGGAATTAAATGTAATTTATCTCTGTGTCTTAGACAAGAAGAACAGCTTTACCAAGGCACACAAGTGATCTTGGTACCTTGATATCTACAAACCCCAAGACCTGTGTATAGTGACACCTAGTGGTTACCCGAACTCAGTTTCTAGAACGACAGGCATGCCCGTGGAACTGAAGGTTTTGTAAAGAAGGCTTCTTTCCTCCATATAAGCATAGGCTTTGAGTTAAGCGAATTTTTCATTGGCCTTTACACCAATGCCACAATGTTACGGCCACAAATCCACTCAATTTTAAATCATAGGAAATTCATATTTAATATTTGCCCAGCCCCGAGAAGTCACATGAGTAGCAAGCAGTAATAACTGAGATGTGTGGGAGAAATGAGTTTGGCCAAATCTTGAATCTAAAAGACATAACATTAAACCAAAGCACAGACGATTTCTCAACAGTTTCAAAGAACCAGTAGCATTCTTCACTACAGAGGTCATTCCCAGGAGCCTTCTCCTGTGCCTTTAACATTGCCCTAGGGTGGACCTGCCCAAGTGTTTATCGCTAGTCCAGGTTCTTCAGGGGAAGTTAGAGAGGCGTTATCTACTGTGCACTAAGGAAACTTTGCCTTATCTTATGATCTATCCCTGGCCAGGAACCTTTTAAAACTTAGTGGTGTCTTGAAAGGGGGGTTGGTACTTCCTCTATAAAAAAAACTGTCCTGTGGAGTTGACTTCCTAAGGCCTGAGAAGGACTGTTTAAGGTAACATGCAAAGTAAAAGTGAGGAAGGAGCCCTCTGGAATGGATCAAATTGAAGTCTTCTGTTACGTTTCACTTTGGGAATTACAGAAACGAGATATAATAAATATGGTTGGCTTTGGCCACCGAAACATGTAATGAGGATAGAAGCTGGAAAATTATAACTGGATTTAAAAAAAAAAGTGTGATGTGAGAACTTAAAACATTTCATAGTCTGGTAGAAACATGGAATTGATTTTCCTGACCCTATAAACTAATTGACCCTGATTTTCTAGGATTCCCCAGTCTTACCTTTGACCTGACATCACTCCTTTTATTTTTATATGTTTGGAGGTTGATATTACTACTACTACTACTACTACTACTATTACTACTGTGCTAAGGACTGAATTCAGGGCCCTTTTCTATTAGGTAACTGCTTTATCACTGTGTTGGACCCTGAGTTCAGGTGCCAAATAGGAATATTTCCTGTGGAGAGCAGATGAAGTCCACGGTGAATGGATACTGTTGGCATGGGCATGAATCATGGGACCACTGAGGCCTTCCTCCCCTGCACTGACCCACAGCTGACTTTAGCCAGAGGCAGTATGGGTAAGAAGTACCCGTTTAGCTAACCTGCCTCCTCACACATGCTGTGGGTTGTAAACTTGCTGAGTATCCAGGCTGCTGGTGCATTTCCACTCAGACTCAGACACACAGCCCACCCAAACCAGCACTCAATGTTACTTGTGTCCGTCGTTCTTCATTTCTGATCAGCCCCAGTCCCAGTCAGGTTTTCAGACTCAGCCCTGCCATGGCAACTTCCCATCATAAAACTGAATGATAGGCCTGATTTACAAACATGTAAATCTCTATTGGCCTGACTTACACTGGACTTAAACCAGACCTCTCTCAATTCATTGGCTTATCAGTTGTTCAACCACAATCACACTGGGTTTGTTGTTGCTTCTGTTGTTGTTTTGTATTTTGGATTTGTTTGTTTGTTTGTTTGAAATGGGATCTCTCTGTAACCCAGGTTGGCCTGAAAGTCTCTATGTAGATCAAGATGGTCTTGAGCTGGCAAAAACACACCTGTCTCTACCTCCCAAGTAATAGACATCAAGGCATATGCCACCATGCCTGGCTACGTTGGGTTCTTTCTTGATGGACATCAAAATTCTTCAATCCAAAGAGCAAATAAAATATAGACACTTTTTGGTTGTGCTCGCTGAAGTTTTACGATTTTTTTTTAATTAACACCTTAAAGCAAAATGTGTTAAAATGACAACCCAGTTTTGTCCTCTAGGGCATGTCTGACCTTGTGACATGACTCACCTTGCATTAGCTCAGTAAAATTCCCCACTTTAAAATGAGTGTCACACCCGCGTCTAGCCACATGTTGAAAACAAATGGTTAAGGAAGAATGGTAAAAATCTTTTTGATTAAATAATTTGAAATGGTATAAAGTGGGATCATGATCATTGTTGGTATGGCATATTTAATCAATATACATTTTTGTTTTATGTGAACATACTTAATCACACATAATAATACATTTCACTGTGACATTTCATACATGTAGATGAAATATTTTGCGCATGTTTATTTTCTGTTGCCCTTCCTTCCTTCCTCTGACTTCATTTCTGAGTGCTTTATACCTTCTGACTAGCCCCTCCACTTTCATAATGAGAAGTGGGGTTTTTGGTTGGTTGGCTGGTTGGTTTTAGTGATCTGGGTATAAATTCTAGTTTCTCTCCAGATTATATAAATCCTTTTTCTTTTAATGAACTGGATACACACAATGCCCAATGTTTTAAAACATGAAGGTGAATTCATTTTCTCAACTCACATGAAGTAGACTTAACAGACTTTTAGCTTGACTTTCTACACAATGTCACAGGGGAACTGGAGCCCAGGACAGGATATCATTTTGGAAACCAGTACTGTGTTTCTTATAACAGAAGCAAGGAGTTTAACCTCAAAACTACCCAATATCTATTAGAAGTTGATTTGAACAATAACAATACTTTAAAAAAATCTCTAGTAGACTGGCAGCCACTTCTTGAGTCAAGGAGGTAAACTGAAAAGAAATGAAATACTAAATTCAACAAGTCCATCTTCTCAAGAAGTGTTACTTGGAAATTTAAATCTGCATAAGAAATGTTAAGATATCCATGGAATTGTTTTTACCAGAAATGTTTAGAATGTATTTACACTCTACTGAGGAGACTCATGAAAGATAAATATATCGATTATTAGACATTCATAGATATGTGAATCTGTGGATAGCAGTGATTATTTTTGTGTGTTTGTAGGGTGTGTATATATATATGTGTGTGTGGTATGTGTGAATTGTGTATATGTGTGCGTTTGTGTGTAAGTATGTGTGTGAGTGGGGTGTGTGTGTGTGTGTGTGTGTGTGTGTGTGTGTTATATTTAAGGTTCCCCAAATAACTTAGAAAACATGCAAGTTCAAACAGCTTTCTACCTTTTAGACCATTAAGGTAATTCTTTCCTCCCTGATCCATGGGTGCTGCAATACAATTTTCCATGTAACAGAAAGAGACTGTAATTCTGCCTTCCACTCCGCCCACTTCCCTGCTTCTCTGCTCCAACCTGTCTAAGTCAAACAGAGAGTGTCTTAGTGCTTAGCTGGCAGCTTGTTGAACTGTTGCCTAACTGTCTCCTGGATGTTTTTTGAGAAGACACAGAAGGCAGAACAGGCTGTTTAATGGAGCCTGTGGGTGGGTATGTGAACGCACATGAGCTTCGTAAGTGCATGTCTGGTGGTATTCACATTTCCTGAAATACTATCACCTTGAGAATTCACAAATCAGGCTGTATATGGCAGAACACGCCTGTAATTGTAGGCTCAGGAGACTGAGGCAGCAGAGTTCACAAGTTCAAGAGCAGCCTGGGCCATATAAGGAGACTGTGTCTCTGAAGATGAGAAGTGTTGGAGAGATGGCTGAGTGGGTAAGGTGTCACATGTGGAAGCTTACAGACTTGAGTTCAGATGGACAGCACCTACAGAAAAGCTGTTGTGACTGTATACATCTTTAACTTCTGGACTTGCAGGTCAATCTTGCCAAAATGGTAATGTAGCCCCAGGTTCAGGGAGCACACAAACACACACACACACACACACACACACACACATACATTGAATAAAATGAAATGAAATGAAATGAAATAAAATCCAAAATGATGGAGTCCTAAGATACTTTAAATAAACTATGTAATAAGTGAACATAATATAGACAGATAAACAAAAATATTTGAGAACTTCAATACCTCACTCCCAACAAGGGGAAGAACAACACAACAGAAAATCACCAAAAAGACAGAAATCTTGAGCAGCCTAGTATTACAAACCAATTAAACCCAAATCATACCTATAGAGCACTCTGGCCAACAATAGCAAAACATACAGTCGTCTCAACTACATGGGCTATTCTCCATGAAGGACCAACATCTGTGAAATCATAAAATAAACATTAATATATTTAAAATAACACAACATAGTTTCCAACTACAACGGAATGATATTAGAAATCAACAACAGCAGGAACTTTGGGAAAGACACAAACGTAGGCATTAAACAACGAACTCCAAAACACATAGACCAAGAAAAAGATAATCTAGATAAAATGAACAAATTCCTACACAGATACCAGTTACCAAAAGTAAACTGAGAGGTAAGTAGACTGTCTGAAGTAGAGAAGACATTAAACCAACAGTTTAATCGAGAAGATGGCCTCATTTAGGGACTCCACCAAACTAGCAAGGAAAAAAGAAAACTAACCCTCCACATTTTGTTTTGTTTTGTTTTGTTTTTCGAGACAGGGTTTCTCTGCGTAGCCCTGGCTGTCCTGGAACTCACTCTGTAGACCAGGATGGCCTCGAACTCAGAAATCCACCTGCCTCTGCCTCCCAAGTGCTGGGGTTAAAGGTGTGTGCCACCACTGCCCAGCTTCCCACATTTTCAAAATCTGGAAAAAGAGAGTATTTCCAGTTGATTCTATGAGGTTATACTATCCAATTCTAAAATAAACGAAGTCGGAACAACGAAGAGAAGCGACAGGCCATATCCTCATGAATATGCATAAAACTTTCTTCAATAAAACTCTAGCAAAGCAGTCTGAAAACATTAACCATAACACTGTAAGCAAGTGAAATTTACCCCGGGAATGGGAAGTTCAGTGGTTAACTAGCAATCAATCCTATAACAAACTGTATTAAGAGAACACAAAACAATATACTCCATAAATGAGGACTAGATTGGAACCTCAAGGAGATACAGAAAGCTATGAAAAAAACACATGTAATATCACATTTTCTGAAAACTTCTCTACATAGAGAAATAAGACAAATCCACTCTCCGACTCCTGTTCCACATCCTTCTGGAGGTTCTAGTGGGACAATTGGGCAAGAAATGGAAATTATAGACATCAATCCTGAAAAAGATGTAAGATCATTTCTACTTTCAAGTGTTGTGATTTTATCCATGGAAAACCCTAATGGATCCACACACACACAAAAAAAAATCTATTTGAATTACTGAATTCAACAAGGATAAATAACAGAATAACAATCAGAAAAAAAATCAACTGTGTTTTATTTTTTAAATAGTTACACTGCTCTATTTAAGGGATAATGTCAGAACAGAGTCGGTACATGTTCGATTATGTTTTGCACATATTTTTCTTCTTTATTTATATTTTTCATTTATTTATTTACTCACTTTACATCCTAATCTCAGTCCCCCTTTTCTCCAGGTGTCCCCTCACATAGTCCCTCCCCGTTCCCCTTCCCCACCAATACCCTCCTCCTCTGAGAAGGAGGAGTCCCCCACTCCAGGTATCCACCCAGACTGGCACATCAAGTCACTGTAGGACTAGGTGTATCCTCTCCCACTGAGGCCAGAGAAGGCAGACCAGTTAAAAGAAGAGGGGTCTGTCTTGAACGCGTAGATGCAAGAACCAATTTCCTGAATAGAATGCCCAAAGCTCAGGTACTAAGATCAACAATTAAGAAATGGGCCCTCATGAGAGAAGTTTCTGTAAGGCAAAGAACAGCGTCAATAAGACAAAGTGGCAGGTTACAGAATGGGAAAATATTTTCATCAACCCTACATCTGACAGAAGGCTAATATCGTGTGTGTGTGTGTGTGTGTGTGTGTGTGTGTGTGTGTTACAAACCAACAAGTCAAAACCAAATAACCCAATTTTTAAATTGGTTACAGAGCTAAACAAAGAATTCTCAGCAGAGAAACATTTAAGGAAGTGATAACCATTAGTTATCAGGGAAACGCAAATCAAAACAACTATGAGGTTTCCATCTTATACCCATCAGAATGGCTAAGGTCAAAAACTCAAGCAACGATTCATGCTGTTGAGGAGGTAAAGAAGTGGAGCACTCCTCCATTGCTGGTGGGAAAACAAACTTGCACAATCACTCTAGAAATAAATGTGGCAGTTTCTCCGAAAATTGGAGCTAGTTCAACTGTATTTTTAAACACCAGCAATGATGAATGTCTGGATGAAACTTAGAAAGCATCGAGATGTAATAGCCCATGCCAGTAATTCCAGACCTCAGGAGATAGAGGCAGGAAGGTTTCCCTGAGTTTCAGGCCAGTGTCAACTACATAGTCGAACTACACAGCACTTTCAGATCAGCCTCATCTACACCATGTGATCTTTTACAAAACTGAGTTCATATCAAACAATTCCACTGACAAGAATTTTGAGATGAGTAAAATACATAGAAGTAAATCAAATAAAATGGTATGTAAAGTTTATGTGCTGAAAATTGATATTGTCATAAGAAGCAAAGGCTGAATCAACAGAAAGACATCCATGATCATAGATTGATATACTTCAAATTGTGTATCAATATGAATATAATATTGAATAAGAAGGAAATACTCTCCACACTCTTCTACAACCAGTCATTTCTAATCTTTTGACATTATGATTCACATTGTCATCTATAAAGGTCATGCTTGATCCAGGTATGAAAAAGAAATGTAAGGATCTCACTATGTTTTAAATGAGTTTATGACTTTCTGTTGAGCCAGAGTTTATAGTTATCCTAGTTCCAAGCAAGCCATAAGCAGAAGATTAAGTCCCACCTGACTTTATTGTAGAAATTAACAAGCTAACCCTAAAGCTATTATGAAAATGCAGAAGATAAGATATCCAAAAGATCCCTAACAAGCACTTAGTTGGAGGGGAGAGTCTAATCTTCCTGATGGACTCAATTTTCCTGAGTTTAAAGGATTATAATGGTATGGACATGAAGAAGATCATACTGACTGGCATAAAAGTAGGTACAAGCATCCTGGAACAGATCTCAAAGTCCAGAAACAAACCCTATATTTATTATTGGGAATCAATTGAAAGCGGGAAATCCATTATGATAGAAAATAAATTAGTAGCTGTGAGAGAGGATGGAGGACATGATTGCTAATTGTTATGTGATTTTCCCCCCCTAAGGAATGAAATGCTGTTGAAGGCCATACAACTTTACGAATAAAATAAAATCAGTAAATGGCACACAATTTTTAAAAATGAGTAGGTGAATATTCCAAATTGCATTCATGTTATTGGGTATTTATCAAATGTTGTCCTAGTTAAGCAGATGTGTGGCACACACCTGTAATCCCAGACCTTTTGACACAGAAGCAAAAGGATTGAGAGTTCAAGACCACCCTGGGTTACACAGAGCATTCAAGACCAAGCTATGTTAGATGAGCTGCTATCTCAAGAAGTAAAAAAGAAAGTAAACAAAGTTTGCCATGCTAAACCGGTATGGAGATTTCTAAGAAAATTTATAAGAAGTTATTATATTATTCAACTATTCCACTTTTATACTTATACTATAGAAATATCTACATACCCATTGTCTTAGTCAGGGTTTCTATTCCTGCACAAACATCATGACCAAGAAGCAAGTTGAGGAGGAAAGGGTTTATTCGGCTTACATTTCCATACTGCTGTTCATCACTGAAAGAAGTCAGGACTGGAACTCAAGCAGGTCAGAAAGCAGGAGCTGATGCAGAAACCTGGAGGGATATTCTTTACTGGCTTGCTTTCCCTGGCTTGCTCAGCTTGCTTTCTTATAGAATCCAAGACTACCAGCCCAGAGATGGTCCCACCCACAAGGGGCCTCTCCCTCTTGATCACTGAGAAAATGCCTCACAGCTGGATCTCATGGAGGCATTTCCCCAACTAAAGCTCCTTTCTCTGTGATAACTACAGCTGTGCCAAGTTGACACAAAGCTAGCCAGTATACCCATTTTTATTGCTGCACACTTTAATATAGTAAAGATATGGAGTCAGCATAGGTGAATAGAAAAGGAAATGGTGTATGTGTACTAATATAAATTATTCCTCCTTGGAGAATGCAATTATATAATCTGGAGGAAAATAGGTCAACCTGAAGAAATTAGCTCATCTCATAAAAACATGCATCATGTGTTTATTTCATATATAGAATCTGGTTGAGGAGGTGATGCATATAAAAGTGGGACCTCATAAGAATGGAGGAGGAAAACGTATTTCACGTATAGAAATGTCATAATGATAGCCATTGCTTTGTAGAATTAACGTCACAAGTTCTTAATATATATTTATTTCTATAACATACATGTTCTTCTCATGTAGATTATATAATGATTGAGGTCATGAGTTATAAATTACTGACCTTTGATCAAATAAAATATTTGTCCCAGGGAGAACAATAAGCCCTGTTGAATACATTGGTACCCCCAATGCTTTAAGATTTCCAACACTTACACTTCCCCAGAGGCCTTCAAGATGGCTTGAGTAGCCTCCAAAGTCACAGATCTGTCTTCACCCACTCAACTTCTTTGAGATTCACAGATTTGCTTGCCAAATAATTGGAACCAAGAGCTTGTTTGTGTCGACTCTGATTTTATTCTGTTCCTTGTCTGGCAAGCTAGCACACTGGGGTGTGTCTCATCAGCTCACTCTTTCAGTTCTAGGTGGTTGTGCTCAGCTTCCAAGTCTTCCAGGTCCCTCCTAGGAATCCAGTCTGGATCCTTCCCCATCCTCCTCTCTCTATCTCACCTGACCTTTGTCTCATGCTTTCCAAATTTACAACTTTACCCAACCAGCAATAGTTTATTCATTTTGTTCTGACCTAGCATCAAGCCAATGGTCACATCCACCTTCTGTTTTGACTTCACTGATTTGCTAATTCTTCTCATCATTCATTTTTATTTATTCATTTTGTAAATACATATCAAGTACCTAGAGTATGCTTAATGCTTTTCAAGTTGCTCTGCTGCCTTGATTTTTTCCCATGTTTATTCATTGGTGTGGAAATGGAGTGTTTGTTTACCTGGGCAACTAAAGGAATTTATGAGGCATAAGTAATAATGTTAGAAGAATCTGGTATTCCTACATGTTAATACCTAGCGATAAGCTAGCAGACTCACTGATTAATAATTTCCATATTTGAGGGATCTCAGAAAATGAATCAACTCCTTTGCATCTAGCAAAGGCATCAGTATTCTAATCAATTCCAATTTCAAATCCATCTTCCAATTTAAGCAAGCTGCCATCTGTTGCCCAGGTTGTATTGGTTACAGCCTCAGTGTGACTATCACCTTCCCAGTTTAAGTCAGAAAAAAAAGAAAAGAAAAGAAAAGAAAATACTGTTGAACACTGACATCTTTCTGTATGTATGTTCACACTGAATGGTTAGTGGCAACCCTCCAGAAGGTGGGGCCTAGACTCTGGAATCCTCTTCAGTCTGTCACAGTAACAAGTGCATGATAACTTAATCAATTCAAGAATTTGATTATCTGCACCTATATGTTGGGTTTTTTTTTTCTTTTGAACAGTACAACAAAATGCTTCATCCCCACTTTAAGAGAACCCAGAAGAATGCTAAGAGTCCTAATAAGGTCAAATTCAATTGTCCCATATATCCTGGACTGTTTCCCACATGTTGTCTGCAGGAGGGGCAGAATCCCCAGCTTCCAAGCTACAAAGCCGCTTCCAATAGAGAGCTTCTGAACAATGCTTGCTTGGGCCCACCCCTTTCTTTTGCATCTCTTCCAGCAACTCTTAAGACTTTGATCTGTTACCCACAGAGAAGAGACACCAAACCAAAAATCAAAATAATAATGATAATAATAACAACAACAATCATCATCATCATCATTGCCGTTGTCTTCATCATCTTCTTCATCATCATCTTCATTGGTTTTCATGCACTTCTGTCTATTTTCTAGGGCTACCTCTCAACTCATCTTGGGTCAGTCAGAAACTGATGCTTGTCTACTCCGGAGACCTCTCTCCAGCCTGGTAACCTGCATGTCCACACATGAAGGGTGGGAAAGAATCTAAAGCCTGTAGCCAATGGAGGTTATTCTAGAGTCTTTAGAATCTTACTACTCCATAGTTCGTGGGCTACCATCTGCATGCCTTGAGTACTTGTGGTACTGACAGCTTTTAGACCCTCTTCTAGTCCTAGAGGATCAGAGTACTCAATGGTTGTGTTTATAAGCTCCCTCTGTGTGATCCAGGTAAAGACAGAAGTCTGGCATGTTTCCTGGCTGGTGCCATTCTTCACACTCTGACTCCTTACCCAGAATGCCTCTTTCCCATGGCCAGCGTCTCATTGCTTCCCGTTGTCTTGTCCATGCAGTGTTCTTTTAACGCAGGTTAGTTCCTGATTCCAACTTCTATATCAGCAGCTCTGGACCAGACTCCCTAACTGCAGACTCTTCCCCTGCCTCTCATTGTGCTGGGCCTGGCCTCTGGTCTGCCTGCTTGAGATGAAGATACTCATGCTTCATTTCCAACTTAACACCCTGACTACTGTTCTGCACCCAGGGCTGGTCTACAGATCACAGACTTCTCATCAGCATCACAAGAGAAGAGCACAGAATGCACTCATCTTCCCTTCTCCAATTGTCCCCTTTTCCATCCAGCTTCCACTCAGCTGCCATTTAGTTCTCTAAGAAACAAAATTAATACTCTCTTCTGCCTGAAATCTATAGATTTCCAGTTTTCCATAAAATGTCTGAAATCGTTAGTCTTTTCATTGTCAGGAAGTCCTCTGTGCCTCTCTTGAATAATTCAATGGTTTGTTTCTTTATACTTCTTTTATAGGTTCTTGCTAAGTAGCCTAGACTGGCTTTGAACTCTCGATCCTTCAGTGCAGGGGCTGGGATTAAAAGAATTGAATCACATCACCTGGCTTGGATATGTTTTCAAATGTAATTTCACCTCAGCCAGCCAGTAATCTTATGGGTTCTATATGACAGGCGGTGGATTCATCGCGGTATGGGCAAGTAGTATCCTTAGAGGTGAAGCAGCTCACAGTCATTTTTGAGGATCTTAATATAAAGTAAGAAGGCTGCCCATCACCCATTTAGCTATCGTTGGCTTGGATGGGCTTCTGTGTATTAATGGCTTAACTTGGCCTTCACAATCAACACAATTCAGCTAAGCAACCCTTCAAACAACCCATAGTTTTCATTTTTTTTTAAATTTCATGGAGCAATTTCTGTGTCAACAATGAAAGTCAAAAGGTGGCACTCCCCATTGGCAAGGGTAATTGTGCTTCCCACAACAAATGAAGCAATCCCTTAAAGGATTGGCTTGGTCCTAGACTATACTTAATATCTTATTGCATTTGCCATGTACCAAAAGAGGGCTGTTTATAATTACCTCATCTAAGAACCTAACTCTGTTTTACATGTAGACACATGTAGACACATGTAGACACATGTAGACAGACACATGTAGACACAAAGTACTGTTGCTGTTTTGATATTTCTGAGTTTCTCAAGAATATAACTAGGAAGGGAATAGGTTGATCATTTCCAAGTTCAGAATGTCACCAAGGGTTCTTAGAAAGTGATGCTTTACACACTTAAGAAAATCACACACACACTATATCTAAATGTAGATCTATCTAATATGTATTAGATATATACATATCTATCTTAGATATGTATATACAAATATACATATCTAATATCTAATAATATTTACCTAATACATATCATTCATATATATATATATATATATATATATATATATATATATATATATCTTATTTAAAGCAATGATATTCATATTCCTAAGCCACCAGTACAATACTTCTATATCAATCTGCATGTTTAGGGGTTAAATTCATAGGGGGTGCTATGCATAGGTATGTCTTCTTCCCTATGACTTCTAAGATAATCATATCTACACACTACAATATTTTAAAACACATAGTACTTTGTATTATTGTCTAAGCCAGTCATGGAAGCACATGCCTACACCTCCAGTATTGAAAAGAGCATGAGTTGAAGGACAGCCTTCATTATGTGCTGAGTTCAAGGTCAGCTCAGGGTACAAGAAACCCTATCTCAGAAATAGATAATTAATTTTGTTGTGCTTCTCCTTGTAGTTTAAAGAATTATATTAATTTTAAATTAGATGTGTATGTGAGGTGTATATGTGTATAGTATATCTTATATCTAAAGAAGAAGACCTAACAAATTATTTGTTATTTAAAAAGAGAGCTAGGGTTTGGCAATAGCTGCCAAGTTGTACTTTCTCTTCAAATCGCTACTTCCTGAAAAAATATCTGCTTTGGTGCCAACTCATATCCTTCATAATTTTGGAGTTGAAAATAAACCCAAAACATTATTTGTCATCCTATGTCCCACTTGAGTGCTGGGGATTCAGCTCGGGACCTGGTGCATGCTGGGTAAGCACCTACCACAGAGTTTATCTCAGTCCTATTTGCATTTGAGATTAAACTGCAGGTGTCCTAAAGACAGTATGTACAGGGTCTTTTTTTTTTTTTAAGTTGTTTACAATCTGACCAGATAGTAAATACCATTGTGCCATTTAAATACATCTCTTAGAAGTTTTGATTGACTCTTTTTAATCAATTTTTGCTGAATTTTCTTCTTTTCTTAGTGAACTTTGGTTAACCCACTGAAACAAGGTCTCTTCACATCTAATGATGTGATTTTTCCATCTCCCTCCTGAAAAAACTGAGTGTAGTGTCAGTTTCTGGGATTCTGCTTTCCCTCATGTCTTTCTGTTCTTACTGCTCATCTACTCTGGATTTTCTTGTGCAGCAAAGATCCATTGAAACGTCCAAACACAGTGGCTTTACCCCTTCCACACTATGTCTGGCTTTCCCACAGTCTTGTATCCATTTACCACTTTGCCGTATTCCCATGCCTCCAGACTCAAACTCAGACCGGCACTGGCTATTTCCCCCGCAGGAATAATGTCACACCTGAAAGACTCCCTTGTACTTGTTTGCATTTCAGCTGAGAGATCATCTCTATTCGAACTGAGAGCGGTGTCACATGTGAGAGTGGTGTCACATGTGAGAGTGGTGTCACATGTGAGAGTGGTGTCACATGTGAGAGTGGTGTCCCATGTGAGAGTGGTGTCACATGTGAGAGTGGTGTCCCATGCCTACAACCCCACATCTCAGTAAGCTGAAGCAGAGTGGTGTCCCATGCCTACAACCCCACATCTCAGTAAGCTGAAGCAGAAGAGTCAGAGGTTTGAAGCCAGTTGGGATGCAGAGCAAGTTCAAAATTATCCTGAGCTGATACCGAGACCTTGTCACAAAAACCAAAACAAAGCAAACAAACAAACAAAAAACAAAACAAAAAATACAAAGAAAGAAGACCTATTCAAACAAACATATTTCTAACTTATCGCTACTCTCCCTTCGAAGCAGGAAGTCTGATTGGGGCTACCATTACACCACTGGCTTTAATTCTATGTGCACCAGTTATTTCCAACAAGATTTTTATTCTTGCTGATTTGTGATCTCATCATCTCAGTGTATGAGTGCTGTAAAAGTAGAGACCCTGCTTGACAACAAGTTTATTACTCCGTAAATGTCTGGAAAGGCAAATGGGGGGGGGGAGAAAGGCAAAGAAAGGAGAGAGAGGGAGGGGAGGGGCAGGGAAGGGAAGGGGAAAAAAGGGAAGGGGGGAGAGAGGAGAAACACGGAAATATATAAAATAAGTAGCAGTGAAACAATTTTTCCACAGTTTTTCCACCAATGTTTGTGAGGTGTAGTTGTGTGTGTGTGTGTCTGAGTATTTGTCTGTGTATGTCTGTGTGTGTCCACGTGTTCGTGTGTGTCTATGTGTGCCATGTATCTGTGTGTATGTCTCTGTGTGTCTCTGTCACTCTGTTTCTCTGTCTGTCTGTGTGTATGTATGTATATATGTATGTATGTGTGTGTATTTGTTTCTGTGTGTATATCTCTGTGTGTCTGTGTGTGTATGTCTGTCTCTGACTCTCTCTCTCTCTCTCTCTCTCTCTGTGTGTGTGTGTGTGTGTGTGTGTATTTGTTTGTGTGTGTATCTCTGTGTCTGTGTGTTTGTGTGCGTCTGTCTCTGTTTGTCTCTGTCTCTGTCTGTCTGTCTGTCTGTGATGTGTGTGTGTGTCTGTCTGTCTGTCTGTCTGTGCCTGTGATGTCTATGCATATGGGTGCATGTGAAGGTTGGAGAACAGCAATGTCAGGCGGCTTCTTTCCTCACACTTTCACACAGGTTTTAGAATCAGTCTTGATCTCCAAGCTCACATATGGGAAATGCTAACCCATCTTTCTGGCCCCTCCCCCACACTTTAAAAGGAATTAATGAGGACAGAGAAAAAAACATTTCTCTCCTTCTCTCCTTCCTTCCAGTTCTCCCACTCGTCCTGCTTTCTTAGTTCCCTTTCTTGTTCTTCCTTCTGCCTCTCTGCTTCCCAGACTCCCTCCTTATAGAGAACGTTTGACTAGAGTTATCATCTTGCTTGATCCTTGTGGATGATCATGAACATAGAGGAACTCCACATCCTTTTAATCATGTGTGTGCACGGTAGTGTTCCTTGGTTCATACTGACTGTTTTTGCTGAATTGCTAACGATTCTCAGAACCAAGGGCCACCTTCTCAAGGGTTCAGTAAGAAGCAGAGCGATCTATGCCTGCTCTGTCGCTAAGTGCCTGGCCCATCAGGTCTCAGAGAAATGGGTAGATGGCTGGTGATGCCAAGAATTTATGAGAATCAGGCAAAGTATTCATTGGTTATTCCATTTCTTCTTTTCTCTCTATCGTTATCCTTTACAAATATAAGTCCTCTATCATTTTATGAAAGCTTATAATTACTTAGATTGACGGGAAGGAATGCGCTGAGCCATGGGTGGGCAGCTAGCAAGTTTCTCGGGGATCTTTGAAGAAAAGGACTCTTTACATGAATAGAGATGAAAAACAAATTGAATATGCACTATTCAATATTCATTTTCACCTTTCTTTTTACACATATATGATTATATATCCCACTGAACAGTGAGATTATAGAAAATATTGGGTGCTGATCTGATCTGTGGTTTCTGATTCTTCTGTGTTGAATATGTATTACCCATGCTCACAAAAGCAATAAGGACATTATTTTCCAAACAAAAACGAATGCAAAATATTGATCTTAGAATAAAACCCTGCAGCCATTTTTAAATATTCATTATTGCTAAACTGGGGTTTATATGATATTTGGCATCCTAGAAGAATTATAAAATTAATCAACATCATCAATCACCTATACACTCAGGTGAATATCTATACTTGCATGCACATGGTCAGGTGTGTTGCATTTTTGGGTCTTTATTCCAAACCTGACTCATCACTTCTGGTCAATTTGTCTCATTTCCCTGGCACCCTCACTAGTGTGACATTTCCAATTCTATCTGCAGATTTAATTAACGTGCCACCCGTTCACTCTTCCGCAGCATGGACAGCCAGGGACACGAAGCTGGACGCCGTGCTGAAGGCTGAACCACCTTGATACCTCCCACAGCCTGACAACTGTGCTCCGCTTTACCTGATTCTCAAGCCAGGCTGATTGAAACTGATTTTGCAAGTAAAATTCACTCAGACATTGCGTCAAATGATTTATGAAGTCCACACAGCCGGGTGGTGTCCCATTAATCACAGACACTACAATAATCTATTTGTGTGCAGCAGTCCTCATAAATCGGAATAAAATAAATTCCACAAGTGCATCTTCAGCTTTTGCAACCCAACACATTGTATTCTTCGGAGCTCCATCCATACGATGCCATGTTAGCAGTGTCTGGAAGGTTTCTGAGCTTGGTCAGATGAGTCTAATGCATGCCCTAGCTAAAGAAACTACTGCTGTTCATCTACTACCAAATAAGAGAATTTCTTTAGGGCTCAGCTGATGTAAATAAACAGAATAATTAAGGTAACAACAATAAATGTAGTGGATATGGTTGTTAATATATAGTCTAAAATTATGCCATCAGATGAAATGTTTTGTACCACTTAAGTGTCTTCACCACTTGGAGACTCTCATTCCCATGCTAGGAAGTGCTTTTATAAATTCTCCTTGGAGGCTGATCTATGTTGAGCGTAACAGAAAGATGTCCTCGGGCATGGAAGGCTCACTTCACTTATACATGTATTTCACTTCTTAAAAGTCGTCTAAAATTAGAATGGACTATATCCATAAAGGCTGTGGATTTTCCATTAGGTAATAGTAAATTTCCCCCCTCAGAATGTAGATGGAGAAATTTAGTTTGTTCTAATGACAAAGAGAAGACATATTGTAAAGATCCAACAATATATAAATAAGAAAAAAATCACATGGACTCTTAATACACAAAGATATTCACTCTTCCTATATAGATAGACTCAATATTTGGGGGGTTAACCAATATAAAATTTTTGGTTGAACCCCAAGTTTTTCAGAATTTTATTTATATTTGTGTTTTTGTACAGAGATACAGACACGGAGATAAATGCAGATAAGGAGAACATAAGATGAGATGAGTTGCTGTGAGCATTGTATTACTGTCTTTCCTTTTAGAATCATTTCTCACATCCCAGCCACAGTTTCCTCTCCCTTCTCGGCTCTCAGTGCCTCCCCTCCCCCATCATCCACTCCTCCTCCTCCTCTTCCCAGAAAAGGTCAGGTCTTCCATGGATATCAACCAGGAACCTCCCCTCATACTGAGACTGGGCCACGCAACCCAGTATGAGGGTAAGGGTTCCAAAAAGCAGGCAAAGAAGTCAGAAACAGCCTGACTTCTGCTGTTAGGAGTCCCAGAAATAAAAGACCAAGCTATAAACTGTAATAGCTATTCAGAGGGCCTAGGTCTTTCCCATGCATCATTACTTGATTTCTTTAAAATCAACAATATGTTGTAGCTGTCTTTCTAAATGCAGTAAATATCAAACATGATGTTTTCTTATCTCTAAATTTTCATCTAATAGGCTTATTTGATCAACTATTTGCTACTGAGCAGTTAGTAAGCTTTTCATCTATGAACAACGCATCATGCTTACTGATCATCTCTACGTTTGTCCTTATTCCCTTCTTAGAAAAACTCTTCTTAGAATAAGAAATTGTCTTAGAACAAGACTCATTTTTTGTTTTTTGTTTTTTGTTTTTTCCTAGAACAAACTCTTTTAAATTGTGACATCTGGTTCAGGGGCTATGTCTAGATGATATTTAATATGTATTCCCAAACAAATTTCTAAGAAAAAAATGTACTGAGTAGTACAACTACTGATAATTCCTGAAAGAATTTCTTGCCAGTGCTAAGTATCATGTATCCTATTTCCCAGCCTTTGAAAGTTCACGTAAACCCCATAGACGAGAAGTGTCTTATTGTTTATACATTTTATATTTGATGGCATACTTTCTCATAAGCTAATTATGCTTTCTAATCAAAACCAAGCTATTAATGTAACATATTAACCTTCCTTCTATATTTATAATCAGTGTAGTGGTTTGAGTAGGGATGGCCCCCATAGTCTCATATATTTGAATGCTTAGTCATTGGGGAGCAATTCTACTTGACAGGGATTAGGAGGTGTGGCCTTGTTGGAGACAGTGTGTCACAGGAGTGGGCTTTGGGGTTTCAAATCCTAGAGCCCGGCCCAGTGTCTATCTCTTTCTGCTGCCTGATGGTCTGGATGTAAAACTCTTATTTAGTTTTACAACCCCATGTCTGCTTGTATGCCATCATGTTTCCTGCCATGACAATAATGGATTAAACCTCTAAACTCTATGTCAACCCCAATTAAATGATTTCCTTTGTAAGAGATGCTGTGTTCATGGTGTCTCTACACAGTAATAGAACTTCGACTAAGTCAGTTAATTTCAAAAATTGAGAGATGTCAACATTCTTAGGACTTTGGTATATTTTTCTCAAAGTGGCAATGTCACCAAAGTATTGAACACATTTTTTCTGATTCTTGCATATTTGTTTAAAACAAACATTAAACATGTTTAGGTTAAACCAAAAGCTACACTCTTTGAATTAGATAGCCTACCTTCAAATCCTGATCTTTCTATTTATCATCTACGATATGACTGAAGATATGGTACTAAACTTCTCTGTGCTTATTTCCCTGTATGGAAAATGAAGATAATAGACCCCAATATCTAGAACTGCTAGGAAATAAAATAAAAGGATCACATGAAGTATTTAGAGTAAACTTGGTAACAATGTAAAAACACAGAAATTAATATCATTAATTGTAGTAATGCTTGGATCCATGAAACGCTCAAATGCAGACCACCATGTTTATTTTAAGGGATTTTTAATGCATTTTGTGGATCTGCTTGCAGATAAGCTACACTTGTCATCTGCTTTGACTCTGCCTTAATTTTCATTGCTCTGAAGAGACACCATGACTAAGGCAACTCTTATAAGGGGCATTTAATTGGGTCTGGCGTACAGTTTCA
Source organism: Mus pahari (assembly GCF_900095145.1). Taxonomy (NCBI): domain Eukaryota; kingdom Metazoa; phylum Chordata; class Mammalia; order Rodentia; family Muridae; genus Mus; species Mus pahari. The sequence continues at coordinate 44,075,910 of NC_034607.1, forward strand.
GAGGTTCAGTCCAGTATCATGATGGCAGAAAGCATAGCAGCCTCTGGGCAGACACAGTGCTTAGAGGGAGCTGAGAGCTCTGCATCTTGATTCAACTTCAGCCAGGAGAAGACTGACTATTCTGCGCACTAGGCAGAGCTTCAAAGTCCACCCCCTTAGTGACATACTTCCTCCAACAAGGCCACACCTCCTAACAGTAACACACTTCCTAGGAGCCAAGCATATTCAAACCATCACAGACTCTCTGGATTTTATTTTAAGAACGGTATTTCTGTTTTAAGTTAGCATACAAAGTCATTGATTTCATCACAGCATTATCATACATGTTATCGCACATACACACACATGCACACACACACACACACACACACACACACACACATTGTTTCTGCCTTGACTAAGCAGAAATTAGACAGCTAAGGAGCAATACAAGGATAGGTTAACTGAGATGACAGTAAACACCTGGGAGTGTTAAGTCACTGTAATTTTAGTGAATTCATGGTTCTGGATAGGTGATGACCACTCCCCCCATCAGCAAGCGAGGCCATGTAAGCACCTTTGCGACAAACATTGAGGCTCTATAGTGAAATAATACAAGGAGGTCAGACTGCTGTACAATTACATCTGACTGCACAGCCTATGTCATTTAAAATATTTCTATTATCTCTCTGAGCCTCATTTCCTATTTTGTAAAATATGTCTGATCATAACTTACGATGAGATTTCCACAAGGATTAAAGGATAGAAGATATACAAAATATTTGCATATATATATCGCTCTATTTGCATATTCAAGGGCTTATAGGAAGCAGAAGAGGTATTAGAATGTGTTAGGATAAGGGCTGGTGAGATGGCTCAGCTGGTCAAGGTACTTGCTGCCAAGCCTGGAGCCATGAGTTTGATCCCCAGGAGTCTGCGGTGGTCAGAAAGAACTGATACTTACAAGTTGTCCTCTGACCTCCACACATATCCTGCCCCAACTAACACACATGAAAAAGTAATAAATTAACAGTATCTATCTATCTAAAATGTAGATAGATAGATAGATAGATAGATAGATAGATAGATAGATAGATAGATAGATAGACAGATAGATAGATAGATTCTTCTCTTTCCTTCTGTCAGCATGCATTATACTTTTGACTCTCTCGATGTCTTTTCTCATAAGACATTCACAACAAAGTGCCTCCTGGCCAAAACACAAAGCAAAAGTGTCCTATTCCCCGTTGGATTCAGATGAAAACTGGAAACAAAATCAAGTATGACTTCAGAAAAAGGCACAGGAGAAAAATGGAACTGGATCTGTTAGGATAAGCCACAATGACAAGTCTGAGGGTCTACACTGAATCCTGGTCATTGGTCCTACCAGCTGTAGCTCAACAGTTTTAACATCTGGAGACTTACGTGGGGTCATGTTTCAATTGGAGGTCTGATTTGCTATTATCTGTTCCACATGAGCTAATTGGTTTACTCAGTAATAACCTATAGAACCGTTAAAAAGGAGAGATAAACATTGTTTTTTAAAGACGTTTAAGGAACAATCAGCAATGGCACTGATTAATCAGTACAGATGTCTCACCAAAAGGGCCAGTGTGAGGGCTCCCGATAAGTAGAAAAGCCCCCTCCCCCCTCACACTCACACACTAAAAAGAGATGCGTCTCTGAGCACTCATTGGTGTACATCATTTTCTAGAAACAAGAAAGACATCATGATACAGGCCCACGAGTTTGGACTTAAAGAAAAGAGCAAGTAATCAACTGAGGTCTATATATGCTGCCACACAGAGTCTGAAAATGAAGGGAAAACGAGAGAAAGGTATACATCATAGATGCTTGGCACCAGAGGTACTATGCCAGTATTCAGGTATGTGAAGGATAAGTCATGTCCATCAAACCTGGGCATCAAAGGCCCAGGTAACATATCTAAACGCCAGATATCATCATCTCATTGGCAGCGGTGGGAATCCAGGTGACCTGATATCTAGGAGAAATGAATTAGAGAGGACCTTGGAATGAAATTATTAAAGTCTGAAACAGGAAGTAAAAGACCCTTTTGCATTGCCTTTAGGGGAACAGAACTGGAAACAGAGCTAAGGGAATGCTAAAAGCAAGCGACCTGTTCTTTGTTGTAAGGCACACAAAGATGGTGTCAGGTGACAATACAACATGTCTGAAACTACTAAGAGTCGGCTCATGCAAAGTGGTCAGAACCCCAAGACACAATTTCCTCATGTGTAAAGTGAAGGCTTTTGGATGTGGTATCAGAAGGGCTTCCTGGTGCTGCTGGAACTATATTTTTCTCCCCATTTCTGTAAGAAATCTCAGAACAAAGAGCCTTGGTGAGAGGAGTCCTTTTTCTGGAGTACAAAATGCTTGTAGTTCCCTTACAAAATTATCCTTTAAGTATTCATCTGGGAGGTTGTGATTCTAGTGAAAAGCCTGCAGGGGTTATTTTTTTCCCCAGGTTCCAACTGTACAGAGAAGTAAAGTAAACAACAAAGCAGAGAGTAGAAGGCAGACTTAACCCATGAGTCTCAAGCATTCCTAGTTTATTCTAGAACTGCAAACTCTGCCATGAAGTGCTCGGTTCTAAGCCACAGCTCTCCCTGCTACTTGGGAAGTCTCCCACAGGTTCTTTGTTTAATCTCATTGTTCTCTGCTCCTCCTTGCCAGGACGTCCATATTGCTTTCCTGCCATCTTATAAGATGCTATCATACATAAGCTACAGCACTGCCTCATAGACCACCAAGAAGGGAAATAAACAAGGTTCAGGAACGTCACAGCTACAAAGTGCATCTTACTTTAGGAGGTATTAAAATAATTCAAAGGGATGCTTTGAGGCCCACAAAATAAGGTATATGTAGAAAATAAGAACCAATGAGGTTGTTTGTGTCTAAAAGCCCCATCAGGTCTCTTACAGGAGCCTGTTGGTTGAGATGTTGGGATCCCACCATTTGGTCCAGCTGCACCAGCCTTGAGTCCCAACATATACTGCTGAGTAGCTGGCCACCTCAGCTGCTTTTTCTTATGCCACAAAAATACATGTTTCCTTCCTTCCTTCCTTCCTTCCTTCCTTCCTTCCTTCCTTCCTTCCTTCCTTCTTTCCTTCTTTCCTTCCTTCCTTCCGCAGCATTTACTGAGGACTCTCGGATCCCAAGCAGTTCTTGGCTCTTCACCATTTTCTTTTTATTTTATTAAACAACTTTTTGAGGTTATAATGTAATTATACCATTTCTCCATTCCTTTCTCTCTCTCTGAATCTCCCATGTTACGTGTGTGTGTGTGTGTGTGTGTGTGTGTGTGTGTGTGTGTGCTGTGTGTGTGGCATGTGCATATGTATGTTCTCCTTGTGTTTTTAAATACATAAAAACAGCCTGCTCAGTCCATATAATGTGTCTATGTACGTGTGTATATGTATGTACTTAAACGTGTGTGTTCTTAAATACATATATAGAGCCTGCTTTGTCCATATAATGGTGTGTGTGTGTGTATGATGTGTGTGTATATGTTCTTAAATACATAAATACGGCCTACTCAGTACATATACTGTGTCTATGTATGCATGTGTATATATGTTCTTAAATGTGTGTGTTCTTAAATACATAAACGGAGCCTGTTCAGTCCATATAATGATGTGTGTGTGTGTGTGTGTGTATGTGTGTGTGTGTGTGTATGCACACGTGTATGTACTTGTCAAGCCTGATCATTTGAAAGTGGATAATACTCTCCCTGAGAAAGACATTCTTCTTGCCCTCAGAGTTTCTTGGTTGATTGTAGTTCTCTGTCTAGTGGTGAGGCCTTTTGAGCTTCTACGGCCCCACACCCATGATAGTATGTCTATTGGGCTCATATTTTTTCAGGCCATGTTTAGGCAATCACGGTTTGGAGATTTCCAGGGTGGAGACAAAGGCTGACAGCAGATTCCCTATTCCTCTGACTCTTATACTCTTCCCACCCCATCTTTTGCAATGACTCCAAAGCCTTGGGTATTGGAGTTATGCTGTAGATAGATCAGTTAGACCTGGGCTGAATTTTGATCAGTTGTGCTTCCCTGTAATGGTCTCTTTCTGTTGCAAAGAGAAACTTCCTTGAAGACGGATAGGAGCCATATTTATCTGTGGGTAGTAGGACACATATTAGAACGTAGTTAAGGATTGTACTGGTTTAGTAAAGCGGTGATTGGTTATAGGTTCTCCTCCAAGATCCATGATGTCACTGGCCCTGAGCAGTTACCTAGGTTTCTAGTACCAGGAACGATGCTGGTTGAGCAGGCTTTAAGCCCAATTAGAGAGCTGTTGGCTGCCACCAGGTATACATGTCACGATTGTACCCTTGGGGTTACAGTGTCATGCTGGTTGTTGTGATTCATAGGTGCCGCAGCCAGGTAGAACTGTTGGTATTCTCTCATCTTAGGAATCTTTCATGGTGCTTTCTGGTACCCATAAAAGCTGGTCGTCAGGGAGGGGCCTTTCAGATCAGGTCCTGCTCACGTCCTCTGGCTTCTGTGTCCAAAGTGCACGGTGTCTTCAGCAAGAAGGACTTCCTTTCCACTTCTAGTCAATGACCAAGGGCAATAGCAATGGCCTGCAATGTTCTCAGAGTCTCTTCAACAGCCTGGCCTGAAACCATCATCGAAGAGTTCTCGTGCCTGAGTTGGGAGTATTGTTAGATTGTATGGTTCCTGGATGAAGCATTGTCAGACTATATGGGAAGTTTTTATATGAAATATAGCCACTTAGATGTATTATAGGTATTTTAGGTAGATATTATGACTTCCAGTTTTTTCCCAGAAAATTTTCCTGTAGTTTTATCCTCATCCCTCCTTCTGTATTTATCTCATTACTCCCTAATTCAAGCCCTCCCATTTTTTTCCATTTCCCACTTCAGATTGCTTGTATTTTCATATGCTCCGTTCTATGGCTCCCACTGCTGATTCTGCTGTAATTGCTACCGGGTTGCCATCCCCTTCAGTTCTTTCCATCCTTCCCCTAACTCCTCCACAAGGGTTCCGAACCTCAGTCCAGTGGTTGGCTGTAAGTATCTACATCTGTCTCAGTCAGCTGCAGGTAGAGCCTCTCATAGGACAGCCCAAGCTAGGCTCCTGTCTGCAAGCACAACATGGCATAAGTAATAGTGTCAGGGTTTGGTGTCTGCACATGGGATGGATCCCAAGGTGGGGGGTGGGGGTCACTGAACAGCCTTTCTTCCAGTCTCTGCTCCATTTTTGTCCTTTAGAAGGCAAAATTCTGGGTCAAATATTTTGAAGATGGGCAGTGACCCCATCTCTCCTCTGGGGACCCTGTTTATCTGCTGGAGTGTATCTCTTCAGGTTCCATCTCCCCACTGTTGTGCATTTCAGCTAAGGCCTTCTCCACTGAGTCCTGGGAGCTTCCCAGGTCTCTGGGACTTTCTAGAAGTTTCCCCACCTCCAGCTGCAAGCGATTCACCACCCTCTGCTGGCCTCCACAGGCACCTGGACACATGGAACACATACACACATATGTACAGAGAAACATAAAGTAAAATGAAATCTTCTTTATTGAGCATCTATTGTACGTTCTTGTCCTATAGATATTAATTTATCTAGTGACTAATAAAAAATGAGATCCAGGTTAAATAACGTTCACAAATTTACATGGAAAATTGTCCTCAGAGTCAGAATTTGATCTCCGGTCAATCTGATGTCTATGATCATGCACCTTGTGGCACAGGGCATCATCGTCATTATCATCATCATCACCATTATCAGCAATTGTCCTGATTTAATCTATTATTGGTTAAGACAAAAATGAATAGTCTTCTTTCTAAAACACCTGCATTGGCATCTGTGGTTAGTTCTCTTTGGCAAAATCTTAATGGGAAACATGACGTTATAGTTGGCAATAGCCAGCTGATGATAGAAATATTTTGGAATCTATTTCCTATATTTTCTTTCTTCATAGTTTCATACTTACAAGCACAATCTTGTCCTCCCCATTGCCAATTTCATAGCTCTAATTCTTTTTATATAGTCATAGTAAACCTACAATGAGCTTTAGTTAATGATTTTTATTTTGTTTATCAAATCTAATATGAATTTGAATAGGTTTGTGAAGCATACCAAAAACAGACTATAAGATAACTGAAATACATTATGCTATCAAAGATAAATAATAACAGAGAATGTGGGTAAGATAAACTCAGAGTTCAACATTGGGACATTAAAATATGCTTTAAGTTCAACTGATAAATAGAAGAAGGTATTTACTTAGAGTGTAGAGTCAATCACTAGATCTTAATGAAATGAGATTGCTAGTGAGCCAGGTGTCAAAGAGGGGAAGCATATAGCACTATTACAAAACGGGCTCAGAGATGAAGTGGTGTCCTCTGCGGGACTCGGATAATGGAGAAGGATGAGATTGTGCAGGATCCATTCTCCTCTGAGCACATGGGTTCTTGGTTATCACAATGATGCCTGGGCAGTGAGATCTTGGGAACATGGAAAGCTAAGGCAATAAAAGTTACTTACTGTGTAGCATCACAGAGATGCCCATTGCTGACACTTGAGTGCAAAGTGTTGATGTTAATTGATTTAATCTCTACCAATCGGTACCAACAGTTACAGTCCTCTTGGAATAATATAATAGTGAAAATATTTTAAATGTAAATATTAGTAATTTTAGCATTGGATTCCCTTACATACTCAACAAACATGGGTAAGTTAGTTATAGAACCTATAAAAATTGTATTTTTTCTAATAACACACAACAAAAGGCAAGGCATGAGGAAAGGATGATTGCAAAATAGCAACTGAAATATTGTTTATGGTTTGGAAGACAGCTAAGTAAAACAAACAAGTTTATGGTTCCAGTAACTTACCATAGTAGAGATTTATTTCTCTTTCACTGTAGAATCCACTGTGATTCAGTGAAGCATGTATATGGGTATGCATGTGTAGCTTGAAAGTCCATGTCATGCGGTCATGCAAGAGGTAGAATTCATCCATCTGATAGATTTAGAATTGGCTAGTGCTTCAGAGTTCCCTACGGAAAGCCTTAAGGACATCCAACAGGAAGCAAATAGACAACCTGAGCGCCAGTTGAGAGGTTTTTGACCTTCGATGACAGATAGGTAAGAGCCTAAGTCGCTTCCATTCACATTTCATGGCTCCAGGTAAAGGTGAGAAAGTAGACCAACACTGACTAGTTGTGCGTTCAGAATGAAGACAAGCAACGGAGATATTGTCGAACATTACCACCTTCTGCCAGAAAAAACAGCAAGGGATCCTCATCACCAATGACAAAGAGGTCATACAATATGGAGACTGTGATTACCAAAACTATCGATATTCTAAAGGACATTATTCTACTGAATTCATATTCAAGCGAGTAACAGTTCTTCATCACCAACCACTTGGAAAAGCTGTGCACTTGTTCCATATCTACCACTGTCTACCTTCTTTTATACTCTTCTGTTGCTTTCTCTGGAACAAGTTTTTGCTTGTTCCCAGTGCTTCCAACAGTAACAACTCTTCCTTTCAGGATGACCTTGGTAGTTATTACAAAAGTGGGAGAGGGGATGGGGAGGAGAAAGGGGGGTCAGGATCAGGTATGGGTGGGAGACAGGAGAGAAGCCCAGAGGGCCAGGAGAATGTATAGAAATATGCAACTGCAGGGGGTGAGGGGAGGCAGGGGGAACCTCTAGAAAGTCCAGAGACTTAGGATGTGAGATGCTATTTGGACTCAATGGGGATGACCTTAGCCAAAATGTCCAACAGTAGGGAGATGGAACCTGAAGCGACCACCTTCCATAGATAGACATGGCCCCCAGCTGAAGGATGGGGGGGGTCACCAAACTGCCTTCAAATTTTGGGGCCAGGAATTGTTCCTTCCTAAAAGAAATGCAGGGACAAAAATGGAGCAAAGACTGAAGAAAAGGCTAACTAATGGCCAGCCCAACTTGGGATCCATCCCATTGGCAGACACCAAACCCTGACACTATTGCTTATGCCATGTTGTGCTTGCAGACAGGAGTCTCACATGGCTATCCTCTGAGAGGCTCTACCAGCAGCTGACCGAGACATATGCAGATACTTACAGCCAACCATTGGACTGAGGTTGGGAACCCTTATGGAAGAATTAGGGGAAGGACTGAAGGAGCTGAAGGGAATTGCAACCCCACAGGCTGAACAACAATATCAACTAACCGGAACCGCTGGGAGCATCCAGAGACTAAGTCACCGACCAAAGAGCTGGTCCATGACCTTCAACACATATATAGCAGAGGACTACCTTGTCTGGCCTTAGTGGGAGAGGATGTGTGTCATTCTGTAGAGAGTTGATGCCCCAGGGAAGGGGAATGTCGGGGGGGGGAGGAGACAGTTAGGTGATGGTGGGTGAATGGGTGAAGGAGTGGGGAATGTGGGTGTGGAAGCAAAGTGGGGTGGGGACGGGGTGAAGTCGTCTTGGAGGGGAGACTGGGAAGTGGGGCAACATTTGGGATGCAAATAACTAAAGAGTGAAAAAAAAAGTTAGAACCATGTCTGGTAAGTGAAGACAGTTATCTGTATAGCATCATGAGCACGTGCGATGAACAATGAAGATTGCCTCCCTGGAGACTCCATATGGCAATTCCCGAACAAACACTGGAAGACCGTTGAGTAAATGGGATTGTTCTTACAGGCTGACTGTATTTCTTAAGAGAGATATACAGAGCTGCTGAATGGCTGCCGTTTAGATGTATGAATTATCAGGGTATTGAAACTGCATTAGAAAGGAGGTTGGGTGACGAATACAGAGGGCTGTGCTGCAGTGCTGGAAGTAGAATTTCTCCTCCTCACAAGAGAATGTAGCTGAGACCTCTGTTCTCCATCAGTTACTCTGTTCTTTCTTCTCTCTCCCCTCCCCTCCCACCTCTCTCTTTCTATCCTTCTTTCTCTATTCCCATTCTTGATACCTAGCCCAACTAGCCCTAAGCTCATGATCTCCCTGCTGCAGGCTTCCAAGTGCTGGGATGACAGGCGTGTGCTACCTAGCCTGGCTTGGACACTTGCTTCTTGTAGCTATCAGGGAGAATGGCTATGAACCTATATTATCTTTACTAAAGGGATCTCAATAATGTATTTTACTTTAATCAGTCTAGTTTTCAAAAGCATTCCTTAAGAGGAAACGTTAATTGACTACACACTACTTCCTCTTAAGAAACCATGTCATGTGTAATTGGTCACGTTATGTGCATCAGTAATTGATAAAGACCGAACTATTTGGTGAGATATGGATGAAGCCTCATGATATTGAAAAAACAAAATTTAACGTAATAATGGGTGTGAAAACAATTTTAAAGTTAAAAAAGGGTGAGAATTCTGTAAGATTCTTTACAAGCAAAGGGAAGTTTTTACATGCATAGGCCTCACATTGAGAGGGTGTAAATCTTCACAGATTGAAGGAATGTGTGTGGATGAAATTTTTCTGGAAAGCCATATGCCAGTACATGTCAAAATGGGATAAATTTTGACCCACAGATAATTCCACTTTAGGAGTTTATCAAGGAGAATAATCAGACAAATATTTGATAATGTGATGGTGACCATACCTTTATTTGTGACAGTGAAAATGTGTGGCAAACAAACAAAATCCTAAAGGTGTGTTGAGACACTGTCAGTGCAGTAGGCAACCCACACATTCTCTTCAGCGGTAAGAAGACGGAATTGTGAGTTCTAAAGACCCATATGAGCAATAAAGCAATATGAACTAGAGTGTATATCTTATTTGATACTTCACAGGCATAGACAAATAAGCCTTCACAGATGTATAAAAATACGGCCCATAATTAGAAGTCAATGGTGTTTCTTTTTCTTACTTTCTTCCTTCTGCTTCTTCTCACTCTCCTACCTCCTCCTCTTTCTCCTCTCTTCTTGTTCTGTGTTCCGCCCCCCTTATCTTTTGCTCTCCTCTTTTCCTGCCTAGGATTGGAGGTGTTTATCTATAGCCCACCATCCTAGAAAACCCTGAGATGGGTTGGTGAGCTCCAAGTTACTCTTTTTTGTTTGTTACACACACACACACACACACACACACACACACACACACACACACACACACACACACACTGTTCCTGTCCTGTAACTTAGCTCTGTACATCAGGCTGACCTCAGACTCACAGAGATCCACCTACCTCTGCATCCCAAGTGCTGGGGTCAAAGGCGTGTGCCACCACTGCCTGGCCACCATTGCCCAGCTTTGCCTAGCCGTACTGCCTGGCTTTAGAGTTACCCTTAAAGTTTGTTTCCGAATGCCACCTCTCATTTGGAGGTTCCTCAGGAATGCTCAGTCTTAGTCCCTCTCACTAGAGAACTCTAACCCACCTTGTCTCCAGAGCTTCCCAGAGGATACAACGCACACATATTATTGAGGACACAGAACACAGAAAACAAACCTTTGCCTGTCAATCAGCAGATGGAGCCATCTGAAGGTGGCACCTTTAAATCTGTGGCACCAACAGGATGACAGAGGAGAGCTTCTGAGGGGAGAAAGAGCATAGACAAGGGAGGGGACGCTCGGGTTCTTCCTGAAGGTCTTTACTCCATGTTACAATCACTGTCTCTTTTGGACCAGTGTCATCTTTGGAACTGTCTACTCTGGTTCTGCACTTCTGGGAAAGCCATTCGTCATGCCCTGTTAACCTCAGGAAACAGTTAAAGAGACAGGCTTTTCAGGCAAAGCAGGTATGCAGCCCAAACCTGATATCCATAAACACAGCCTTCCAGGTCGAAAATTTCTCACCTGTAAAATGGAGACAATTTAAGCCATTCCCCCAGAGGAATGTGAGACCCAGCTTTAGACTGCTAGAGGATTTTGTGGTATAATGAAATCAACCTCTATGAAGTGCTGAACATACCGGCTTTAAAAATGTTAGCTCTGGAGCTGGAGCTATGGCTCTGTGGTTAAGGACAATGGCTGCTCTTCTAGAGGATTCAAGCATGCAAGAGATGGACAGACACACATGGAGGCAAAAGTCACCCATGCACATAAAATAAAAAGTGTTAGCTCTTCTTTTCCCCATAATCATTAATTACTGACATTTAAATACACTCAAGATGAGAAACTGTCACAAAAAGCTGAAACCCAATACTCATGCAGACTGCCAAAGCAGCTCTAACAGGCCATCCTAAGAAGAGCCAAAGAAGCAAACAAAAGGCAGACAAGAATCCTATGGTTACATGTGACAAAAATTAGACAGGTGGGATGCCCATGTGTGGGGAGAGAGTCAAGACCTGAGTGACTGTTTTGTTGTTGACATGGAGCATAGCCATGCCAAAGACCAAGGCCTCAGACCCAGGGGAGTGGCTTCCCCAGATGAACGCAGAGGGATGTATGTCAAAGTTGCAGCTCCTCCATCAGAGAGCCCCATCCACCTGATCGCAGCTTTCCTGTGTGTCTGAGTGTCTATCTTTGCTTTATTCCCTTCCCACCCCTGTGGCCACGTTTCCAGTCCCTGGAGCCATGGCTGGATGAGTCACCATCTCAGGCTGAATATTTGGAAATGCGTTCAGTGAGTTTCTCCCAAGAGAAGCAACATAGGAGAATGTGCACTTCCTGATCCGATTCTCTGTAAAGTTGGTGTTCTTGTCTCCACACGACAGAGAAAAGAACGGCTTTGTAGTGCACAAGCAACCGTTTAAACTGGTACAAAGAAAGAGCAAGAGTCTGGCAGAACCTTCAAAAGAGGCCGTGTTCAGTGCACAGGTCTTGCTACCCCGTTAGTGCCTTAGAGCAGCTGTTATTCACCAGCAAAGCAGATAAGACAAGGACTCCCTTAAACCTGATGTCCTGGATGGTGACGGCATGGCCCAGACATCAGATCTAGAGTGGAAAAGTAGGTGACTGAGCCTTCAATCTAGGACTTTATCTCTACCTCTGAAATTATCTGATCCTGGACTTGCTGAGTATCCTTATATGGTAAAGCTAGCTAGGGCTTAGGGAGACAGGAGGATTGAGATAAAGGGAATCCTGTTGTCGTTGTCATGGCTTCCTGTAATATGGGTGCAACGTTTTTTTTTTTGTTTTGTTTTGTTTTGTTTTTTTTATAAGACAAAAGATTTTTGGTCCCTTGTATCGCTCTACTCTAATAATACATCTTACTCAAAAGATAATGTCTTCGTTTTTAGTTTTTGTTTTTTCCACTTCAGGGGCACATAAACAGCATGGTCATCCCAGAGAATGTGACTCCAGTAGGAAAGCTTGGGACACACTGCATCAGGTTCCGAAGTCTCCCATATTCTCTTGCACTCCCTGTCCCACTTGCTGCTGCTGGGCCCCAGCTGGGCACTTTGATTTTCAGAGTGCATCCCGCTCTGCTCCAACCTGCCCAGTGGCCAATAGAGGGCAGACTGTCTCTTTCCTCCAGATGGCCATCAGAAAGTCTCCCTTCTGCTGTCCTCCCTCCACTCCTTCAGGTTACTGAGCTGCACCTTTCATCTGCTTTGTTTAGGGACATTTACTAAGACTCCGATGGGTCAGAGAAAATATCCAAGTGTCTTTTTGCATGTAACTCTCCTTTTCCACTCATGCCTGTCCTAGGCATGCACCCCTCCAATGGGCTGACTGAGTTTGGAGCTGCTTAATAGTTGCGTTATAAGGAGATCAACATTAGAACCAGAGACACTTGAACTATTGTAGAATATGCTCAGAGAAAGAGACATTAAACCACATTCATGTAAGCTCTGATTCTTACATTTTTAAGTGTCTTTTAGGGCCCATGTTACCTTTCCCAGCCCATCTTATGTCTCAGCACCCAACAGTTATCACGCTAAGCTGAGCCGCCCTCTTTCCTAAAGATGTCAGGATCCCTTATGGATTAGCATTGCCTCAGCTTGTGGGCACCTCACATCTTGCTGGATTCCTGGAAAGAAATGTTTTAACTGAGCTCCTATCTCACATACGGGTCTCAGAGAATCGGGTAGAGCCTTGGATTCTCACTTGCCACTAAACACCGTACTCGAGATTCTTATTTTCTTCTACGGCTTAATGCTATGGCAAACGTCTACATTCTTTTGAGCTGGTGTTTTCTAAGCCTGTTAATCTTTCTTACCTTGTACCTATTTATCTCAGTTTGTCTAAATATAAAGTCTCAAGAAAGATGGGTAGAGGCCTCCATGTTGTTGCTTGTCTGTCCCCAGATCTGTGGTGCTTCCTGATTCTTAATGTATTGCCCTAAAAGGAAAAAGCACAAAGAATGGTGCTTTAGACAAGGGTGAGGTCACTCTCTCAAGCTGTGTTGTCTTTCCACTTTCGCCTCTTCTCTCTTTCCTGACCTAGACTTTTCCCAAGTCTAACAACATTATCTGCTTATGTTTTTAATAAAGTCTTTATTCTTGCATTTGAACAGAAGTTCAGATGACCTCTGCAGGGGTGGAAGGGATGTTTTAACAAGGTCCAGTGATGACAGTTTGTTGGCAAATCCCACTCTGAAGTGCTGTTGCTTCGCTGGGCAACGAGACACGTACATTTATTATGTGTTTCAATATTTGGTTTTGCTAAAAGAAAACCTAGCAAGTTGTAAATGACTTCACCCTTTACTTTTATAGGGCTTCAGGGTATGAGGCCCTTTTAGAGAGGGCCATGTAAAATGTGTCACAAATGCCTGGAGAATCGTCACCTCAACAGCAGCTTATAAGCCCCAAGAAAATGGGGTGTTCTCCCCCTTTCCAGTATTGACATTTCCCTAAGCCCTCCTTCCTCAACAATCAGTATAATTAATGAGCCATTTCCTCTCTTCAGTATAAATGCATATAGTTTTCTAATGGGATTGAGAGGGGAATGTTTCTCTGGTGACTTTGGCATTTTTTTTTTTTTTTTTGTGGATGACTACCACAGATAAACCATAATATTCTTCAGAAATACGAATCTGTCCCACAGACAAGATTCCAAAGGCATCTTTGTGTCCTTTCTCCTTATACTGGTGCCATTAACTTTTGGTTCATTCGTCATGATGCTCCTGATCTAACTAGCTGCCACCTATCTGCAGCAAGACCATGCCAGGCAGCCAAGCCCACTTCACACCTGCTCCAACACCAGGCAGGTTTTACATAATGATCCAAATCACTTCCCCCTCCCCCCCCCGCTGTTTTATTTATACTCCTGTAAGGGGGGCACGGAGGAACCAAGGAAGGGACCACTGGTTCTCTCCTGATGAGCGATCAGAGCTATCATTGGGAGAATCTCTGAAATCATTGAAGAGAAATCCTCCACATGTGCACAGTTCCTCTCCAGTTGTTTCTTGTCTCGCCACAAAGAATATTTTACCACCCGTCTTCTTTATTAATACACCCATGATAAATCTTGTAGAGAAGAAAAATGGGAGGAAGGAAAGGAAAACACACCTCTTTAGCTCGCGAGCCTGAAAAAAAAAAAAAAAAAAAACAACAACAAAACGGCACGGTCAGGTGGCATGTAAGGATGCCTACGCTCTTCCAGCCTAGTGTCATGTCAAGACTTGTAATCTAGTGTTGAGCCTTACTCCAGAGAGAATTAAGCTCTGTTACTTTCCAGTCACCCCTCCCATGATACAGCACCTCCACACAGACATACAGAAGGTGGATCGTTAAAATTCAAGCTGCAACGCTCCCCAACATTGTCCTGGCTCAGAATATTCACCTAGACCATTTAAAGCACTCAAACCCACCAGCAGTTTCCCTGGAGAAGTCTCCAGGTTTCCAAGACTCCATTACATAACATCTTTTACAAAGTCTATTCCCAGCTCGAGTGGAAGATGGATTCTCGTCCAGTTTGCGGAAATTCCACGCGTTCGCTTCCCTTTCCTGGGGTTCGATCCGGCCAGTGCCCAGCCTCCGCTGCAGCAACAGCTCCGGCAAGGATCCCCTTCACTCTCTGAACTCAAAACTACCACCCGGAGGTGCAGCCGTCCCGCCCCCGGTGCTCCAAAACTAGCCCTCCTGGCCCGGTGCCGGCAGGGGCTCGCGTCGCTACGACTGTCTCGGATCCCCGGCCGCAGCGCGCTCGCGGGGCCGGGGCCCGAGCCCGGATGATCGGCAGCAGGGCCGACTCGGTACGCCGGGCTGCGGAGGAAGGAGAGGGGGAGGAGGAGGAGGCGTGGAGGGAGGAAGGGCCGGGGCAGCCCCGGAGGGAGGCGAGGGGGAGGGGAGGGGGCCGGCCGGCCCGAGGGTGGGGGGGCAGCCAATGAGCAGCGCGCGGCGCGGGGAGGGCGGAGGGGGGGGGGNTGAGGTAGGATGGGGGAGGGCGCAGCCGGAGCGGCGGAGGCTCCAGCCATAAACAAGCGCCCGGAGGAGCGGCGCGGGAGAGAGCCGAGCCGGGCACAAGGAACGGACGCCACGGACCTTCTGCTGAGCCACCGCGCCCACTCGGCGGCTCGGGAGGCGGGGACCGGCCCGGAGGCTGCGCTGCCGTCGTCTTTCCCCGGCGATCAGGAGCAGCGCGGAGGACTAGAAGGAGCCACCAGCCCTTCTTCGGAGCGGTGCGCAGCCACCGCCGCCGCCAGAAGTTTGGGTTGAACCGGAGCAGCCGCGAGGAAACTTTTTTTCCTCTTTTCCCCCTCCCGCCCGGGAGGAGAAGGAGGAGGAGGGGAAGCCACCCGCCACCGCTGCCGCTGGCGCCAACGCTCGTGGGCTCCGGGTCGGCGCGGCCCGCAGGGGCGGCGGGGGCCTCGCCCCGCGAGGGGGAGGAGCGCTCCGGGGGCCCCTAGTGGGGCACGAGGACCGCGGGCTGCGGGTGCGGCGGCGGCGCGTGTGCCCCGCGCAGGGGAGGGCGCCCGCCCCGCTCCCGGCCCGGCTGCGAGGAGGAGGCGGCGGCGCAGGAGGATGTACTTGGTGGCGGGGGGCAGGGGGCTGGCCGGCTGCGGGCACCTCTTGGTCTCGCTGCTGGGGCTGCTGCTGCTGCTGGCGCGCTCAGGCACCCGGGCGCTGGTCTGCCTGCCCTGTGACGAGTCCAAGTGCGAGGAGCCTCGGAGCTGCCCGGGAAGCATCGTGCAGGGCGTCTGCGGCTGCTGCTACATGTGCGCCCGCCAGAGGAACGAGAGCTGCGGTGGAGCCTATGGGCTCCATGGAGCCTGCGACCGGGGGCTGCGCTGTGTCATCCGTCCCCCGCTCAATGGCGACTCCATCACCGAGTACGAAGTGGGCGTCTGCGAAGGTACGGCTGCCCTGCTGCGCGCCCCCTCCCACCTGGCCGGCGCAGAACAAAGTTTGCTTGAGACTTTTACCAGAGGAGAGAGGGTTCCCGGGGAGGAGGGACAGTCGCTGTCCTCGGGAGGGTGCCCTAGATGCCTGCCCAGGGGCGGGCGAGGTTGGGTTGCTTGGGTGAGCTCCTCTGAACCCACATAGACACACACAGGTGCGGTGATTAGGGCTTACACTGGGTGGCCTTTTTCGCCCCAGGCAGGGGTGCCCTGTGCGCGCGGGGGGGGCACTGCGGAGTCTGGCACGCACGAGCCCCTCGGGGAGTCCGCCCCTGATGCCCTGCCCGCATAGCGCAGTGTGGCACCGAGGGCGTACGCAGTCCGCGCAGCCGGTTTCTGATAGCGGAGTAGACCTGTGTTCCAGCCTGCACTCCCTATGTGACTCTTATTATTTTTTCTTTGCGCTCTTCCTTCACCTCCTTCTTCCTCCTTCGCGTAATAAATCAGTTTCAGCTCCGGAGTATGTCAGCCCAGGCAAAGTTGCACATGGTGATTACTCATTTATTTGCCTATTGGAGACGGTCAAACGCTTACTCTCTTCTGGATGGCTGAAGGGGGTGGGTGGGGGCTGCACCTGGATTAAAAAGTTACGGTTCTCTTCAAGACGTTTCCTTTCAAGAGCCAACATCTGCGTGTTTCTAGAGCTGGTGCTGTTGTCTTTTTGTTTGTTTGACAGCAGATTCTGCTCTGCTCGCTTCACCATGGCGCATCGTGCACCGCGGTGTGTAGTAGATGTACTGAGGGCGGGGGCGTTGATAGTGGAGCCTCCCTGTTTCGGAAGCACTGTTGGACCGGGTGGGCCTCCATCTGCACATGGCTCTCTACTTCTGCCTCAAGGTCTGAGGTCTAGAGAGAAATGATGAGTTCTTTTATTTTGACAATGGACTGAATTGTCTGTTAAAAGTGGGGTCCTTGTCTACTTAAGAGATCAAACATTGGGCTCCTCCATGCTGTTCCGGGTGTCTTGCTAGGGATTAGGGCTCACTTGCAAGAAAAAAGACAACTGCTCTCTGCCTTTGCTGATGTTAACATCCCCCTGGAAAACGGGTGTATCCCGAAGCATACTCTGTGTGTGTGTGTGTGTGTGTGTGTGTGTGTGTGTGTGTGTGTGTGTGGTGTGTTGAACTGAGATGCTGAAAAGGACAAAGGTGGCTGTATTAAATGGCTCCAGTATTGTGGTAACTCTTTAAACACACATGTATTTATTTTCGTGTGTGGTTTTAAGGTTTTGGACAGTTGTGGAATAAAGGGAAGCCTTCCTGGTTTGGAAACTAGTGGGCAGTAATGAGTGCGCGCGGGGGTGGGGGGTGGGGGGTGGTGGAGAATATGCTCCTTTAGCATAGTGCCTGCAGGACCTCATTTTCCTGACACACAGAAAAGGTCCTCCTGGTCTCCTTTGGCAACAACGTGGGTTTGTTTCTCAGCTCAGGGAAAATGGTCATCAGACAGACTGATAGACTTTCACATGTTTTGACTTGAGGCATTCTGAATAACTTAGGCTGAAAGATGCTTCTCTGTAACTTGCCATGTGGAGCACCTAACTTGCCCCTGGCCTCCTATAGATCCATAAAGAACTGGGAGGGACATGGTTAAATGCAGTGGAAACCGCAGGGCAGTGAGAAGGGCTTTGGGAGGCTCAGGAGAGGGTGACCCTTGTTTGTTTTTTCATATGTTTCTGGTGAAGGGAATGCTTGGGGGAACATTTACAGTAATCAAGTGTTTTGGCAGCAACGCCCCATGTCACAGTACAGCATGATTTTGGCAGTTTGTTAGGGAGCCTGTCATTCCTCTGAAATGATGCATCCCTCATGCCTGCCTTTCTCCTGGTAACACCAGGTGCACAAAGTGTTAGCCTTGAAAATGCCTGAAAGTGTTTCTTGACATGAGTGTATTTCAATTAGTGCTTTCTGGAAACACATTTCAGTTAGCAGGCCTGTTTTCAGCTGAATGCTATGGGCACATCCTGCTCCCCCTCCCTCCTTCCCTTCTTCCTTCCTCCTTCCCTCCCTCCTCCCCTCCCTCCTTCCTCCTTCCTTCCTTTCTTCCTTCCTTGACTCTTTCCCTTCCTCTCTTCCTTCTTCCTCCCTTCACCAAAAGCAGCAGTGAAATAGAATCTTAAAGCCATGAGACTAAGAAAAAAAGGACAGCAATTTTTGGCATGATGTAATGCTTACATTTGGAGAGGTCTTCAACGGTCTAAAATGTCAGGTATCTCCACATTACTTTAAAATGCATGGACCACGTAAATTAGCTGATGAACCCTTTGTAGCATTAGAGGAATCTTTAAGAGTCACAGATTTCTAGAAGGTACCCCCCCCCAGGTTTTCTTTCCTTTTTTTTTCTGTAACTTTGCATAAAATTTCTCAATGGCCAGTGCTTCCCTCAGTTTCCATTTTTATTCAGAAATCCGTGTGTATTGTTATCATAACACATGAATAGGAATGGATATATTTTATTCATGTAGAAAGTCTCTTGTGCTGCATTTTTTGCGCTGAAATGACCCCTACTGGTTGTATCTGTTAATGAAAAGTCTTTTGGAAGCTTATTTAGTTGGCTACCCTGAAACAAAACATAGTATCATGGTATAAAATAGGACTAATTCGCCTGCTTTTGAAGACACGACTTAAGTACAAATTTATATTACTGTTTGCCAACTTGCAGAAGCGTTTGTTATTCCCATACTGACTGTCTTGGGGCAAGGGGGTGGTGTTTTAAGTACAGTTCACAGAATGAGTTGGATCAGCAGCCCAAATTTAGCCTTTTTGTTTCAGGTTTTTAATGGCACAGTGACCCCTAAAAATACGTCAACAATTCTAGCCATAAGAAGAACCCTGAAGAAAAAAAATAATTTCTAAACAACTGGAATTGTGAATCAAGTAATGTGCTCACTAGGGTATCTTCTCTGAATTGAGACTGTTAGTTTAAGAAAATCCCAAGTTAGTGACTATGCATACTTGAAGGATGGAGAATGGAGCCAGTTAACCAGTTTTCTGTCCTCTCTCAATCTTGAAAAGTACCTCCTGGCCCTCTGGAGGCAGCAGTTCCCTTTCCTGTTTCCCTGCATCTAGTGAGCCTTCCTGTTGGCCTTTTGCAGAATCTTAGCTGGACTGCTTTTTCTGTCTCCAGGGAAATCGCCTACAGTTCCAAAAAATTAGACGTTTGGCTTCTAAACCTCGGAAGAAGTCTGGGTGGGAGATCTCTTTAAGGGATCTGAGCTTTAAAAACTAATGAAGTGAGATTGTGTGGAAAGAAGATTTCGATTGGGCAGTAAGGAAGAAGACATTTGGAACTGAGGGAGAGAGTCCTTAGGCTTCATACTTCCCTTAGAATGGGCAAGGGGAAGAGACACCAGCAGCCGTTTGTCTTAGGGTGATAAAGTTGCTAGCTTGAGTCTGCTCTTGTTAGGACAGCGCTTAAGAATGGAGAGGACACTGTTGAGTTCTGTCCTGAGAACAGTGCTACATTAGCGTCAGGTGTCCATGACAGCAGTTGTGCACCAACTTTGTCTGAAGCAAGTCAACTCTGTGGCCTTGGTCTTTATAGAACTGAAAGTTTCACAGTCTTCGAAATTACTGTCACAATTCAGTTTTCCCCGTTGCTCTGGCTTCCCTCCCACGGCGATTTACAGGGCAGCACGGAGAACTTAAAATTGTGTGGCGAGAACTTAGAGCAGAGAGAAAGGTTCGGTGTTCTAAACTGCCCCTGTGAAGTTACAGGTTCTTTATCTGTCTTCTAGGAGAGTCAATAGCAGAAGATGCCTGCTTGGGGAGAGTGGGAGGTGGGAGGCAAGCCCAGAGAGCAGACGCCCAGGACCAGGTAGACATATCAAAACATTCAGCAGGGCACAAGCTGCATGAACGCTCCCTTCTTCACTCTGGGAGGACCCAAAGTTTAAAGTCTATGGATTTTTACAAATTAAATAAAGGAGAGGTGGGGAAAAGCTAATACTCCTGTCCTGAAGTTAGGGCAACATTTCAAACCCAGGCTTCCAGACTGTGTTTTTGAGCCATGAATGGAGTTCATTTTCTCCTTCAGAAGTCTTTAGGTAATGTCCATGCTTTGATACCAGAGAAAGAGGCGAGCAGAGGGCGTCTAAAAGATGTTAGCAGAGTATGGGAAGAGAAACTTAATTCAAGTAAACAAGGAAGTAATTAATTCCTCCTCAGAGTAAATATTGACAAAACACATAGGACCGACTATTCACTGCACATACACAAATGACCGGGCAAAATGACCTTCATTTGGGCTGTCAGGCTTACAGAATTCTCGCTGCTGTTAAGGAGTCTTGTCACATAAAACACTTGGCAAAGGACAGATGAGCTGCAGACTGGAGGGGAGAAAAGCAAGAACAGCAGGCACCAGGACATGTGCTGCTGGTAACATGTGGGTAGAGACTAGGAAAATTGTAAGCAATGTGTTGGGGATACAATCGTAAGCAGAACTCCTGTTCATTTATAAAACATTTTTAGTGTTTGTGTGGGCATGCATGTGTGTGTGTAAGTGTGTGGGTGAGTGGGAGACTGTGTTTTGAGTATGTATGAGAGTGTGTGAGGAAGTGTGTATGAGAATGAGTGTGTATGAATATGAATGAGTGTGAGAGTGTGTGTGAGTGTGTGCGCGTGTGAATGTGTGTGTATGTGAGAGTATACATATGTGAGTGTGAAAGTGTGTGTGAGTGTGTCTGTGAGTATGTGAGATAGTATTTGTGTGTGTGAATGTCAGTGTGTGTATGTGAGAGTGTGTGCCTATGTGAATGTGAAAGTGTGTGTATGTGAGTGTATATGAGACAGTGTTTGTGAGAGTGAGAATAAATGTGAGAGTGTGTGTATGTGAAGGTGTGTGTGTGTGTGTGCACGTAGGAGTGTGAAAGTGTATGAGAAATAGTGTTTGTGTGTGTGTGAATGTAAGATTGTATGTGTGTCTATGTGAGAGCCTGTGTGTGTGTGTGTGTGTGTGTGTGTGTGAGAGAGAGAGAGAGAGAGAGAGAGAGAGAGAGAGAGAGAGAGAATGCTTGTGTGAGAGTGCGTGTGTGCAGTGTGCCATCGTGTGTGCTTATGGGTGTCAGAGGGCATTTGGAAGTTGGTTTTCTTCTTCCACACTATGGGTGCCGAGTGTTGAACTCAGGGTGGCAGGCCTAACAGTAAGCATCTTCGCCTGCCACGGGCAGGTTCATTTACGAAGAAAAGTGGACACTCCCCAAACTCTGGACATTGCATCCACGTATAGGAGCGAGTGGGAGATTCGGCACAGGTTTCTGTTCTCTACGGCTTGGTTCCTATCCAATCGTCTGCATGAGGAGTTTGGGGAGACAGAGTGCAGGCATTATGAAGCTGGAAGATTTAGATAAAATGGTGACCCCCCAGAAAGTGGGTGGACCAAAGGATAAGGAATGAGAAAAAGGGGGAGAAAAAAAAAAAGCCTTGAATTCATCTTAGCACAACTATATCACCCTTTGAAGAAGGATCCAAAACACATTCCAGAGATTAATTGTGAAATTCCTGAAAAATGTGGGTGTGTTTAACTCAGGAAATGGTGCCAGCAGGAGAGATGGCAAGGAAGCCTTCAGCTGTAAAGGAGGCAGGATGGGGGATGGTGGGGAGTGGAAGGTGAATATTTTTGGCAAAGCCAGTCCCTTGTTACAGTTGTTATACCATGTTCCAAATGGTGCATTTCCTATAAGGAGTTTAGAGACTTCTCAGTGTGGGCCATTCAATGATTTGAGGAAGGTAGGACAGAGTAATCAAGCAGGCCCAAATTCCTGTCATCTTACAGGCCTACTTCTCCGAAGCAGCTTTTCAAAGATCAGGCTTGGTTTTGCCTACAAGTGTATCACTCATTCATCTATTTTTTTTTTTTTCTCTTTTCCATCCTGTGTACATGGCTGTCTACAGGGATAGAAGAAAGCCAGGGCGTCTGGGGAGTCATTCAGAGCTAGTCTTCATTCTGGACACCAGTCCTCAGCCTGTGGGTCATGACCCCTTTGGGGACTGCGTATCCGCTATGCTTCATATCACGTGTTTGCAGGATGATTCCTAACAGTAGCAAAATGACCGTTACGAAGTAGCAATGAAAACAATTTTATGGTTGGGGGTTAGCACAACACGAGGAACTGTATTAAAGGGTCGCAGCATTAGGAAGGTGGAGAACCACTGCTGTACACTCTTAGTCAAGATAAGTAAGGCAGATACTCCTCTCTACCCCCTCCCCTCCCCCCCCAAGGTGGTTGGAACCATGCAAGTTCCATGCAAGTAAAGATGTGTGTCTATTCTTACTTGCTGGGCACATAGATAAGATTTGTTACTGTGAGAATCTCAGGCTTGGAGAAGCTCATGTTTGCTGGGGAAGAGGAGCCTGCCAACTCCCTTCAGAGCCCTTACAGTAAGGTTGTGGGAGTGTTTCCCAACTTTTGAGCGGGAGCCTGCATTCTTAAAGCTTTGCTAGCCATGGTTCAGAATGGCAGGTTTCCCCTCTTGTGGTTTCTCTCTGTTCTGGCTTGCTCTGAGCGGTGTACCAGAGTGTGGGCAGTGAGCTGGGAGGTGTCTCCCTTTTCACCTCCTCACCGTCTCCCATCCCAGGAGACCTGGTCTGGTTAGATCTGAATCCTCTGTCCTGAGATAGACCCTCCTCCATGGATGGACAGCGATGTGTGCTAGGCAACATCTGTTTAAGGATGCTCTGGGGGGGGGGGGGGTGTCAAGTGTCTTTTAGAGATTCTTGTCAGTTTCAAAGTGAACACATTTCAAGTCCTTATCTCCCCCTCTTCCTACCCTATTTTATTCTGAAGATACACAATGCCCATGCTATTGTGGATGAATGTGAAGGTCAGGAATGTGGTTTCTGCTGTGGGATCCTCTTCTGAGTGTGTGCCTCCCTGTCTGACTAGTGAGGTTAATCATAGGGTCGTGATAAGAGTCCCCCTAGTCCCCAGGAAACACCAGGTGTGGTAACAGCTGACATCCAACAGGGCTGCTCACCTAGTGCTCGGTGAACAAGGTTAACAACCTGACCTGGGCTCATTTCCTTGCTCCACCTAACCTCCCTGCCCCTCAACCCTTGTAGGGAGTTAGAAAGCATGACTCTTACAAAGGTTTAATGACTTCACACTCTCTCACCTCCAGCCTTTCCCCAGCAGCACAAATGTAGCCAGTTAAACTCAAGACCTGTTGCTTTTAACATATCTAAATAATTACTGCAAAAGGTTGTATATTTAGGGTTAAAGAGGGACCTAAAATTTGTTGGGTTGCATCATTAGAATTGTTCTCCTATCTCTTCCCCCGCCCCTGTGTATTTTATCTGGAGAGGTTGGTGGTCCTAAACTCATTCCAACCAGTAATGTACATTTTCTTTTTTGTTATATTTTGGAAGATTTTACTGGTAGCGCTTTAGATGTGTGTGTGAGTGTGTGTGTGTGGGGGGGGGAGGGTTGTCCCACTGATTGAGCCTGTTGTGAATTAAAGAGACAACTTGTATTAGTACAGCTCACCGCGCGCACGCACGCACGCACACACACACACACACACACACACACACACACACACATATCCAAAATCACCTTCAGAACTCCAGGCCCACCTGATGCTGTACTTGATTCAAACCTCAAAGTCAGACTTTTAAGCCCTCTATTCCTTCCCAGTTTAACCACTTACTCCGGATCAGCTTCTTTCCCTATTAAGTTAGGTAGCTCCAACTAACCAGAGAAACATCTGCCCGCAAATTATTTAATGGGCATCTGCTATGAGTCTGGTTTCTGTGTTATAAAATTCCAATACCTTTTTTTTTTTTTTTAAAAAAAAAAAAAAAACTGGGCCTCTGAAAGTTTAATGGCCCACAGTCACCTGGGAGCCTATTAAAAGTGCAAGTTTGGCCACTAGGAATTATAGTTTCGTGGTCGAGCACATGTCTAGCATGTGCAAGGCCCTGACCCTCACACCTAAACAAACAGAGCAGACTCTGATTCAGTAAGCCTGGGATGGAGCCTGGTGGCTGTCACTCACGGATGATGCCAGCACAGTTCCGCTCGGGATGGAGCCTGGTGGCTGTCACTCACGGATGATGCCAGCACAGTTCCGCTCGGCTCATTCCCAAGCACAAGCTCGGCTTTTGTAGCATGAAGCTGATATAGAAGGGTATCTAAAAACTGTCACCCTGTCACCGTTGCATCAGCAGATAACATTAGGTCTGTGTTTGCATAGAGGCAGTGGTTTAACGGTGAACAGGGAAAACTGGGGCCATTTGTTCACTGCAGTCCCAGACAGTGAAATCTGAGATGGGGGGTACTGAGCATGTCAAGAGCAGGTGAGAGGGGGGCCCTCTAACTTTTCCTTAGACCGCCAGGAATGGAGGGTCCAGCCAACCAAATGGGTCTTGAGCCTAAGATAAAGCTAACGTTCGCATCTTGACTTAGATGGTTTTGTTAGCTACAAGACCAGTCTAGGCTAGTTATCCTCGGCTTTGTTTCCTCAAGTAAACCTGAATTATCAGGTACTTTCCATCAAGTAATTATAGTGAAGATTAGAGATAACAAATAACGAATATATACTGTAGGTGATTTATACAGATATGAGTATTATATACTTAAATACTGATAGTGTCCTTGGTAGATTTTTTTTTAAATAGCTAATATTAATTCTAATTTGAATCATTTTTTATTTTCATCTTTGTTAGCTTTCTCTGTATATAAATTTAGAAGTCAGCCTTGTGCCTATACTAACACCTCCTCCACACATACGCTCTTTTGACAGGAGGCTCAGGATAGTAATTCTGGTCTCATGTTTGTCCCAGAGAAAATGACTCTATAGTTCAGAGAACAAGGTGTTCCTTCGTTTGACCTCAGGTAACCCTAATTCCCAGGTCTGTGGAATCTGGTGGAATGTGAACAATTGCTTGGGTCTGGGGCTTCAAGTTCTTCCTTTCAGACAAAAAAAAAAAAAAAAAAAATCCATCTCTTTTAAAAGGTACCAAGGCGCATGCTGTCCTGAGACCCAGGGCCAGAGCATATCTTGTTGCTGGTCTCCATCTTGCATGGGGTATCCTTTGAAGTGAGTGAGTACTTCAGTGTTAGCGTGGATTGGCCTACTGTGGTCTCTGGAGCACCTGTGTTACTACAGAGGAAGGCACACATATTCCACAATTAAAATATCTGACCTTCTGTTTGGTTCCCAGTGCTAAGTAGGGTCCCACAGTATGGGAATTCCTAACTGTGAGTCCTTCCTTGTTGCTTAGAAATGAGTATCATGGGCTGGTGAGATGGCTCAGCGAGTAAGATCACCCGATTGCTCTTCCGAAGGTCCTGAGTTCAAATCCCAGCAACCACATGGTGGCTCACAACCATCTGTAACGAGATCTGACTTCCTCTTCTGGAATGTCTGAAGACAGCTACAGTGTACTTACATATAATAAATAAATAAATATTAAAAAAAAAAAAAGAAATGAGTATCATTTCTATGCAGTAAATATTAGCACAGAGTTCCCAAGACAAATTCCTCATGATGGGTACCGTGGGGCAGGGAGAAAAGAAAAGAAACTGGTGGAGATAAAAATCCTTGGACCAGTAAGTAAGTTACAACAGGTTCTTCTGGACAGCTAAACCTTACAACACAGCAGAAACTGATTTCTTTTCCCCAGACACTCTGTCTTTTATCCAGCGTGTTGGTATTCCAACATGTAATCAAAATGAGAAAAAACAAAACCTACAAAAATATGGTTTCAGGGCTTCTTTTTTGTTCGTGTTAATCAAACCCAAGTATAACACCCTAATGTAGAACATTCAAAGGACACTTGTCTTTGTTTATTTTCATTTATAATTATTTATTGTTTTTTCCTTTTATTATTAGATATTTTCTCTATTTACATTTCAAATGTTATCGCCTTTCCTAGTTTCCCCTCTGAAAATCCCGATCCTCTTCCCCCTCCCCCTACTCCCCAACTGACCCACTCCTGCTTCCTGGCCCTGGCATTCCCCTATACGGGGGCATAGAGCCTTCACAGGACCAAGGGCCTTTCCTCCCATTGATGACCAACTAGGCCATCCTCAGCTACATATGCAGCTGGAGCCATGAGTCTCTCCGTGTGTTTCCTTTGATTGGTGGTTTAGTCCCAGGGAGCTCTGGGGGTACTGGTTAGTTCATATTGTTGTTCATCCTAGGGGGCTGTAAACCCCTTCAGCATCTTGAGTTCTTTCTCTAGCTCCTTCATTGGGGACCCTCTGCTCCATCCATGGCTCTGAGCACCCACTTCTGTATTTGCCAGGTACTGGCAGAGCCTCTCAGGAGACAGCTATATCAGTCTCCTGTCAGCAAGGTCTTGTTGGCATCTGCAATAGTGTCTGGGTTTGGTGGTTGTTTATGGGATGGATCCCCAGGTGGGGCAGTCTCTGGATGGTCATGCCTTCAGTCTCTGCTCCAAACTTTGTCTCTGTAACTCCTTCCATGGGTATTTTGTTCCCCCTTCTAAGAAGGATCGAAGTGTCCACACTTTGGTCTTCCTTCTTCTTGAGTTTCATGTGTTTTGCAAATTGTATCTTGGATATTCTGAGCTTCTGGGCTAATATCCACATATCAGTGAGTGCATATCATGTGTGTTCTTTTGTGATTGGATTACCTCACTCAGGATAATATCCTCCAGATTCATCCATTTGTCTTAAGAATTTCATGAAGTCCTTGAAGAACACTTGTCTTAAGAATATGTAAGAAGAGAAATCAAGGGGCTGAAGCGATAGCTCGGGGGTTAAGAGCACTAGCTGCTTTTCAAGAGGACCTGGGTTTGATTCCCAGCACCCACATGGGTGACTCACAACTGTACTGTAGTTTAAGTTCCAGGGGCATCTGACACCTTCTTCTGACTTCAGTGGACATTGGGCTTGCATGTGGGGCACAGATATCTATATGCAGATAAATCACCCATATACATAAAATGTTTAAAAAGTTACATAAATCAATAAATTGAGGGTTGACTGTATTTTAAGACAGTCATATTTTATTTCTGACTTCCGAGGATTTGACCTACCTACTGTTAGAGTTTGAGCTATGTCTTTAGAACCAGCTATCCCAAGGTTTTTGGGTTTTTTTGTGTGTGTGTGTGTTTTTTTTTTTTTTTATTTTAATTTTAATTTTTTTTTTTTAGCTGTAAATAGAGACTGTGTCTGTCTTGTTTAGCGTTTCAAAACAAAATCATAAACAAACATCTCAGATTCAAAACAGAAAGGAATTTCTGGCAAGGCAGGATGAAACCTGAGCTGGCAAAGCCCCATTTACTGGAGGGAACTTACTTAGCTTCATCTCCAAAGACCTGGAAAAAAAAAAAAAAAGGGTTCACAGCTGTGATCAAATCAGAGGCATCTGGATGTTGAATAATTGTGACACCCTCTTTGAGATTCCAGAAGACCTGCCAGAGAGAGGTAAATCTGCCCGGGGGATGTTCCAACCTGAACCAGACATCAGCGAGAAATATTTACACACACACACCCTCACCTTCATTTTATGTCAAGAATCTTACACGTGAGGACCCTGGGCTCTGTCCCCATAATAAGTGTTTACAGTTCTGCAGATCTAAAAGGAGGTCTTTCCTCACCTGCTCTTGTTGGAGCTTTGGCGCTTTGGTTATTATTATTGTTGTCGTCGCTGCTGTTGTTGTTGTCATTGCTGTTGTATGAACCAAGTGTGGTAAAGGTGTGGGTTTCAGACAATCTTGTCTCTGGAAATCAAAGTGGAGGGATCTTTAAATGACTTTTTAAAAAGAATGGGGTTGCCGTATGCTGTTTAAGAACCCAAGTTCATATATTTTCAGAAAAAAATTTTTTTTGGGACATCATTACCACTACCTATGCCTTAAAAACGAAAGGCCAGATAACTCCATATTATAATCAATGTGAGAATGAGGCCTTTTATGTCCTGGCTTGTTTCAGAAAGGATTTGAGGCTTCTCAGAGAGGTAAATGTCACCGAAGTCTGAGACCTGAGAGCTGAGGGCTGGAAGAGAAGAGAAAAATAGTCATGGTTTCTGGTCTTTCTTTGTCATCTAAACAGCTCAGTGACTTAAAAACTCCATAACTGTGCACTAGCTTCATTCTGTCTTCATTTGTCAAAAAGGAAATTAGGCTTGAATGCAAGGAGTCTAAATCAGGGACCCTAAGGCTGTTGTCTGATCATAAGAGCTGAGCTTCTATGACCCACAAGTGCTGGCCAAGGACCAGATATTACCTTGTGCTTACAGAGTTAGGGAAGGGAGAGTGATGCCCATCTGCCCGATGCTCAGGTGGTGCTGGAGACCGAAGGACTCAGCAGGAAAACAAGAGGTCTGCTCTGCTGGTGGTTTTTTTGGGGGGGGAACCAAGTCGGTGACAGCAAAAAACCCCATCATTATAGGGACATTAGTGACACCTATTAAATGCCCGCAATCTGTCACCGTTAACTATGTTCTGATCTCCACCCAAGTCTAAACTGGCCTGTTGCTTTCATTCTTTCTCCATTTCTCATTTGCTTTGTTAATTATTACAGTTATCCTGGGCCCAAGGGAGGTAGGTGACATACTGCCGAGGGAGAAGCTCCAGCGAAGACAGGTCAAAACTCGCCCGCCCCACTCCGCATGCTCCTTTCTGCCTCTGATCCTGGGGAGAGCTGAGTAATTGCTGCTCTTCCTAATAACTGCAGGCAGCAGCCAGATTCTCTGCATTCTTTCACCTTTGCTGCTGTTTTCGCTTGCCAGGGAGTTTCCTTAAGGAACAGACTGGATTTAAAGAAACATAACTAATAGTACACAAAAGCCAGGGGTAGGTGGGCCGCAGATGCAGTTGCTCCTTGCTACGAGGCGTGGACCAAGCTCCCAGCTGTCTTGGCTTCTGAGTGAGCCTACAAGTCTGCAAGTCTACTACAAGTCTCTCTGTGACACAACCCGTCTTCACTCAACCTGTTTTCAAAGTGCCGGCCAACTCTGAAGCTTAGAAAGTTGGAGTTTCTAGAAACTTCCATTTTCCTTTGCGTATGACACCAAAGGCTTAATGGTATGAGCCCTTGGCCCTGAAACTTGGTGAATATATTATTCTAAAGAATGTGAAGGCTTTCAGCATTGCCTCCTCCAGCAGGAATATGACACTGGTTGGTTCATTCCAGTCAGAATTTATTCATTGATAAATCTGCGCAATGTTGTACATTCCCAAACGATTGCATACAGCGTGAAAAGACCTCAGCACTTAGTTATGACTTAGTTTCCCTGACTCTGAATTTAACTTCCTAAGGCACCAAACAATACCTATAAGGACTTATTTTTTAATGTTCTATAATATTTTGCTTCTTATCCCTAAATAATTCTTTCCTCCAAGCTATAAAACTGTTAAAGGTTTACTAGTGACTGGGCGGGTATTTTAACTGAGTGGGTATTTTATATTGTACCGGCACTTGCTCTTTTCTTGTTTCAGACGATGGTATCAAAAGTTAAATCCGGTTCCAGACCTCACCTTGTCTCTTCTTGTCTAGCTTGCTAGATAATTAATAGCCAGTAACCAGGAAAATAGCCACTGAGGTGTGGGTGGTGTTAATTTACCACCTAGAGCTTTTGCCTAAGAGAAGCTTTCCCGTATTCTTCTGTGGTGTATCAAACCATCCTCATTTGAGTTTCTTCCTGCCTGATTGGGACACCTAGCTGATGTCCTGTCTCTGAGGGCTTGGCTCCCAGAACTCTGAGAAGGGTGTGTGTGTGTGTGTGTGTGTGTGTCCACGCGCATGTGTGTGCGCGAGTGTGTGAGTATGTGTGTGTGGTGGGGGCAGTGAGTATATGCTGGGAGGCTCAGTGGATACTCACCTTGCCCCTTCTTCACATTGCCCACCCTCGTGGTCGACCCTCCTTCTCTAGCAGTCCCTTGCCAAAACCTTCTGCGAGCTGGACTTGAGGTGCCTCGGAAACCTTTGGACGAATCCTTCCCCGTGCCTTTGTGCTTGCCTCCATGTTCTTCTCAGCATGGCTGCTTTCAGTTTTCCGGGTATCAGTAAGCCGTCTGTTCCCAGAAATTAGTGCCAAGCATCCAGTCCACTATGAGGACTAATACCAGTAAACCACCTCTGCACTCACTGCTCAGGGATTCTGTGAAAATGTTCACAAGGTCCCAGAACTACAGCTCCCTGTGGTGCTGTGGCATGAATAGCACAAGTCAAAAAGCAGTAGGAGTGTGTAAAGCAAGAGTCTTTATGATTGGTCTAAAAAAAATGCCCGGGACAGAACAATGTTATAATGTTTCTGGAGCATCAGCTGACCCTGAGCGGTGCCTCCTCAGAAGCATCCTTGAGAGAGAAAGAGAGAGGAGGGAGGGACAGGGGGTGGGGAGAGAGAAAGAGAGAGAGAGAGAGAAACAGTTATGGCTCCTTCTTTCAGTTTAACTTTGGGGCTTAGTTAGAAGTAGGGTGTGTGCCCCTTTCTGTACACACTGCCAACAACTTAGGTCACAGCATGAAGAACGCTCT
Source organism: Mus pahari (assembly GCF_900095145.1). NCBI lineage: Eukaryota > Metazoa > Chordata > Mammalia > Rodentia > Muridae > Mus > Mus pahari. Next base: position 44,106,551 of record NC_034607.1, read on the forward strand.
ATGTTGTTACTGCCGGTTTGCTGAGAACGTCTCTGGGTTAGCACACGGAGTGTTTTGCGCCTCTGTAGACCATCAACCCAAAGGAGCTGCCTCCCGAAGGTTGTCCTTGCTTTATTGGGAGTGTGTACTACTGGCTGGCACCGAATGTCTTCTTCAGTTGCTCTCCGTCTTATTTTTTTTTTGACACTTGAGTCTTAAGCTGTGCTGAAAGCTCACTAATTTTGTCAGAATAGCCCACCAGTGAGCTCCAAGAATTCTTCTGTCTCCACCTCCCCCTGCCCTGCCTTGACTGACTTGCCCCTCAGGACTGAGTTTAGACATGCCGTGACATGAGCGTGGGAGATTTGAACTCAGATTCCATGCTTATGTGACAACCGCTCTAGCGACTGAACCATCTCCCAGGCCCTGTTTTATTTATTGTATTTGAACATAAAACGGTTCTAATTGAACCGCTTTTCTTTTTGAACTGTCTGTTTAATTGAAATATGGATGAGGAATCAAGTAGAGGTTAGGACTCTTACTGACATTTATTTCTTAGTGATTGAGACAAGTTTTATCTCTAAGAGCAATGATGCTTTATAACAGGCTGTCATTAAACACAGCTTGACCTTATAAAGGAATTTTAGATGTGAGAGCCAAAAGAAAACAGAAATTTAGGGTGAGAAATGGCAGACATCTGTAGGGAAATAAACAAACTGTGAGAAGCCAAAGGTGGTTTGTTTTTTTGTTTTGTTTTGTTTTGTTTTCCGGAAAGAGATCGTATTATTTTCAAAGACTAAACTGGGAAAAGGTGAGCCCTCAGCAGCCAAGTTTATTGATTCTCTATTCAGAAAATTATATTAGACCCTTAGAAAGACAGAGGAAGAAGAAAAAGAGTCTGCCAACAGAGAGCTGGAAAACTTGAGGGAGATAAAGTATTTACAAGTTTTAATAACATAAAACACGTCCAAGAGAAATACATAATTGCAGCTGCGTTTGGCAACGAAAATAGCCCATGGATTATATTTTTTAAATTGTCTGTGAATATGTAAGCTCATGCCCTTGGGTAAAAAAACGTTTGGGTGATAATGTTTCTTGAGAGAATGGAAAAATAGAAGATATTAGGAAGTAAAAAGAGAGGGGTGGCACAGCATAAAGGAAGAAGAGGCAACATTTTTATGTTAGAAGGGTGTATTTCATATGCATAATCATTACGATTGTTTCTAATCTTAGTGTAATAATCGTTACACTTCCCATAGGGCGGTGGTAATTTGCATAGTTTTACAGGAAAGGCCATGGGTAAGGGAGAAAATCGGTGCTGAATTAAAAGATCCAAGCGTCTTGCTCCTAACGTTTTAGGTTTTCCAACCTGCTTTCAATCCTGGGCAGAGACCCTTGGAAAAACCAGAAGCTAGGAAAAGTGCTCAATACATTTGTTGCGGCGATCCTGCGCCACCAGATCTAGCAACAGGGCCAGGAACTGGAAACTGGGTGTGGTGTCACTTTTCAGAGTCCCTAAAGCTGCCTGCCTGGCCTCTCAGATGTGCTCTTGTCCCTCAGGCCCTCCGCTTTCCTTTGTGAAGCCTTCCTGCCCTGCCCAGGAAAAAGGGTTGCCACCCCCTCCTCCTGGGTGCCCATAAATAGCCCTTTCCCCTGCCCTTCATTGGGCCTTTCATAGCCTGTTAGAGTTCACATTTCTGCCTTCCTCCCTGCCTGGTTGTGATCCACTCGAGTGCCAGGATTGTGTGTTATTCTGGCACTTGGCACACAGGAAGAACTCAATGAGCATTTGTTGACTAAATCTAGACTCAAGGTCATCCAAGATATTAGACAAAACTTTTCCGTCTCAACTGTTCGGTCTGTATTGTGGAAACTGAAATGAGAGACACTTACTCACCTGTACCCAGAGCCCCCATGAGAAATCCTGTCATCCCAGAAGGACACACAGGTGGGTTTTTAACTAGTCTGCCTCAGCAGGTCTTAATGTTTTTGATAGCATTTGCATAATGAGATGAATTCAGCCGTATTTACTTTTGCAAGTATTTTAAAGCATTTTTTTTTAAAAAAAATTACTCATTATGACTTTTCTTTCCAGTTTTTCGTCAAAATGTCCCCTCACCTACTTGTAAGAACTGTCCTTATAAGAAGACTTATAAGTGCTTACCTTTACCTAATGTCCAGGGATCTGGTGCATTAAACAAGTATGATGACCAGCTTCTGATAAACTACTGAGAAATTATTATGAACAACTTGAAGAACACAAGTCAGATGGCCACAGGAGCACTGTCAGTGGACACAGTTCTGGAGTCTTAGCAAATCCAAAATTTGCTGGCACCTTCTATGGGTCATTTCAGCTAAGTGGGAGGGAATTGCGTTCAACTGGGATGCCCTGGATGTTGGGTCTTGGTAAAGTGTGTGGACCTGGCAATGTCCTGAGGCATTTAGGCTCCTCTGAGGAAGAAAATCCTAAACCAACAGCCGGAGGGAGGGTGGCCTTCTGTGACTGCATAGTGACAGTGCCTCACAGGCTTCAGCAGGGCGCCCACCGTAATGCCATAGGAGTCTGGGGAAGCACAGTCCGATTCGGATTCACAGCAAACCCTGTAGTTTTAAGGACTGAGGGACTCTGGATGATTAGTGGCAGGAGCCTGAACTTGTTGTATTTCGTGACAGGAGTTGTTTTTTCTTCAACACTAGTCATGAACTTTTTGTTTGTTTGTTTTTCTAAAGGTCTCAAAGTGATTTGCAAATTAAGGCAGAGTGACATGAGATACTTAAGGACACAGGCACAAATTAGACTTAAGTCTCTAGGCTGCTGAGGAAGACAGATTTGAACAAGTACAGGGAGTCAAGTCACAGACACATATAATCTTACCCTGACTACAAGAGCGTGGTCCAGCCAGTACTGGGGCCAAACCCAGGAAAGGCCTTGTGTTCCAACTACTCCAGCCCCAGAACTAGATTTACATCCCTCCCACATAAAAGTTAAATCATTAAAGTAAACATGCCTAGGGAACCCCGTTTTCTTAGAGAGCGTTGATTGTTTTGATGTCTCCTCTACAGTGTTCCAGGTAGTCTCGAATTGGTGATGCTCATCCCAGAGTGGCTTTCCCAGTCAGTCACCCTTTCAGGTCCGATTAGCTATCACCTGCTCTTGTTGAGAAAGGCTTTTGGAACTGGAAAGAAGGTACCTTGGAAGAGATGGCTAAGTTGCTTGGGTTGTCCACAGTCCATAGCTGGCAATAAAACATGGAGATTTCTAAGTAAAGTCATGTCACTTCTCCATCCCCTGATCTGATAACATATAGAAATATGAAGCATTGGAGGTTTAAATAAGAATCAGCCTCTAGGCTTCAGGGACAGGTCTCTCCCTCTTTGCATACCCTCTTCTCAAAGACCTTTAGCAGCAGGAGGCGCTTTGGACTTGATGGCAAACCCTGGCCCTCTGGGGTATATGTTCTTAGACCTGTGATCCCATAATCACCTTACAAGGTTGGGGAAGGAGCCTGAACTGTACTTGCTTGCTGCTGGAAAACACACTTACCCTTGGGCTTCAGCAAAATCAATGAATGGAGCCCGAGGACCGGGAAGCATACTTGAAGAGGGCGTGCCCACGAGACTGCAAGCCAAAGCAAACAGTCCTTGTAACTGAGAAAGACTTCTGGGAGGGGAGAACTGGGGAAGTGACTCTGAAGTATAACCAGAAAGTGCAGAACAGGGCTCTGTGAGTCCTGAAAAGAGCCTCTCAAAGCTACTGGAAGGGGCCAGTTGTTCGAGCTGGGCATTTGACAAGCTTATCCTGTCCACATTTGAACAGAGATGGCCCTTGAGAAAAGTGATGCCTGGGACGGTCAAGGCAAACTGGGGTGCTGTTGGGGGCAGGGAGAAAGACAGGAAGATACCAGTGAGCTAGGATAGCCGTCTTCAGACTCTTATCTACCAGAGTGATCTGTGGCCTGGCACAGTGGGAGGAGGAGGGTGTCCATGAGTCTGCACTTGTGGAAACAGACATTCTCTGTCATTCTTTATAGGAGGAAATGTGTCACTACAGTGGACAACTGCACATATGTTGTAGATTCCATTATGTGTGAATATTCATATACAAGCATCTGTAAGTGCAGTGTGCACGTGTGCAGGAAGGTTCCTCACAGGGTTCTGTGCTTTGTCCTGACAACAACTTCCTTTTTGTCCTTGTGATTATCGAGAGCTGTCTGTCTGTCTCTGGCCGTCATTGGTGTGTAGCGATAAATACACGTAGATTGTTTATTATGCATGAAGCTGCACGTATCTTGTAACTTCTGAAGTTCCTGGGCTTCTCATGAGGTTGATGGTTGCTAAGACCCTGACCAGGGTGTCAACAACGGTAACCTGTCCAAAAGCCTTGATAAAGAAATTCCTTAAAACTTCGTGTGGCTCAGAAGATTCTTAGTGATAAGTTGCATACATTGGGTCCTTCATGTAAAAAGAAGCCTACAGCTCATTCACTGTCCCTTTGTAGTTCCAGTTCCGAACATCTTATTTCCCATAACCAGTTGTGTGTGCTGGGGCCAAATATCAGGCCTGCTGCTATCACTTTAAAAGAAGTTATTATAAACATAGCATGATGGGAAAGCTATCCAAAATGCTTTTCTTAAGAAAATACACACACACACACACACACACACACACACACACACACGGGGGGGGGGGAGAGAGAGAGAGAGAGAGCAGCGCGTCATGTTTCTATATGTTTCTATCTAGTCTTCTTTTATATATGTAGCATTTCTTTATGCATTGTATATCCTATTTCTTTCGGGTCAGTGGGTACACACTCCTGTCTTGTTACGTGGTCTCCTTCACTATTATATTTAATGTAAGCCAAGTGGTTGCACTGAACTGAATACAGCCTTCTCCTTCGTCTCTTTGCCCACTTTCCTTTCTGGGCTGTCTAGAAAGCAAGCAAGGAAAACTCCCTCCAAGTGAGCTGATCAGAAAGTCTTCAAGTGCCTAAGCTCTGCCAGCAGATGGCTACAGTTGTGCCTTCTCCCCGGCTAAGGCTTAGCCACTTAGCACTTAAGATGTGCCCTTTGTGTCTCTGCTTGGGGCATAATTTAGCTCTGGATTGCTGTCTGTCCTATACCAATGCGGCTGCAGTGACTCTAAGGGCAAGCTATAGAGCTAACTAATGGCTGTAGGTTTTGTGTAACTCGCCAGCCCACTGAGAGAGACGTTTGAGTTCATTGCCTAGGAGTGGGATAGCACATAGAGAATTACATATGCTTCTTGAGTGTGGGTAATAAATGTAACTAACTCAGTCCTAAGTAGGGACTAGATATTAACTTCACAGTGAATTTGCAACATTTGTAGTCAACATCTATCATATATTTTGGTTACTGTAGATTTTATATATCTCAGACAATCTCTCACTTCTACCCCTTTATAAAATAAAAGCCTAGATGTTACAGGCACAAATTAGGTCCATGGTCATGATTGGTTGTTGAAATCCTATCAGGGATACATTATTTTCTATTGTTATTGACTTTCTACTTGTTTCTACAACTCTGACACTAGTTTCCTATTCAGTTTATGGCATGTTCCTCAATTTTTCAAATTTTTCAATATTTGAAGAACTCTTGATTCAACCAGTTGTAGAAATAGTCTACAAAAATCATATGATCAATTTTCATATAGCCGTTTTGTATTTTTTTTAAAGTACCTTTAGATTTGAGGAATACAGAACACTTTGGTTGCCCCTATAGTGTATATTTCTGTAAACCGTGTATGATATATACCAATCAAGATAGGCCATAAAACAGAAACATTACCAGGCTGCTTGTTATATGGAGAGAGTACCTATCTAGACTTCTTTAAGACTGTAGTATACAACTAAGTTTGTGTGTGTGTGTGTGTGTGTGTTGTGCGTGTGTGTATCAAACTAGTACTTAAGTGATACTTTTTTAACCAAAATACTGATGTAAAGGAATATAAGTTTTTACTTGGCCTTTAGCACCACCATCAGAGTGTGTTTGCTGAAGTTGTATTGCCCAGATGATGAAAGAGATATGAGAATACTGCTCACAACTCAGACAAGTTTTGAGATAGAGACAACCTGGGACTTTCCTAAGGTGTAGCTCAGGGTGGGGCCCATGTTATTGAAATCTCTTTGTAAAACCATTTTAAGATGAGACTCAGTAGGTTGGCTCCGGCCCTGTGGTTAATGTTTAATCATCTGCACTTTATTATCTACCTTGAGTACAAGTGCTCCATCACTGAGCCTACAAAAGTTCAAATCTATTTATAATGAGCTAGGTTGGTGTGGGCCTTGTTGTATGCTAGACAGTGAAGTGTATGGGGTGCATGTGTAAGGTGTGTATGGGGAGTGAGTGTTTCAACAGTAGGTGCATGATACTGTGATGTCGCCGGGCTGCATTTCCTTGCTTACAGAGCCCTGGCCTTTGGCCAACTCAGAGGAGCGGGGAGGAGGCGCTGGATTTTGAGAGCCCTGGGTTTATTTCTGGCTGTTAGGATGAGCGACTGCTAGAGAAGGCATAAATATAGTTTGAGGTTCTGGCCAGAAGTAGATGGTAGATGGAATTGTTTATGGGTGGATGTTTATAGCTGGCTTCACACTTTACCTCTTTAAGAGTTGGTTCTTTGGAAGAGTGACCCTAATGTCTAGCTCTTCTTTGGGACTGTCTTCAAAGTCTCTACCAGTATGCTAGTCTCAGCCATCTGGCCCTTTCTTTCCACATTCAGAACTCAGTACTCAACATCCTAACCTGCTGGTGAGAATTTTAAAAAAAAGAGCATCAAGTGTTGGGGGGGGGGGAGCCAGGTTTCATATATTCCACAGGCATACTGTCTTTGATGGACAGAGTGGTGTGTGGGAGTTTGTGGTCCTGTACCTGTCCTTCATCGTGTCTGGCCCATGGCTAGAGCAACAGGTGACTAACCCTGGCTGGCTTCAGTGTATCTGTCAGTTAGTCACTGACTTGTGCAGGCTCTGAATTCTTTCCCTTGCTTCTGCCCACATGGAAATGTTGTCCTTGGTTGATCCTCACCTTCCAGTCCTGCACACATGGCCTAGCCAGTGACCACATTAGCTTTCCTCATTAACCTTTACCTACCCTGTAGCACTGCTGTAGTACCCCTTGCTGCACGGTTCTCAGACAATGGGGTCAGGGTCCTCTTGGGACATTGTACCTACAAGTACCATTAGGATGGTCTCTGTTTTCTAAGGAGTGTTAGGAATATAGTTTCAAGAAAGCCTAACTGGAGAAAACTACTTCCTCAGGAAAAATCTAGATGACAGATTTCTTAGAGAGAAACCATCTTTTATTAATAGAGGCAAAATTGCACTCTGAAGTAAGTTCACAGGCCAGCCCAGTGACTTTTATGCTGCAAGACTGCCTTATCCTGACCAAGCCACTCCATGCTTCCCATCTGGAAATGGGCATCGTGGTGGTGTCTTCTCACTGAAGTGGTTATGAGAAACAATTAATATGGAAAGTAATTGGAGTAGTATATTATACTTAGTGCACACACAGTAAATACCGGTTGCCATTATGTCTTTGTAGCTTGGCATAGAACAGCCAGCGGCTTTCACGTACCAGGTGCTTGTTAAAATGCCACGTTAAGTGGTGTATTCACAAGGTGGGGAGGTGGTTTTCTTTTCTCTTGCTAACTATAAATAAAGGTGTTGAGCATGGTGGTGTGGGCATGAGAATATTTACTCCCTGGTTGGGAGTTCCAAATCCTGTTCTAATCACAGTGTGCCTGTGATCTGATCAGATCTACCATGCCCAGTCTGTCAGAAGTTTTGTTAATATTTACTGGCTCCTAAGGTAATTTAGGGAAGATGAAAGAGCTTAACCAGGGGACTTATTTCCAGTAAACACTGTTATTGGTGCATTCCAAACCCCTAAAATAGGCAGTGGATATAATAAGAAAGCTCTGTTCTTTCTTTATGAGCTCGCTCTGTGTCCTTACTCAAAGGTGCGTTTCAGGTAGGCATCCCCATAGGGTAGACAGATAGATACTTTGTAACAAAGTTGCTTACCATGCCCCTTTGTAGCCCCTCCTTACCTAGTATGGGAGCATGTATGTAGCAATTGCTTATTGATTTTTTTTTTTTTTTTAATGAGTCAGTCGTTGGTGAGTATCTTTCTTCAATCCCGTAGCTAAAATGCTTAGAAAGGGTGGCTGTTGATTTTCCTCATAGGTAGCCACCATCTTGAGTATTGAATCTGAGGGTGCCTCTCAGAATTCCTGTTCATACCAGAGCAATAGATGGTCTCCAAATGGCCCAGATGAGATGGTGGGCGTGGGGTAGGATACCACCAGTTATCTGTGATTTGTCTAGACCCTACTCCTGAGGAGAACCCTTGAAGCTCTCACAAAATGAGGCGAGTCCTTGGTTCTTCTTGGTTTCTGGGTTGTTGTTTGTTTGTTTTCCCTAAAGTAAAGAAAACAAGCTTAATTTGTTGTTGGTTTTTTTGTTTTGTTTTTTGTTTTTTTGTTTTTCTGACAATGTTTCATGTGATAAAGACTGTCAGCCTGAGGACAAGAACTTTGCTTCCATGAACCGGCAGTCCCCGTGTTTTTAAAAGGCCACCCTAAGTAGAACACGTGGGAGGACTACGCGTGAAAGCCCTATGGCTGTTTTGTTTTCCTAAGTGATTCTTCACGTTCAAAACGTATTTAGGTTTAAATAGATGATTTGTGTAACAGGAGTGCAGACACGATCCTTTTTGGCGGTGGAGTTTGTAAGAGCTTTTAAACAAATGTGCCCATGGACTCCAGCAAACAAAGCAGCTTGTTCTGTTTTTTAAAAACACCATTTCTACTGCTCATTGTCATTTTAATAACTTCTTTCCCCATGCTAGTTCTCTGTGTATTCCAGGATCTTTTTTTTTAAAGCCATTAAATCTTTCCCTGGTAGTACTCAACATATATATATATATATATATATATATATATATATATATATATATAATTTATTTTAACATTAGTGACTACAAGGTGATTCTTGTGTGAAAGATTATTTCACCCTGGTTTGAAGGATTCCTCATTTTGTAGGAAGAAGGGGAGGGCACGTGGTCGCTCTCTCTACCCCACATCTGTCTCGACCACATTGAAGCGGTCCATTTAAAGTCGGATCTTCATAAAAGGAGGAGCTGTCACGGGCACACTTTATGGGCCGTCTAATTGCTTCTGCTGTAGTCCCACACTGCTTATGTGCAAAACTCAGGCGCTTTTATTTCATCGCTGACAGGAATGCAGTCTGCCAACAATACCAGGAGAGTGGCTCGTGGCGGTTCTGTGCAGGTTTTTTTTTTTTTTTTTTTTTTGTGAACAGAAAACCCTGAGCCATTTTCTCCTGGAAGGTAGTATGTGTACAGGAGAGGGGGTAGGGGAAAGAGAGAAAGGGGGGGGATTCCAAATTCTAGTTAAGTCCCGATGATTCTTCACATACATACAAAGCAGACTGTATGTGTTTGATCCTTAATAAACAGAAGAGCCTTATTGCAACCCATGCTTGATAAGAAATAAGTGGGTGATAGGTGATTAATTGGTCAGGATTTTTTTTTCCTCTTTTTTAAACAAAAGCAATTGCTTAGAGTGAGATGGTATTTCTTTTTGTAGGGTTATATTAATTCTTACACACTTGCTTAGTCTGTCTTCAGCTTCGCCCATAAGCATTTATTTAAAGCAATGGTTGGCTTTAACGAAAGCAGGAAGAAAACACTTATTTAACAGCCTAGCTGATAGATTTGGACCATTCAGGGATTTCCACCATTGGGTCTTGAGACAGAATTTGGCCAGCATGGTCTTGATGGCTTTGACTAACATATGAAGGCTACCTTAAATAGGTTCCTTGACCTACCTCATGCCCTTACTTTCCTGACGTTTCTTCTCCCTTCTTTCCTTCTCAAGTCTGCTTCCATCAACGATATTCTACTTTGTCCTTGTTAGGGCTACAGTTCATCTCCCCACAGTTTCGCCTCCCCAACAGTTTTGCCCTCTGGGGATCTAATGGTGTGTAACTCTCTTTGTGAAAGAGTCAGCCAGGGACAAAGTTGGTGTTGCTCCAGTTACTCCTGTAGGGCTGTAGGTGAGTCAGGTTCTCAGTTAGGGCAATCATGATATGCTGTGTATCCTGGAACCCGATTCCGTGAGCCTTCACCTAGGCATCCAGTCGGCTGACCTGGGAAGTCCTGATGAGGTCAGGGTTGTTAGGTTTGAGTTCAGGCCTGAGAGGGATACAAACAAAGCAAAACCAGATCCGATTCTGAGAGACCTGGGCCTGAGTGGCAGAGAAATGCAGTGTTGGGAGCTAGGTTGTTGCTCAGTGGGTTAGGAAGTTCAGAGGTTACCTGGGAGTGCAAGGGGCATTTATTAGCCAAAGGCACATCAGACTCTCAAAGGGACTGGGGCCAGAGGACTATTCATTTACCAGGAGTCAGAATTCTGGAGATGGTGCCTTAGAAAAAGCCTCCCTCGGCCAGCCCCTCCACTTGACAATGAGACCTGAGACGGTGAACCAGTTCTCCAAATGCTCTTACTATTTTAAAACGTCTGTAGTGCCGACTTCATTTTCCCACCTCATCCACAGAGGTTGAAAACTTGTCCACTGTGGAAGAAGCTCTTGGGGGGCCCCTGATGCCCGTCTTGCCCTCATGGCGCTATCCAGAACATAGTCACAGTGGGTTGCATTGGCCCCTGGTGAACTTTTAACTCCAGTCTCCCTGCCCTGCCCTCACCCCCCACGAAGGAATCTGGAGCCCTCCCTGGGGGTGGTGTGAAGCCACTGGAATGTAGCACTCTGACCCCTGGCAGTTAGGCGTCCTGGATGGACCTGGCCTGGGAAAGAGGAAGGAACCGGGAGGAAGAAAGCAGCTTGCCCCATGGCCTTGGGGTGGGATGGAGGGAAAGGAAACCCAGGGTGGTGTGAACTCCCCCATTCCCCTCAGAGTAGCTCAGGAGGCTTCTACCCCAGAGGGTTGACAGGGAGGAACAGGTGTGTCGCTGCTAGGTGGAGGGTGAGCCCTCAGCAAAGCTGGCTTCAGGCAGGTAAGCTGCTTCGGAAAGGTAGGATATTGAGGAAGGGATTTGAAGTAAAGAGCAGGGCGCACAGGAAGTCAGAGATGCTGAAAAGGATGGATGGGAAACCGGAACGTCCAGAGACTGTCCGGACTGAGCGCAGGTCTCCCTTCAGAAACCAAATGTATCAGAAGGTAGGAAAGACCTCCCCACCTCCACCCCAAAAGAAACTGCATCTCACTTTTCACCTTCGACCAGAGCATGCCCTAGTTGACAAATAGTGTGTGTGAGGTTAGTGATGGGATCAAGGAACACTGAAGTTAACCGTTGCTTACTTTTCTCTCCTCTCTTACGGAAGGACCACCCTGGGGTCAGTCACCGACCTGGGAAGAGGTATTCAGCGCAAGTGTTAGCTTGATGATGCTTGCCCCTTTCCAGGACATACAACTTGTAGCCTCAAGTTTCCTCCCCCATTGAATTCTTTGGTGGAGAACTCATGTAAACCCTTCTCCAGTCTCGAGCTAATTATACTGTTTCCAAACTGCATTAAGATTTGCCGGGAAGGCGAGCCAAGCATTTTTTTTTTGTTGTTAGAGATACTTAAAATTAAATTCCGTGCTTTTGTGAAAGGGGTAGAAATTATAGCTTTGTCTGTTTCTTTTTGAAACACCTGTTTTGTTGAGGAGAGACATCCTCGTGCTTGCCCCTGGACTTGGAGGATCTGGTTTACCTCTGCCGCTGGAGTCCTCCATGCTTAGGAAGTTTATTCTTCCTAAGCTCCAAGTTGTCCTGAATGGTAACCAATGCCCCATAGTTACTTTGCGTCTGTGTGAAACAAGGGTGCTGTCTCATTCCCCTCTTCTCGCATGACATCTGTAAAACCCTGGGTCATATGGTCCGCAGTGTTCCTAACTAGAAGTGCCGTGGTGGTTCAGAGTTGATTCATTGGATATGTAAGCAAGGTGTCTATAGCAGGCTTTCCTCAGCTTGGCTGGTACAAGAAATGAGGCAGATACAATAATGCTAGACCCTCCCTATACAAGTCTGCCAGAGAGCGTAATAATCTGCCACAAGCTTGGAAGTTCAGAACCAACAGAAGTACTAAAGGATGTTTTAAAGAGTAATAAAGTGTCTGTATAGACCGCACAGCTATATATTGCTGTGTCTCCTCGTCATTTGGTAGAAACTGGTGGCCCTCTCAACTGGTTAACCAGGATGTGCGTTTGATTGTAAAAGACTTTGGAAGGTTTGTCGGTGCAGTTATTTCTTCTTGGATCTAGATGTGTTCATTCTTGAATATACTTACTGTATGTAGCAAAGATTTCAACCTCTGGGTGGGAGTTAGGGTGTACGTAGTCCCACAAGTTGTGAGTCTTGTGGTTTGAATAATTTCCTTGTGGTTTTCTTCACACTCTGAAGACTGACTATAAATAGAACACCAGTTGCAGAGTTACGACTTTGGAGCATCCACCTACCTAACTGCATATGGGAATACGTTCTGTGGGAGCATGTGGGAGAAGAATTGGGTAATTCACAGTTTTTGTTTATGTTTCACTTGAAGCTGACTAGTTATTCTCTGTGAGTGCATGCTTATGCATGCATGTGTTCTAATTAGAAATACAAAAATGTATGAACTTCATTCTTTGACACTGCTATAGTTTAAAATACCTGAAAATTACCATCGTGTCCCCAGAAGGCCTAATTACTGTAAGGTTTGTTTATTTATTCTGCGTCTCATGATATTAAATATGAATGTGCTTATAATGAATAGAACACTGGAGGCATACTGGAGGATTTTTTGTTTTTGTTGTTGTTGTTGTTGTTTTGTTTTTGGTTTTCCAAAGTGTTTCTCTGTGTAGCCCTGGCTGTCCTGGAACTCTCTCTTTAGACCAGGCTGGCTTCGAACTCAGAAATCTGCCTGCCTCTGCCTCCCAAGTGCTGGGATTAAAGGCATGCACCACCCCACTTGACTATCTAGGAAGATTTTAAAGGTGATGCTTTCCTTTCAACGTAGCAGCTTTGAAGTAACTATGTCACCTAGCCAGACATACCATTCTCTTATTTCATTCAGCAGGTAGTTTCTGCAGCCTGACTGTGTGCTATTTACCAGCTGCACATGGAACCAGGATAGAAATGAAGAAACTTAGAGTCCTGCTGCAAAGCAGCAGCTGTCATGCTTTAGGGTCAGGGAAGGGTTGTGGTGGGGGGGGGGATGCTACATGGGGTGTGTTGAGAAAAGTGTCATCGAGGCTTGAGGTAGATTAACCTAGATTAGATAGCTGTATCTGTGAAGAGGAAGTGGAAGTCTCCCTGAGAAAAAGGAATGGTATCTACAAAAACACATGGAAATGAAAACATACCTTTACCCAGGGAATTGACTCATTCAGTAAATACTTCTGGAGGACCTACTTGTGCTGAATTCTATTACAGTCGCAGAAGATACAGAAGTAAAGATGGGCAAAAGTTCCTACCATCCTAATGCTCTGTAGTAAAGAAAGAAGAGGCAAACTAAAAAAATGAGCAGGGAGGCGGGCAGGGACCGCGGCGGTGCTAGCTGACTTACAGTCTTAGTTAGGGGAAGTCCTGCACAAAGCCAATCTCAGACCTGAGGAATAAGGGGGTGGGGTATGCACCCACCTAAAGATGGATGTTCCAAGGGGCACAAGTGCCTGGTTAAGAATCCTTTTCATTGTCCCATCATCTCCATTTCCTGGAGAATCCGGGGCAGATGGGAAGGACGGGCTGCCTTTAAAGTCAATGTGTCAGACAGATCTCACATTGTCAAGTTTTCCTAACCAGCCATGGCTGTTAAGCTAGCTCTTGTTTTTAATACAATTCTACTGTTCTCATAAACATTGTTCTCAGAAATTTTAAAAAAAATGTATCTTATGGTGAAACAAGTTTTCATTAGGAGATTGCAATGTTGTGCGTAAAAGTCTTGTTATGGTGGACTGGTACTTGCAAATTGCTTCTTGTTGAGACCAAATAGCAAGATTCCTGTAGTAATAGGTTGACATATGTGAGATCAACTGTAGACATATCTTAATACACACACACACACACACACACACACACACACACAAGTTTGGGTTATTGACTTTTTGCTTACATACCCACACACTGTGTTGAGTTGCGTGATAGGCAAGTGTCCTACTACTGAGCTATCCTCTTCAACCCCAAAGGTTTAGATATTTAGGGAAGCTAATTCTTTGTAGAACAGTCTTGGTGTTGAAGGTAAGAATCCATCAGAAATATAGTTTGCGGGGATCTCAGTCTTTGGGTGATTATCTTCCACTTGGTGGATCCTGAAGAATGCAGATGTTAGTAAGGTGAAGTTCACAGCAGGCTTAAGTTGATTTGTGAAGACATTTCTTACACCACAGATACTGGCTGAATTCACAAAGTCATTATCCTGAAAAGATTCCTTAATGCTACTTATAGATCATTACACCTTTTTAAAAAAAAGTCATTATGTGCCCTTCAGAAGCCTTACTGTAGATGCAAGCATTGTTTGCTCTCACAAAGAAACCTTTGTTCCTTTGTGGGTAGAAGAGTTGAGGTCATGCTTATAAGCTTAGATTTTCCACCCTTCTGGTGGTTGCAAAGGAATGCCCACAAATTATTTGTCTTGGCTACAAGGTATGTCTGCCTGATCCCAGTGTTTAGGGACCCTCAGCAGTGGGCCTCAAGGCCATGTACCCTCTATAGGCTTGACCAGAGTGAAAGTCAATGGTGTTCCTAGCTTGTGTTGTCAAGAGCTCCTGTCTTCAGCATCCAGTGACCTTGGAATTTTGCTCTGGCAGTGCCCAGTTCACTTCCCGGTAGTCTTTAGTCTTCACCTGGTCTGTGCGATACAGTCTGTGTGGAATTCAGCCCTAGGTGGCTGAGTTCTCACCTCAGCCAAGTCAGCTCATCCTGGTGAGGCACCTAGTCCATTCATGGACATAGAACAGTTGCTCATCTAGTATTGGCTGATACCAGGGGGAGAAATGTGCTTCCCTAATGTGCTAGCTGTTCAGCTTTTGTGATGAAAACCTTAAATTCTCCAAAGGACTTATTTTCAGAGTATCCTATTTGTTGTTGTTGTTGTTGTTGTTGTTGTTGTTGTTGTTCTTGCTTAAAGATTCAGTCACACTTTTCACCGTAGGTATTCACATTTCACTATAGGCATCCACACTTTTCACCATAGACCTTCATATTTTTCACAGTAGGTCTTCACACTTTTCACCATAGATCTTCACACTTTACACTGTAGATATTCACACTTCTCAATGTAGGGGTTCATGCTTTTCACTGTAGGTGTTCACACTTATCACTATAGGTGTTCACACTTTCCACTGTAGGTGGTTATAATTTTCGCCATAGGCATTCACAGTTTTCACCATAGGTGTTCACACTTCTTACTGTAGGTGTTCACACTTTTCACTGTGGGCATTCACACTTTTTATTGTAGGAGTTCACAGTTTTCATTGTAGGTATTCACATTTCTCACTGTAGGTGCTCACACTTTTCACTGTTGATGTTCACACTTTTCACTGTAAGGGTTCACACTTCTCAGTGTAGGTGTTCACACTTCTCACTATAGTCATGGTTCACACTCTTGGATGAGTGCAGCTCTCATACCTTGTCTTCTGGTTTGCTCTTGGTTATTTGACTAACAGCTGCGAGGCCACAGCATACATTAATATTTATAAAATAGCTCTGTGCATTATTCATGTGCCCAAGTGCCTTTCTGGCAAAAAGCATTAACTCGTGTCATGTTATCTAATGCCATGATATGCAGAAGTGGCAGAAAGGAAACTCAGAGTTTATTATTTGTTATTATTTCTCTAAGATGGTGGAGACATAGGGTGTCTATTCACTCATTCAAAATGTCATAAATATTGATACATAGAAGCACTGATTCATACAGCATTGATATGAAAAGACTGGAGTTTATATTAGTAGTTTCAAAGTAAAAAGTCTGAAATCCAAAGGTGCTTGGTCATAGGTGACTTTCTTCATCTTGCACCAGATTTACTTTCTAGAAATGGTTTGACCCTCAGATATTCACATCGCTTAGTTCTCCTTCCAGTCCTCCTGTCTTCTGTCCCGATTCCTTTCGGCAGATGATGATTTTTTGCGAAGTTGCTATTGGCCGGGTCCTGAGATAGCTCTGTGAGAAAACTTCAATCCCACAAAGCCCACTGTGGTGCTTGAGGGAGCATGTCTCCTCCCTGTATGCTCTGTGGTGATGCTGTTTGGCAAGGTTTAGGAGGTGCAGCCTTGGTGCAGGAAGTTCATCTCTGAGGATGGGCTTTGAGAGTTCCTAGGAGCGTCCTGTGAAGAGGAAGCAGGGTTGTGTAGTGCTGTGGAGTCCCGCAGCAGCGTGGGTAACAAGATGGACACCACTCAGTGTTGCTGGCTGGAGCAAGGAGACATGTGGAACACAGGAAGCTGAAGATGTGCGTTGGGTGTAGTCTAAACGGGCTTCATGCTCCACGCCAAGGACTTGAAGGACCAGATGTTGGACTTTTTTACAGACCATTGTTTGTAACAAGGGAGTCCTTAAGAAGCTTGGGGCTGTTCTCTTAATGCCTCTCAATAAATGTTATTTACGCAAAAGTACCTCTTTAGGAAGATGAAACACTGGGACACGTGAGAGACAGCTGAGGAAGGTTTTTAGGGAACCTTGATGAAGAGAGGAAACAAAACATTAGATCCTTCCCTAAGAGAGTCTCCCCTGACCCAAGGCTTACTACTTTTAGGCAGCAGAACATTTGCTAATTGACAGCCGTGGAGTTAGATGTTTCACTGGACATTTAAGCACAGTGATGGCTACATCAGTAGGTCACCTCACTTAGGGCGTGCTTTGAAACAGTTTTCAGATCTCGGCTAGTCTTTGAGTAGGAAACTGCGTCAAATTTAAGTGATGACTTTCAGAGCAGCATAACCCTGTGTCAGTAACCGCAATAAAATTTTAGTATTGCGCAATTTCAAAGGTGTTGGCAAACCTTTAAAGGAACTTGAGAGTAAAGTCTAAAGGGCCCTCATGAATTATCCATCCCACCCTCCTTTTGGTCATTAAAATTTTGGAGCCTAGAGAGCTACATGCGGAAGGGTCCTTCAGGAACGAGCGTCAGGGCTAGGGCTGTGGTCACCTAGCCAGGGCTTTCTTTTACATCATCTCATCTTAGTTTCTCCTTGTCCATATGCAATGTAAGATACATGCTAGTTTAGACAGAGTTGCGAGGTGATTCGTAGTATATTGGTTAGCACCAGGCTTTTCTGTCCTCTCTTGGTTTTTGTTGTCCTTGCTTCTAGCATCAAGACATCTTCTCTTTAACCTCCTCCCTATTCTTCACCAATATTCTGCAGTCAGAAAGGACATTATTCTCCCTTATATTTCCTATACTATCTCCACATACTTGATATATGACTTCGATGTGAATGATGGCTACTATATAAACCCTTTGCCTGACATCGCAAGGCATTAGCACCTGGCTCAGTTTGGCGACGTCATAGATACCAGGATCTTTGTGAAGCAGATGTGACTGAAATAAAGAAATGGTTGTGTCCATTTACATTCGTACTTCACTCCTGGCTCTCCTGTTAGCAGCACTGCAGAAGTGTCTGGTGAGAAATGCAGAGGTGGAACCTTACACTTACTGATCAACATACAATAAGAGACTTAGTTAACCGCATTGCTCATTTTCACCGTTCATCACCGAGACATGAGAGGAAGCAGTGTTCATTACACACTTAGAGCTTTAGGTCCCTTTCCCTCTTGAGCAAATATTCATATGGATATTTTAGTATTACTATTGTTTTAGAGACGTTGGTTTTGTCCACTCTGGTGGATAGACACCAAACGTAGTTCCATCTGGTGCAGATGTCTGAAAAGGAAAATGGCACTAGCAGAAGTCCTTTCTGCTGATAACCATAAATATGACCTTCCTGCTTTGCACTGGTTGCAGCCCAGGAAGGAAGGAGAGCGAGGGAAGCACCGGCTGCTGGAGCCTGGGCTTTAAGCCTGGAGCAGAGAGATCGAACGCTCACTGCATTAGGTTCCTCCTGGAGCAGAACGGAATGCCTGATAACAGCCAGCTGGGAGCTGGGGCTGTGCAGAGCAGCATTTGGACCTTACAGGAGTTTCTAGGCTGGCGTGGAAAGAGATACCAGTATTAGCTATTTGCATCTTACCGTAGCCACAGGGATACGTGAACAGCTGAAGAATTAATTTGATCTATATTCCCCAAAGCCTCCCCTCTGCCAACAGAATTCCATTACAGTGAGCTTCTGAGTGTGGACTGTGAGTTTGTTTCTCGCTTTTTTAATGTCTTCTCTAGCATATTTCTGGCAAGTGAGCTGCTACGTCGTGGAGTGCGGCTATCTCTTACTTTGGAGTCAACTCCGTTAACCCGAGCAGGGGCGAAGCAGAAAAGGAGAAGCTCTGAGTGTACAGGCGTCTTCTGCCTTTCGGGAGGCAGATTTCAGAGTAGCACGGTCCTCTGTCCAGTAACTGTTGACATACCTGACATGTTCTATTTCCAGAAGGAAGAATGGTTTGAGGAGCAGAGACGTTGAATCCAGCACCAATAAGGCTAACAAGTCCATAGGTAATTCTTGGAGCATCCCACGTGGTGCAGAGGAGGGTCTATTTCCTTTTAGACCTGGAGTTGAGGGACCTCCCAAGTACCTTGTATGAGGCCTCGCCACATCACTCTGCCTGGTGCTTCCTCTGTGCTTCCTCTTTCCTCTTAGGATAGAAAAGCTCTGTATTTAAGATTTTAGGTTTCAAGGATTAGGATAAGAAAGATCCAAGCTGCACTGGATTCTGATTGTCTCAGATTTGATCAGCTTAGAGGGCTAATCAAATTTCATTAAATGTTGCCTTCCATCCCTGGTGATTTTTCTGTTAAATTGTTTTTAGGTATAATGTTCTGTAATAGAAAACTATGAAAGCATCTGTCTTAGAAGCATGCTGTTCTGCATCCTATAAAACAACCGTTGCTAAGGGAACTACTTGCAAAAGAAAAAAGAAAAAGAAAGAAGGTATTGATTAGGTGGGGCCAGAGACTTGAAAGGTTTTTTTTTTCCAGTAAAGTAGAGAAATACCTATAAGATAATATTGGCTTCAGAGAGCTGTTTCAGGCTGATGGAGAGGCTGGTGGCATCCCACGGGAGCAGCCGCCTTGATTGGGGACCTGTAGGTGTGGCCAGTGCCGCAGCTAAGACACTTCGGCCGAGAGACAAAGCAGTACAGAACCAGGGAGATCATGACGTGGTTGCTGCCTCTTAGTTCTGATTCTGGATTCAGGGCAAATGGTCTCCCTCTGTCAAGACAGGGAGAAGCATCTGGGTCCTCAAAGACCTTGGCTCTGAAAATGGGCTTCTTGGAAGGATGATAATGCCACCAGGTGTTAAGTGGACGTCGTCTGAGAGATGAACTGAGAAAGAGATTAATGGCATATGATTCCTAGTCAGAAATTACCAGTGTCCTAGCATGTCTTTAAAATATGTGTCTCACCCAGCGCTTTTGTAATAAGCTTTTAAAATAAGACCAGCTTTAAAGTGTTTATTATTATTATTATTATTATTATTATTATTATTATTATCATCTTGAAACCCTTTTTTCTTGCAACATCTTGTATTGGTTTTATTAGCAGGCTATACTGTTGCAGTTATATACACATACCCATATACCCATATATACCTGTACTACATGTTGAGGATACAGAAATTGATAATGTTCTGGCCAGTTAGGTCTCTGGCTTATCAGAGAAGTTTAACTTAGATAAAACCTTAATATCTGTGCAGATGCTTGCAGGTACATGATGGAATGGCATTTGGAGAAGACATCTCAAAAGCGGTCACGTTGTGGGGGTGGGGATTTAGCTCATTGGTAGAGCGCTGGGGGGAAAAAAGAGGTCACATTGACCCTCGTCTCACTAGAAGAATGAATAAGAATTATGTTGAAGTAAAAGCAAACCTGTGTTGTAGGTAGAAGCACAAAGTACTGGGAACACATATAGGCTTGAATCAAGAACCTCAGTGCACATGTAAGATGTAGGTGTGAGAGAGATCACAAAAAGCAGGCTCTGTCAATACCATAGAGAAGCTTATGTTCAATGGCGAAGTCTGGACTCTGTTGTCTGGCAAGTGAGGACCACTAAATAGTCTTGGCTTTTAAAGAAACACAATGGTAGTCGATGTGGGGGAATGAGGTTGAAGGGCAAGGGAAATGTGGTAGGGAAAGAGTAGAGGACTAGGTGATACACCCCTCCCCCTGCCTCATGACGGTAAATGTGGATATGAGGTGGCTTGCACACACACACACACACACACACACCCCACACACACACAGTGATGATTTAATGTAGGTATGGGGTATTTATTGCTGGAAGAAATATTGTGGAAGAAGCAAACCCATTTGGAAATGCTGCACATACTTTAAAAATCAGTAATAGTGATTTCCTTTCATTAAAAAAAGAAAAGAAAGTCAGACAATAGTGATGCACACCTTTAATCCTAGCACTTGGGAGTCAGATCTCTGAGTGTGAGGCCAGCCTGGTCTACAGAATGAGTTCTAGGGCAGCCACACAGAGAAACCTGTCTCAAAAAGGCAGGGAGGAAGGGAGGGAGGAAGAGGAAGAAAACATGGGTAGTCTTTCCAGTGGTTCAAACGTCTTACACATTACTGACAAGTTTCGAGACTCTGAGGATTGATCTCTGCATTGCAAATTTTCACGTGCAGTCACAGGAAGTCCTTTGCAAGTTCCCCTGAACTGTACCAAGACTGCCCTAATGGCGCAGCAGCAGCTCCACACACAGATGCGACGTCACTGAGGTGCGGCACCGTGTCGTGACTGAGGACAGAGAATGCCTTTGGAGCTTGAGTTGCTCAGGGTACTTTCTGGTTTTCAGAGAATCATGCGGATTTCAGTTACCGTGCAGTTCGCCTTCGTATGTGTGAGTATTTATTCGTGTGTTAAATGTAAGCAAAGAGAACAGGTTATAAAATAGATCACTCGGGTGTCTGCTTGAACTTTATAAGCAGAAGATCATCAAAGCTGGGGCATTGATTATGCAAGTGAGCCTACTCTGAAATCAAAACAGAGAGGTTTTGGTTTTTTTTTTATTTTTATTCTCCTCTGCTATTTCATAGAATCATCCTGAAGCTCTTTAGGTTGTGATTTCTTCTCCTAAGTGTCCTTGGCAAGAAAATTATTTCAGTAAGGAAAACACAAGGGAGAATAATCTTGTGTGGTGTGTGATGGAGGGATGGCATCAGTATCGTTAGCTTTGTAGAGACCATAGCTGTTTGCTTGCCCCGTCTTCTATGAGAAAATACCTCCACACCATGCTATGAATTCATGTCAGGGTCTCACAATGGCTAGGCAGCACTAACATAGCATTGCACACCGCAGCCGGAAAACACTGTCTTGAGATGACATTTACTCTTCAGTGTGAGCAACAGGTGTAAGTGTTAAGTGCAAGCACTTTGAAATTTTCTCTGTAGCTATCGTTATCTGAAACATGTTTGCCGTCGAGCAGTCGGTCCTAGTTCGGGTGTGTGATAGGGTCTTTTAAAGATAACATGAAAATAACTTGTGTCATGTCCCTGGCGGTCAGTACAGAAGTATTTGTTTTTTATTAAGAGGTATTTGAAGTAGGAGGAACATAGTTAAAAATGGAGCCTAACTAGTGTTTCTTATGTTTGTTGCATTTTTCTGAACTGGATATCAGAGCGGGGATGGGGTGGGGATGGGGATGGGGAATTTTAATTCTCATTTTTTTAACTGTGTGTACCTCTATGGGTATGTAGCTGAGTGTGCAGATTCTGATGGGGGTCAGAAGGTACCACATCTCTCCTAGAGAGGGAGTTACAGGGGATGATGTTACAGTGTGGGTGCCTGGAATGGAACTCAGGTTCTGTGCAAAATCAGTACTTACTCTTAATTGTGAACCACTTCTCCTGCCCCAAGGCTGACTTCAGGACCTAATTTATTATCATTTGTCTCATCCCAGGACAGACATCTGAATGGTCTCACCTTCAGAATGTCATGAACTCTGTCTCACTAGGTTATAGCCCTTTGTAGCTGAGGTTGTGGTCCTGTGTAGCTGTGTAGCTGAGGTTTGTTGTAGGTAGTGTTGGGTGCCAGCAGTGGGTCCCAAAATATGTTGGAGATGCTGCACTTCACTGCATCTCTCTCCTCCCTCATGGCAGCAAATGATACTTAGTGTTCATTGGCTTCCTTGCTGTATTGTACAATACAGTGAGAAAAAATTAACCTAATTTTTCTTTTGAGATTGACAAAGGTAACTAACTCATAAATACTTCTTGTAAACATGGAATGGTCAAAAAAGCTTTATTTAAAAAATTAAAAAGTGCTTATGCGTGCCT
Source organism: Mus pahari (assembly GCF_900095145.1). Taxonomy (NCBI): domain Eukaryota; kingdom Metazoa; phylum Chordata; class Mammalia; order Rodentia; family Muridae; genus Mus; species Mus pahari. The sequence continues at coordinate 44,128,938 of NC_034607.1, forward strand.
GCATGTGTGTGTGTGTGTGTGTGCGCGCGCGCGCGCGCGCGCGCGCGCACTCGAGAGCTCATGTGTGCATGGGAGTGGTACATGCCTTTGCATACGGAAGTCAGAAAACAACCCTGGGTGTCATTCCTTAGACATCAGTCACTCTTTATTTATTTTCTGAGAAAGGGTCTCATTCCTTAGACACCAGTCAACTCTTTACTCATTTTCTGAGAACGGGTCTGTGGAACTCACTGATTCAACTATGCTGACTGACCAGCGGCTCCAGGGATCCAGGTCACCTCCTCCCCAGAGCTGAGACACAGCAGCACACCTGCTTTTCTTGGGTCCTCCCGTGTGTGCGGCATGCACTCTGCTCACCAAGCTATCTCCTGAGCCCTGCCCCCCCCCCCCCCCCTACCCCCGCAATAAAGTATTTGTAGGCATCGGAGTTGGCGAGGAACACAGGACTTTGACCACAAATGTGACGATTTAATTTCTACATGTGTGGCTGTATTTCAGGCTTCCCAGTGACTTAGGAGGTAGCGGGCATTCCTATGTACAAATTTCTGCCCAAACTGCCTTTCGCAAATGAGGGCCTCCCATTTGGGTGCTGATCTTGACATCCCAGTGTGTGTTTGATCTCAAGGCCTTTGAAGAAAGGGGAGAGGAAAAAACCTGTCTCTGGGTAAACTGTCTTGCAGATGAGGACTGGGATGATGACCAGCTACTTGGTTTTGAACCCTGCAATGAGAACCTTATCTCTGGCTGCAACATCATCAATGGGAAATGCGAATGCGGTACCATCCGAACCTGCAACAATCCCTTTGAGTTCCCAAGGAAGGACATGTGCCTTTCAGCATTAAAGAGGATCGAAGGTAAGCATGCTTTGTTGTTGTTGTTGCTGCTGCTGCTGCTGCTGCTGTTTGCTGTCTTGTTTGCTCGGCTCCACCTCGTGCCACCGAGCAGCGATAGCATCGGAGCCCACAAAGGCAAGGGCAACCTTAGAGAGTCCTAACGGAGAAGCATCCAGTGTGTCAGGTGCTGATGCAATTGAAGTGTGCGTTTCCCAGAAGTATGGGAGGGTGCGCAGTCATCCCGTGAGCGGGGTACCTTGTGCCAGCTGGCCTAGGTCACCTCTGCATAATGGATGATTCCATGAGTGGTGCGCCCGGTCGGGATCAGCATCTGTTGTCACTGGGTCCATTCTGCTTGACTGGCCCTAGCGTGGCGCTCTGCTAATTAGAAAGATGGCTCATCTGGCAGAGGGGAAGAAGTGGATAGAGGAAAAAGAAGTGTGCGGGTACACTGAAAGCTAAGGTGAATTTTTGCCAGGATCCAGAATTAGGCAGGTATGAATGGATAGTGAGACACTTCACCTCTGGAGAGAAGTCAGAAATTAAATTAAAGTCTCAAGAGAATTATACTAATATGGTCCAGAAACTTTGTCTGTTTGTACATATAACCTAGAAAAAGCAATTGATAACTTGAAAATATATTTGTAAACATAAAAACCCCAGTGGAAGAACCCTGAGCTTAGTGCTGGAGCTTGCAACAAGAGTTGAGAAGACGGAGGCCTAGATGCCTGCCCTGCCCTACCAGGACTGGGTTTTGCCTCAGCCCTGGGTTCTCCTGGTGTGGGGAGAGAGATGACAGAAAAGGAGTGTTAACAAGAGACAGTCTTAAATTCACCCCTTTCCTTCAGAATGTTGTCATTCAAAGAATGACACAACATGCAGTTTAGACTAGCAAGGATTTTCTGTGTCCAAATCCAAGCCAGACCCTGGGGCAGCTGAGCAGGACGGAAGTTTCTGGAATGTATTAGTTTTACAATGTATTAGATTTATTAAGCCATTCCAAATAATAAGGCATGTATAATAACCTATAAAATAGTGCTGCTCTTTTGCACTTACCCGAGTTACTCAACTGTTGAGAGACTATAGTAGAAAATAATAAAAAAATAAAATGATAAAAATAAAAGTATTCTGTGGTATAGGTGACTGAACCCAGGCAGGGACTCATGCATGCTAGGCTATAGGGATTTACTGATCGTGTGTGTGTGTGTGTGTGTGTGTGTGTGTGTGTGTGTGTGTGTATTCTTATCTTATACATTACATTCCAGTCATAGTTTCCCCTCCCTCCACTCCTCCCAGTACTCACACACCTCCTGTCTACCCCACATCCACTCCTCCTCTGTTTCCTTCAAAAAAAGAGCAGGCCATCAGAACTATCAGTGGAACACAGCATGGCAAGTTATAAGAAGATCAGGCACAAACCCTTCTATACAGGCTAGACGAAGCAACCGTTAGGAGGAAAAGGGTCCCAGGTGCAGACAAAAGAGTCGGAGACACACCCTCTCCCAACTGTTAGGCGTCCCACAAGAACACCAAGCTACACAACCGTGACGTGTGCAGAGGGCTTAGCTTCCACTTTATAGGGTCTATGTTTCAGTCACTGTGAGCTCCTCTGAGCCCTGCTTAGTTGAGTCTGTGGGCTGACACGTCTCTCCCCAGCCTAACAAACCTTTTTAGAACTACAGAGAGGAGTGAAGAACACTCCTTCTAGTCCTTAAGTTTGTACATGGCTGATTCGAGCTTCCACATATAGATGTTAGTTACAAGGTAACCTGGAGTTATAGATGATTTAGTTACATGATTATTTAAAGTTTTATCCATATTTTAGAAATCAGGTTATATGAAATACTATGACAGGCTAGGTCTGCCACATCTTGCCATTCTGACACTTATGAAACAACTGTATCCAGTGGTCCCCGTGCTCTGCAGTGACTGTCCCTCAGACACTTTGCGGTCACTTAGCTAATGCCCTGCTTTTGAGCATGGTCTCTTCGCGGCCATCTAGGTTCTTTTGAGATGTAGCAGTTTGATTAAGAAAGCTGTGTCACCAGCCCTGCTGTTGGTTCACGTACCATTACGACAGGTTCATCTGTAATGAATTAGGCAATTGTGCGTGACCTCCGTGATGACTTTCAAGGAGTGATTCTGGAGTGGCTGTTTGTGACATCTCTTGTCTCTTACGTTGAGATCATCCCACAGTAATTACTGGCTCTAGTTAAATTACTTTACTTAAAAAAGAAGGCCTTCATGTAATCCAAAGGTAGGACTGATTAAGGCCATTGAGGGTTAAATGGTTTGTTATTCAAAATAAGGCATTCTGTAGTTTTTGAGATCATTTCAAGAACTCAGGACTGGGGGATTTCCCTTTTCTGAGGAGTAATTTGGGGGGAAAATCCCTTATTGTTAAACATGTGAAACTTAAAGATGATCTTAAGCTTATGTGTAATTGAGTCTTTAAAACTGTTAGAAGTTTGAATCTGTAGTTGGAATACTGTAGACGTCTTCCAGTCAAGCAAGATTCACCTGGAACTGTATCTTAAGATATAATGGAGGTAAAGTGTTTAATAATGGGCTTTAGAACTGAAAACAACCTGAACTAAAACACACATTTTTGAACGGGGAATTTGCATGACGTACATGTGTGACACTAGGAAAACTGGGCAAAAAAGAGCCAGGTTTCATGCAGGTATCGGATAGGACTTGGTGGCACATTTGGTGTTGTGCTGTGAACATCTCGAAAAGGAGGCAGAGACGTGGGGCTTTGGGAATCCCTCCCTGAGTTAGCTACAAGCCCTTAGGAGTAACATTAAATGAGGTGTCCTTTCTCGCAGGTTGAAGAAAGGTGGGCAGTCATGATGTGCGTTATTTTACGTCACTGTCTTACCCTGAGTGGGAAGATAAACTTGTGAAAGAGGCCTGGTGGGAGAAACGGGAATTGAATCTACCTCTGAGAAATTTGTCGAGTAGTTCTATAGAAATGGGAATCGATAAGCAAACGTGGACAGAAAAGATGATAGCCATCGGAGTACTTGGACTTGATTGAATCAATGAGCTTTGATAAGCTTAGTGGATGATGGTCAAGATAAATTTTAGGGTCTGATATTTAGGATGTACACAGGGATCATTTGCTAAGTGTGGGATACATGGGGAGATTGGTTGGGATCTACTTCCCAAGTTTGTTTTGCTACATTTGAGGTGTCCACGGAGAAGCAATGGAAGAGGATGTGTGTAATGGGCCTGGAGGGGCGGGGAGATCTGACGTGGAGATAAGGGTGATGAGTCGCAGTCCAAGGAGAAGGTGGTGTCCTCCAAGCCTTCAGGGTCCATGGGTGATGCGAGTAGATGAAACGTGGTGTGACAGGAAATGGCGTAATAGAGGAGAAAGGGTCACACCAGCGTGACCTGAAGTGCAGTGAAGGCGGTGCCAGGAGGAGTCCTCAGTCACAGCTGCTCTTAGCTAAGCGACAAATTCACGCACAAAGATGGCATAGGTCACTTTAACGGACTGTGAAGTCATTGATTGATCGGCCCTGTTGTTTTGTTTTGCTTTCCCTAAAGCTTGTAGGAGTGTTTGTGTCAGAGCAGATCAGCCTGTCCCCAGAAGGGGAGCTGATTCAAAGCAGAAATCCCGAGATAAGGAAGTGACTGGAGAGGGAAGTGATGACAAGATTATAATCCTGGACTATTAGGATCCAGAAGAGCCCTCCGTCCACCAGCACGTCCATCTGGGCCTTCGGGCGCTGTCCCCTTTACTGTTTAGCGCTTATGGCTTTCTCTCTGGGCCTGCTTAGCCAGGAGGAGCTGGGCTTGCACAGGGCCAATGTACTCTCTGGCTCCCCCAATCCATCAGCTGAAGGACCTCTGTATGGCCCTAAGGGTGCAGGAGCATACACCGCATCCTGCCAGGGAAGTTTTAATTTCATCTTTAGACAAAAGATGTGTTATAACGGACCTAAGGCGAACTCCGTTGATACAGTTTCCTATCTGTATTTATTTTTCTGCGACTGCTTAAAACAAATGGAACTTTGTTTTTAATGTCGCGTGGCTCTGTTCTCTGATGCCAAGCTGGTTTTAACACAGAGGCAGATACCTTCTATTCTTACGGGGTTTTGTTGTTGTTTGTTTGTTTGTTTGTTTTGTTTTGCTTTGCTTTATTTTGTTTTTCTTTTTGGATATTAAGGACCGCAGAGTATTGGCTTTTAACTAAACTTATTATTTCAGTTCTGCCTGAGGGAATGATATTGTTTCTTTCTAACCCATTTTTAGGTTTTAAAAATACTTTCATTTTTTTTCCCTCTGCAGGGTCAGGGGCCAAGGCTAGATTTTATTTCCGAAGGTTATCTTTCTCTTGGTCTCTTGACCCCAGTCCAAGCTAAGCTTGGAGGCCTCCTCTGGACTTTTGGTTCTTGTGGCCATTTGTAATGTTTGTCACTAAACAAAAATCAACTAGTATTTTTGAAAGCAACATGGCACTGTGTGCTTTCATAGACCTTTCTTTAAAAAAAAAAATGTTTTTCATGTGGATATGAGGTAGAAGTAAGGGATGCTCACAGAAAACACCCCACAGAAAACAATGTGGTAACATGATGCTTTAATGTCTCCTGTGAGGCACTGCTCAGAAGTCCCTCCTGTTTCTCTGGCCTGAGAGAGAGGCTTCCAGCTGTAGTAGGAAGGCTACTGTCCTGTCACATAAGTACAGAGGAGGCAGAAGCGCTCGTCTTTTCCCTTGCAAGTTTCCTCCTGGGCAGGTCCTGGTGTCTCCTAGTTATCTCAGGAGTCACCTACAGCAAGGGACTGTGCATGACCAGGAAGCCCCAGCAGAAAGGGCTCCTGCTGGCTTTCCTGAAACACGGGTAGGAGGACTATACAGTGTTTATACAGATCTGCTTCCCCTCCCCAGAGGAGTCGATTCAAGACTGGCCCAAGAGACCCTTGTGTCTTTAATCACTAGAACAAGTTTGAACCACCTCTCGCATTGCTTCTCAAAAAGAAGGCATAGGTTTCAAATCGCTTCACTTGAAATATTAATGCACGGTGGGTTCACTATGCAATTAAAGATTTCTTCCAAGTAAATGTTAAAAGAGATTAAAAGGCGATGGAGGCGTTTTTTTACCTGTTATTCGTTAATGGGTTGCGGGATGGCTCCATGGGTAAGGATGTTCTCTGCTAAGCTTGGTGGTCTGCATTTGATCCTTGGAACCTGTGTGATGGAAGGAGAGAACGGACTCCTGCAAGCTGTCTCCATACACGCATGCGCATCCAATGTAGAAAATTCTTATTATCACCACTACTATTGATATTAGTATCATGGCACCACATATTAAAGGAAAAATATAAATTCAGAAGTTAGATTCTGAAGCGATCCTCTGTTTGTAATAGAGGTGGCCCTTTGCATAACCTACCTGTCTGATCCTAAAGTCCTAGGGACGCAGCTAAAACCTTTGGATTTTTGGGTAAATTATACCGATGTCCTGCATGGCATTAAATATCAGTGCCCTCAAACATTCCCTAATGTAATATAATGGGAACAATAACATTGTGATGATTAGCTCACAGGCCATAGAAGTAGTTTTACATAACTGTTGGTTGTTCAGGAACTCCATGTAGCAAAGTGAAATTTACAAGGCTCTTCTAACAACTCATGAGTATTATTCTGTTGACAAGAGGATAGACACGGGCTGTGTGTTGTACATCTAATGAGGTTTACAACACCTAGGGGACACTTCGTGGCCTCTTCAACCCGCTGCAAAAATATATTCATTGATGATTCAACACATATAATTATTTATCTCCCTTCTCCTGCTCTCCCCTCCCCCCGCAAAGGATAAGCTCTACACATGTGTCTTTTAGAGACTCAAGCAAGCTGTTTTGGGGGAACCTTGCCCTCTCAACTTTAGGACTTTAGTATTTGCAGATTTCTAATTGTTAAGTCGGGTTCTTCATTAAGATTACTAAATATAGATTCTATTTTTCTTAAGTGAGTTAGTGCCGGGTTATGCTTATGATAACATTGCTTTGTCTCATAGAAATTGTCTTAAATTTTAATTTTAAATGAATCCAATTAATATTGCTTATCAACTTCCGAACTGCTAGGTCTTCTTGTGGACAAGTGAAAAAAGACACGTTATCCTCACCTTCCAGATGGCGAAAGGACCTCATTACTATCAGGGTCCCCGATGGTTTTTCCTCTGGCTGCTTAAATGCCGTTTACAAGTACTTATTCTGCTTATGAAAGACAGTAAGGCCTTTATGCAATCTTAAATCTATATCACTGTCTCATTTTTTATAAAGACAATCATAAATTGATAACACAGTGTGCTGTTCTTTAAAAAAAAAAAACTTTTTTATAAAGAACTCGAAAATAAAACATCTCACAGCAAAATCAACTAGATTGCAAGTTTGTATAGAACAGTGAACATCCACATAGAGTCATTCTGCTTTTTCATTTGGGGAAAATAAATGCTTATACATATATATGGAGGGGTGTGTGTGTGTTGTGAGCGTGTGTCTTTAAATGACTTAAATCCCTATTTCATGATAGGAGAAATAAAACAGAATCAAAGTAAAGGTTTTGAAACAGTAGACTTTTAGCCTAGGTTAAGTCAACATTTTAAAACTATATATTATAGGTATATTAGAGGTATAGATTTTTAGAAGAGTTATTGTTAAAAACATGTTTGAGCTCATTGCCAATTTGATGGTCTGATAAGCGGCACAGGAAAAACAGAAAGGGCCCCCGAGAAGGCGGAAACCAGTGTCAAGTATCTGGGAAATAAAAACAGGAAGCTCAAGGAACTTGGCCTCAGGCCAGTTGGAGGGAGCAGTCGCTTGAAAACCATTCGTTCTACCTGCATTCTGGCTGTGGGACATTATACAGTGACCTACCCTTCTGGGAGTTGTGGGTTCTAGTGCTCTTCAAGGAGATAGGAGGAAGTCCTGATTAAAGATGTTGTATCCGTTGCTAAGGGAAGCATGGTAGGTAGGTAAAGAGGGAAGTTTTATCCCACTGCACTGGGAATGAACACAGGAAGGAGTTACTGTCAAATGAACTTTCATATTGACATTCGAGCAGTGCTTCCCAGGCACATTCCCTAGGCAAGGACTCTTTTGGGGTCCTGTACCATTCAACGATTCTTCCCTTTCTTTTGTTCGGTCTTAACCTCTTTAAGAACATACACAACAACATTTTCAAGCCATCTCTTAGGCCCTAAGATGAGCTCAGTTCAACCAACTCCCTGCCCATCCTTGTCTAACAGTGTCTCACCCTCAGGTTAAAGCAACACCAGACGTAGTAGAGAATGTTCTTGCTTCACATGTAATATGTCCTATTTTAAAGTGAACACACTGTGCATTTTAAGAATACATCAATTATTGTTGCTAAAGGGACAAAATGCATCCGGGCCTCAAGCTAGGGAAGTGGTGCTCTTTCAGAACCAGCTTTCAACTTTCTTTATGCTCCTCCCAGGAGGGATTAGCAGGTGCTGATCTAATGCCTGGCTTCAGCAGGTTTAGAGGTTTTTTTTTCTCCCCTGAGTGGCTCTGAGCAGCCCCTCCTGTGTTTGTGGTTTCTGACTTGGCTAGAGGTGACCTCTCAGGTTTTCCCAGGGCTCAGCATGTGCTCTGTCACACGGAGCTGCTGAGTGGCTGCCTGGCCCAGCTGTGTCCAGCTGAACCCTGTCCCTGCACAAAAAACACGTTTTCTTCTGTAGAATCCCAGCCCTCTGAGTGGCCACAGGGACAGCTAGGTGACACGGAGCCCTTGCTGAGATTCCCCAGAGGGAAGTGGGAGGTGGTTCTGCAGGGCCTGGGATTCTCCAGTCCCTGAGAGCAGGCCAGCTGCCCTGAGCTCTGGGTCATCTCCATCAACCAGAGGGTGTGGACCATCCCAGGTTTCCTGAGCCGCTAGTATGTGTACCCCCAGGCCATTGAAATCCCATGCATTAGTGTCATTCTTATTCCCAGGCCATTATCTGGTACTGTGGACACTTCACCCAAGTTAGGTGAAGTGTCCACTGTCTTTTTTACTGGAGAGAGGAGGGAAGGTCTGTGAAAGGCAGCTCGAGCATGAGTTTATGAGCACAGTGGCTTTCACGAGAATCTGCTTTCAGTCAAAAGCTGATTGTTTCAAGTGTCCTTATGGCCTGTCAGGGTAGGTATTTTATGCTTTTCCAGGCTTGCAGTATTACATGTTTATTAGTATCTTAGTTAAGAGGTTATCTGGGATGCTGGACAGTGGTGGCACACGCCTTTAATCCCAGCACTCGGGGGAGGCAGAGGCAGGCGGATTTCTGAGTTCGAGGCCAGCCTGGTCTACAGAGTGAGTTCCAGGACAGCCAGGGCTACACAGAGAAACCCTGTCTCAGGGAAAAAAATAAAATATATAAAAAATAAATACATAAAAGGTCTTCTGGGAGGAAAGGTTCCTTTAAATATAGGTTTTTCCTTTTCCCTTTCTCTTTCCCTTTCCCTTTTCCTCCCCTCTCCTCCCTCCCCTTCCTCCTTCCTCCTTCCTTCCTTCCTTCTCTTCCTACTTTTTTTTTTTAGGAATGAAAATGGAAAGGAATGAAAATGGAAAGATCTTTGCAAATGAAAGGGACAAAGTTAAATTGCCCCCCCCCCCCCCCCAGTAAAAAGCTAGTTTCTTCCACTTGCAGCTGAAAGTCACCAGGACCAACCTTCTATGGAGCGTGAGGGTGGCTTCCTTTGTCCTTTCCTGGAAATGATCATCCCACCCTGTTCATTCCGGACTTGTGTTCGCCTCAGAACCCCAGCCTCACGTTTCTCTTTTTATACACTTTCTTACCATCTAGGAAGATGTTCAGCCAGGCAGTGACATACTCAGGACAGCCAGATGCAAATGGAATGGCGCTGAGCGTGGGAGCTGAGGGAGATAGACATTCATGAACAACACAAATCAATTGGATGGAGTTTTAATTAGTCGCAAAGCCCTTCTGTGACCCATAGACAACGCCGTTTACCTCTAGAACCGATGTCTCTCTGTTCCTTGTGAAATGTGAGACTTTCTCAAGAAAGTCATTTCAGGGTTCATTAACATTCAACCTTTGGTTTGAAAAAAGTTTAGAAATGTCCTACTAATAAAATTTGACGCATCCCCTAGTACATATTGACCTCTGCCACGCATAAGGTAATAGCCTGGGCACTTTTTGGGTACGTGGGTTCCTCTTGTAATGGTGTATGGGCGATCAGACAAGAAGAGCGGCCCACGTGAGCTGCCGCTGCCGCTGGAGTCCTGGGCATTGTCTTCTCTATGGCACCTTCCTGCTTTTGATTTGTGACCCCCATTGCTCAGTGTTTTTTGCATCAGGAGGAAGTGATGCAGTACGCGGTGACTGCAGAGCTAAGGAAGAGATTAACACAAGATGAATTCATGTGCCCGTGGTTTTCAGGGCCTGGAGTGTTCCTCTGAATCAAGGATGTATTCTTTTGTTTCTGGCTGACGACTTCCTAGTTTTCCAGCGGATAGGGAAACCTTTTCTCTGTCGCTGGAAGTCTTTTCTTTTTTTTTTTTTATTTTTTTAATTTCCCGAAAAGCAAGTACAGTGTTTTCTGCTTATCAGCGGCCTTTCCTTTCCTGTTCCAATAACAAGAGAACAATACAGGAATTTAATAATGTTTAAAGATTGATACCACTTTCTCCCAGTGTATCCATATATTTGTCTGCAGATAAAAAAAATTGAGGTTTTATGAAACAGAGGAAAGCATTTTGCTGGTAATATGAACCAAGAGCGTCATCTATGTCTCCCCCCCTCCCGGCCTTTCTCTTTCATCTAGTTCAGAGAATGAAATGGATTTTATTTTTCTCTTTAAAAAAAAATGTGTTCAGGATGTCTGCTGTTAAAAGTACAGAAATTAATAAGATTGGTAAGAACACTGGTTGAGCCCTGCCAGAAGGGCCTGTAAAGGTATCTAGAAGGCCTCCCAGTTTCATCTAGTGTGTTTATATTATATTATATTATATGATATGATATGAAAGATTCTTATTTACTGTTCATAGACTTTTTAAAATACCAGCAATGTGTGTCTTTTCAACAGTGGATGGAAAGACCACTACTGTGTGTTTTGGTGCAGTCTGTAGTGTGTGTGACCCTTCAGATGATTCCTGCAGATTGTGTGTGTGTGTGTGTGTGTGTGTGTGTGTGTGTGTTGACCTGTCTCTCTTTGGTCATTATAGGAGCTGTGACCTCAAGGGACCTTACACCATTCTCTGGTGTGTGAAACAGAATCTTAGGTTCTCAGTTGTGTCTGATCCCAGGGCTTGGTAACCAGGCAGGGTTTTAAACCGCCCAAATCCTTCCCACACGACACTTACAGCGATGTTTATCTCTGCTTTACTAAAGAGAAAGTAAGATTTACACTTTCTTAGTACCTGCTGGCCCTCTGCTTGCTAATCAGACTGGAATCTTCTAAACGCTTTCCTGTTCAGAGCCAGCTTGTCTCTGTCCATCAGGAATGTCGCAAATGAAATTAAGCTGTGGTCTTGTTATATATCTTAGTATGATGTGGAACTCAAAAATGTTATCTGCATGTTCCTTTATGCCTCTCTGCCTGGACCCATGTCTACTAAATGCCCCTGGGGAGTTTTTTGTTTTTGTTTTTTTAACTACATCAAGGATTAAACGTGTGTAATCATGTGTGTGTGTGTGTGTGTGTGTGTGTGTGTGTGTGTATTACATATATATAATATATATATATGACTAATAGATAATACTTGGCAATCAGTGTGTCTGTCTCATTAGCTCTGCTGTGTGTGTGTTTTGTGTGTGTGTGCGCGCGCGGGCATCCACATATGTGCTGTTAAGTATAACAAAGCTGGTAATGGTGTTACAGTCCCTGGTTACAAGTTTCCTGAAAGCTTTGCTCCTCTTTGATGGCTGTGGATTCCCTGCTAACCTCTGGCCATACAGACATTCCAGCCATTCTTTTAAAGAGCCGGTGTGATTTTTATGCGCTTTGTAAACATCTGTGGGAGAAAGAACAAGCTATAACTCTTCAAATAAATATTATTCAACCTCCTTCCACTTTCATTTCCCTTATCACTGGGACAACCACACCCAACTTCGCTATTAAACTATGTTGTCTATCGGCTTCCCACATGCCAACAAAGCAAAGGAAACACAACAGATAAAGTTGAATACTGTCTTCCTTCTGTTGACATTTCTACAGCAACAAGTCAGAAAGTTTGTCTCCTCTGAATAGACAAGTGTCATGGGTCAGGATCAGGTGGCATACCCAATGGTAACCATGATGGCTCTCAGCAGAGTTGTGTAAAACGTTCTAGAATTCTGATAGATGGAAGAAGAGTGACTATTAACTTACAAACTGCTTGCTTCATTTTTCTGTATATGGAGAGGAAAAAAAACGGGGGCACAGGTAGACCTATTGTGGGATATCTGGTCTCCAACTCTCAGAGTCAAGGCCATTTCAGCTCTCCCTGTGTCACCAGTTCTCAAGCCTCTGGGTCATGACCCTTTTGTTGCGGCGGGGGGGGGGGGTTCTGATGACTCTTTCACGGGATTCTAAGGCCATTGTCAGAAAGCAGATCTTTCTATTACAACTCATAGCAGTAGCAAGATTAGTTATAAAGTAGTAGCGAGACTGTGATTGGAGGTCCCCTACGGTCAGTCTTACAGTCCCTGGTCACAAGTTCCCTGACAGTTTTGCTCCTCTCTGATGGCTATGGATGCCCTGCTAACCTCTGGCCATAGAGACTGTGGTTGGGAGTCACCACAGCATGAGGAACTGTATTAAAGGAGGTTGAGGACCACCGCTCTAAGTGAAAGTTTGTCCTGGAGAAGCTTCTGTAATTGCCCATTCTTGTGGTGGGAGTATTTCGCTGAGTTTTATGGCACTGAAGTCCGTCACCGCCTGTTAGAGCTGTATACAAAATCCTGAGGTGTCTTTGATGTTCCATGCTTTTTACTGTTAGTTCCCCAGGAACCAGCCCAGCAAGACTTTTATCTATCTATCTATCTATCTATCTATCTATCTATCTATCTATCTATCTATCTATCTATCTATTTTTGGCACTCCTCTCCTCCCAAAGTTCCTTCTGTTTCAGATTTGCTTCCGAAAACTTCATTACAACTCATAGCAGCCAGTGGCATGCCCCGCTCACTCCAGGACCACTTGTTTATGACAGTGGCTGGTTCGGTTGTAGTTCCTATGCCGGAGATACTGATGTGTACTACCCTGAAGCATGTCCCACTTCCTTACTCATCTTAAATGAAGCAGCGCCTACAGAGAGCAAGACAATCGGTACAGCTTGTCTTATTTACTATCATCGGATGCATCAAAAGTGAGAGAATGTCCCCGGTGTGTTAGAAATCACAATGCGTAGACACACTGCGGCTTAAGAAGGCAGTAAATGTGAATTGGGCATAAGAATGACTTCCTTCACCCACTGGCACTTTAAAGGGACTTGGGCTATCAGTTAAGGAAAAAAAACACTAGGATTTTAAATAAGCCGAGCTTGGAAGTAATGTTTGGATTTTCCTTATATGCTGCTGAATAAACTCTAGTGTGTTAAATGTCAGTTTAATGTGTGTCGCCAGCATACCTAATAAAAAGAGAGGATGACAAAAAAAAAATCTACTTAAGGCTTTAAGACCCTGAAGCCCTTTAATGTGCTTTTGACCTTCAGCTAACGGACATAGTCCCAGAGCAGAGGAAATGCCTTAAATTCTAGCATCTGCGTTTGTTTCTGTATCCTTTTGGCACCGTTACAACAGCAGGGCTTTTCTTTCCTTTTCATTTTTTTTTTTTCCACACAGTACAGTCAACACAGGTTTTTCAAACAAGTTGGAAAGGACAGGACAGTCACGGGGCCAAAAGCAACGTCCCTGCCCAGTGCTGGGTGGCAGGGCCTGAGTGAATGGCTTTGCTGTTTCAAGGAAGTCTAGAACCGAAAAAAAAAAAAAAAAAAAAAAAAAAAAAAAACCAATCAGCAGGAACCTACACAAATCCAAACTTCAGACAAAATTAGATACCTAGGTGTGTGTGTAAATACACCTACGTGTAGCCAGTGCGTGATAGAGTGAATGTTGTCTTATGTTTGGACCTGTTGAATCTTTGTCAGGTGTGACCGGGTTATTCCATTTCATGTGGGTTTTGGATACTCCCTTGGATTTCCAGCTGTTTGAAGATTATTTCTTCAAGGGCTGTTTTTTTTTTTTTTCTGTAGCTGAGAAAATAAGTTGGTTTCCATTGAAGTCCTTGTAAAGTGTGTGTTCAGACAGGCAGTGCTTCCTTTCGGCTCCCTTAGACTTTCAGCCAGTCTGTCCTTTATCCTTAGTAAAAAGGTCACTTAAGCCTTTGAGATAGACCAGTGAGACCCCGATTCTCTTTCCATTAGTAAAAATTTCAAAACAAATAATAGGAAGTATATGCACATTATCCTGATTTCCCAGCTTCGCACCTTGGGGATGTGTGTGTATGACATTTTCTTCGGACTTTGAATAGCGTAACCCAGCATCTCTGACCTAGGTGGCTTTTGTGGGACCCTTCTTATTTTCATGCTTTCGATGCCTGCAGTGTTTCCATTGGTTTGTGATGTGCTAACGTAGAGGACTTAGGGGAAGTATTGTGTGCATGGATGCTTATGAGCAACATTAAAAGAAAGATTCTTAAAAGGAGCCTTGAAAGTTGTTTTCCAAAGGTAACTGACTCAGAAAAGCTTTCGTCTGAAGTAATAGTCCCCAGTGTGTTCATTTTTTCATTCACCCGTTCGTTCACTCATTTATTCATTCATGCATTCCCTGGTGTGCTCATTCACTCACTCACTCACTCACTCACTGATAGCTGTTGCAGACTTGCTGTGCTTCACACAGTTCAAGATGAACAAGGTGGGCAAGGCAGTGTTCCTCCCCGTCTTGGAGTTGCATCGAGTGTGAGCAGAATCGTAGAGTGGGAGTTGATTCCCAGGGTTCTGAGACTCAGACAGGATACTCAGAGAAAGCTGTCTCTGCAGAGATGGTTTTGTAAGTTGGACTAAAAGGAGAAAGGTGTTGCCTGTGCCACGAGCCAAGAGAAGGGGATGGAGAGAGACAGCTCAGCCTTGAAGAATACTTCTGCTCTTGCCAGAGGTCCCCCAGGCACCCACATTGAGTAGCTCACAACTACCTGACTCCAGCACCAGGGGTCTCAGATACATGCCCACGCATATACATATACATACACATACCCATACCCATACACATACACTCAAACGTAAATCTTACAAAACAAAACATACAAACAAAAGTCTGTGCCAGGCGCAGTGGTGCACAGCTTTGATTCCAGTGCTTGGAAGGCAGGTGGATTCCTACGAGTTGGAGGTTAGCCTGGTTTAAACAGCAAGATCCAGGCCAACCAAGACTGCAATAGTGAGAGCCTTTCTCAATAAAGCAAAACAAAGCCCAAGTTAAAAATTAATAACAGCAGCGATTGTATTAAACAGTAAATAAATAACGAGCCTGGAGAGACATATTCTATGCGGGGAGAGCACCTGTACATGATCTTACTGTGGGAGAAAATTGCCTAACCTGGGAGTCAGAAGAATTGGGTGGCAGGAAAGGTTAGGAAAGGACTCTGTTACACAGACTGTAAAGTAATAAGTTTTGATTTTTACCCACAATGCACTAGGAATCTGTAACAATGTTTTAAGCTTTGTCAGTGATAGAAGGAAGTGCTATTTATGAAATCAACTCTGGCCACTCTGAAAAAAAAAGCTGATTTTACCTGGGGGCTGCAGGGTCATGGGGGGGGGGGAATTCTTTTCAACACGGAAGGAGAATCCTGTTGGCCAGACCAGGGTGTTGATGGAGGAGGCAGAGAGAAAGGTGCAGATCCTTGTGTCCTGGAAATGCTCTGCTGAAGTCCTGGGGTCAGGTTAGGAGATGGATTTGAAAATGACCATCAGCCTTGAGTTGTTGGTACCCTTTCCTAGATGAAGAGGGATGGAGAGTTAAAGTGAGCCTTTGGAATCTGCTGAACTGTATCAAGGTAGAGAAGTTTTTGCAACCCTTTCTTCCTATGTGGATGGTGTTTGGAAGGTAAGGGAACCCAGGTACCTCCCCTGATCTTTGAAGAATGATTGTTATTCTTCCCTAGGGACGTCAGCAAAATTCACATCCCAATTTTCTTGGCTTCTCTCTAAAATTATTCACAGAATCTTTAAGCTTTCTGACAAGGAACATCTACTGTTTCGGGCATGATTATGTGAGTGTTGGAATCCCTGGAGAACCAGGGCCCGCTGAGGCAGATTCAAGTTGATTTGTGTTGTAGCTCATGCATATTCCACATCATGCAGAGCCTCTCCATTCCGGCCCTCCAGTCTCTAGCTGAGAGTGCACCCTTGAATGTGCTGGAACTCGGTTGTGTGTTCAAGCTCCTCGACATCCCCCATTATACTTTATTCTCCTTGCTGTCACCTTGGAAGCGGAGGCGGTGCCTGGCACATAGAAAAATTACTAATAATGTATCAGGGGTGGGGTTGGGGATTGAAACCAAGTTAGGAAAGAGAAGTCACAATGAAATGAACATCAGAATTGGACCTCATGTTATAGCTGTCGTGCAGGATTAGGAGAAAGATAAGGTGCGACATGGGGAATGCAAGGTTGTCCCGATCATGAACACTAAGGACATGGTGCGCATAGATAGCAGTGAGCATTCTGAAACTTAAGGTGAGCGCTAAGCACCCTTGAGCAGAAACATGGTGGCTGGAGAGTCCCAGTTGGTAGGAAATGAGGCACTAAGCACCATTAGTAACTTTGTATTTGTATCCTGAAAAGAAAAGGCATAGCCGATCTCTCTCTCTCTCTCTCTCTCTCTCTCTCTCTCTCTCTCTCTCTCTCTCTCT
>NC_034607.1:44145682-44167277 GCF_900095145.1 Mus pahari
TCTCTCTCTCTCTCTCTTTTCTCTCTTCCTCTTTCTTTCTTTCTTTCTTTCTTTCTTTCTTTCTTTCTTTCTTTCTTTCTTTCTTTCTTTCTTCCTTCCTCCCTCCCTTCCTTCCTTCCTTCCTTCCTTCCTTCCTTCCTCCCTTCCTCCCTCCTTTTCCCTCCTTCCTTCCTTCCTCCCTTCCTTCCTCCCTTCCTTCCTCTCTTCCTCCCTTCCTTCCTGTATTTGGGCTTACTTGTGCCTTTGTTTTATTTAAGCTCAACATTTTGGCTCTGGTAATTTTTTTTTTTCATATTGTTACTGCCAGCTTTTTTTTTTCTTTTAAGATACAGAAGGAAAATAATATCTGCTGTTTGTAGTTGAAAGAAACCCTGGCATGAATTCCTCTAGAAACTTAAGAGAGAAATTATTAGCCATATCCAGACAGTAGCAAACTGGCTCAGATTCTCCCTCCCATGAGCATTCCTGATTAATGGGGAATCAGTCCTGTGGTTGAAAAGCCTCCTTCTCAAGCCCAGGCTGTCCTGGCTGCAGATATGACCAGCTGCGCAGCTGCAGACACAGCCAGGGCTGGACTTGAAATGCTGCGCCCACGCCACCAAGTGCTGAAGATGATGGACAGGAGCTGGGAGGAAGGAGCATCCCAAAGGGTGTAGCTGTATCATCTGGTAACCATGGTAACCTCCCAATGGAGCCCCTCAACAGTGGTGCTTGCTGCGCTCAGGAGCCTGTGTGGACTGTGCAGTGAGGTTCTTTCCTTCCTTCATCCTGAGTTTAATCCAGATCACTTTCGCTTCTGTGTCTTTAGAGGTTGACTTGCTCTAAACTTCTCTTGATATCTGTTCCACTTCCCCACCTCTCCAACGATACCATTCTCTTCTATTTGCTTCTGCCGGGCTTCTCTTCAACTTCCTTCGCCCCTGTACACAGAAACAGCCTATTGGCCTCTTTCCAGAGATAATAACCCACCTCTATTATTATTATTATTATTATTAATTATTATTATTATTGCCAACTTAAAACATTGCCCAGTTTAACAGCACTAATAGAGTTTGTGGCAGCATTGATGGCCTAAAGATAAAAAATATTATCATAAGAAACGGTTCATCCCTATTTTCTGGTAAGTTTCCCCTCCTTGCCTTGATTTTCAGAGGCCTCGTATCTCAGTGTCTGGGAGTCTTGTAGGAGTCTTCATGCTGAAGGACTGTCTACTGCATCTGTGAGACACTTAAAACAATACCCAGATCTACAGGAAATCAGTAATACGGAAAGCCTTAACCAAAGAATTGTAGTGTAGCAAAAGATTCAACAGTAAAAGACATGACACCAATTTGAGGTGTGTCCAGCGTTCCTGAAGAGCCTAGCTTTGGAGCCATTAACTAGAACAGGTTAGTGGAATGAAATTGGCATTGTGTTAGTTTCGAAAGGCCCACGGGAGTGCTGATGAAGGAGTCTCATTCTGACTGAGGAGATGGAAGATGGCCTTGGCTCTCAGAGAAGGTAGCAGTTTATTTGACCCTAAGGAGGACAGGGTTTTAAAGATGGCATAGGGGCTGGAGAGGTGGCTCAGCAGTTAAGAGCACTGACTGCTCTTCCCGAGGTCCTGAGTTCAATTCCCAGCAACCACATGGTGGCTCACAACCATCTGTCGTGGGATCTGATGCCCTCTTCTGGTTTGTCTGAAGACAGTGATAGTATATTCACATATCTAAAATAAATAAATCAAAAAAAAATGTCATAGGACAGAGCGCCATCCAGAAAGAATATGGGGACAGTGATTGATAGTGTCTAGGGGACAGCCCTGGGGAAACGGGGGGGAGGGGGAGGGATCACAGAGAGCTGCCCTCCAGAATTTAAGGACAGCCGTGAGAGGAGCAAGCTTTAAGTGTTTTTGAAGAAGTCTGTAGTTAGGGGGATCAGGTGTAAGGAGAAATTGTTCCCTGGAGGCACAGAGCAGAGCGATAGATCCCCAGGAAGAGTGTCGTCTCGCTTGTAAACGTTGGCTGTGAGCATGCCCACAGACCAAGGACTGCGTGCAGAAGAGAATCCACGGGCCCATACTCCCTCTCCCCGGCTTTCTCTGTTGTTGGTATGCATGTTCTTGTTCGGTCATGCCCTGCATGCCTCTCTTGACTGTTGTGCAGTGTGAAGGTGGGGTACACCTGCTAAGCCAGACATGAGGTAAAGCCGCCTTCCATCGGCAGGCAATCGCAGCTACAGATCTCTATACCGTTGGACTCTATAGGAGCCAGAGAACAGAGGCATGCCTCGCTCTCTTCTCCTTAGGTCTCGGGCTTGAGGTCTCCCTGGATTAGTGGAAGGCTGGTCGCTCAACTTCAAGGAGTCTCCCTTAACTAAAATGAGGAGGTAGCTTTGGCTTTACCCCGCTGCTTCAGACCCAAGCCCTGTCTTTCCATTTTCTAGCTTTTCTCTTCTTCTGTGGCTACTACCACCCCCTTCTTCATCTGCTTTAATTATTGGCCCGATTTAGCAACTCTCTACCTGCGATAAGTACACGTGTCCACTGCTAACTTAACACATGCGTGTTTATAGACGTTTTCTGAATAAAGAAGCTAAATAATATACAGGCATCCTGTGTAAAAAAGAAAACAGTTCTCTTGGAGTTAAAAACCAAAGTTGCGGTTATAACCAAGAGTCTTTATTATTAGAGCAGCGGGGAGATTTTGTTGGGCAAGGGCTGGTTGGTCCTATGGCATTAAAACACAGACTTTAATCCATTTCATTAATAAGTTTGTCTTTTTGGTTTGCCTTCCTCTATGGTTTTTCAACAGTTGGGATTTATGTCTGGGTAGGATCATGTTCAGAACTGTGCCTGGTTAGTTTTTGTCAACTTGACACAAGCTAGAGTCATCTGAGAAGAGGGAAACTTAATTGAGAAAAATAGCTCCATCGAACTGGCCTTCAGGCATGTCTGTGGGGGCGTTTCTTGATTAATGATTGATGTGGGAGGGCCCCACCCACTGCAGGCAGAGCTGCTCTACCCTGGGCCAGGTGGTTGGTCCTGGGAAGTATAAAGAAGGTGGCTGGATGTGAACCCTAGAGCAAGCCAGAGAGCAGTGTTCCCATGTGGTCTCGGCCACAGTTCCCACCTGCCTTCCTCTCATGATGGAACAGTAAACTGTAAGGTGAAATAAACCCTTTCCTCCCCAAGTTGATTTCGGTCGTGCTGTTTATCTCAGAGACAGAAACTAAAGTAGGATAAGTATAAGCTATCGTTCTCATTGACACCCCAGAATAGATAGTTCGATGTGGCCAACCTGTTAGGACTCAGTCCAGGCTACTGTTCACATTTGCATGTGCTTGGTTATATGGCAAGTTCTTGGTATACATACTATGTTTATCATGTTGAATATAAATGTACCTAATTTAATAAGGGTTTCGTGCCACAAGGACTAACTCTTTTAATATTGCTTTCCTTGTTCTGAAATTTATGCCAAGCATGATGTTTTATGTTATTTTTTTTTTCTGGAGCCAATCATTTGCAAATGAAGCATGATGCATAAATAAGTAAAGGGAATTTTGAGCTATTCTGATGTGACTGCTGTGTGCACATGCCTGTAATCCCTGGTGTGTGGTTGTGTACTAGAGGTGAATTCAGTGCTGAGATTAAGAAACAAGGGAAGGGCTAGGGAGGTAGCTTAGTTGGTTCTGTGCTTGCCATGAAGTCACCATGAAGTCACCAGTGCCTGATTGAGCTCAGCCTCCAGGATCTGTATAGAAAGCTTTGA
Source organism: Mus pahari (assembly GCF_900095145.1). Lineage (NCBI taxonomy): Eukaryota > Metazoa > Chordata > Mammalia > Rodentia > Muridae > Mus > Mus pahari. The sequence goes on from NC_034607.1 coordinate 44,149,432, forward strand.
TGCTGCATGCTTGTGATCCCAGTGGTGGCTGAGACAGGCTCAGGGGACTCCTGGGGCTCATTGGCCAGCCAGTCTGATTTAATCTGTGTACCCTAAACCAATGAGAGGCCTTGTCTCAAAAAAAACAACTCAAGGTCAACAACTTCTGGCCTCTACAAGCATACATATACATATGTGAGCACACAACACATCCATAGGCACAGAGGCCTGGCATACACACGCACAAAACCATAAACACAGTTCTTAAAAAGTAGTTGATGATTTAATTGGAATACCAAATTAGTAGCATTAGAGCCTGGTTCTTTTATCTTCCTGTTGACCCTGTATGATGCAAATCTCACTTGCATCTCTGCTCCTGGTAAACATTCCATCGCTTCCATCGCTTCCGTTCTCACTTCCTGTTTCCCTGACTACTGCCTCTCTGTTCGAGCCAGACTGACATATATTTGTTCTCTCTCTGATCTTCTGATTTCTCCCTACGTCTGTCATCTTCTCTCCTAGAGCTTTTCATGGTTGAGCTCTCCTTGCCTGTTAACAAACCATGTATTACTTTTGTTCGTTTATTTTAAAATACATCATCCAGTGGAAGGATAGCTCTGTGATCGATGCCTCAATTGGCGTCGGTGAGGCTCTGGGTTAGATGCCTGGCCCTGTACACACAGTTTGAAAGTGAGTAAGTAAAGACCAATCTCATTTCTGAGGTGGCCAAGGTTCTAACAATAACTGATATCTATCGCATATGTCATGTGCCACAAGTCAGCAGGCGTGTTATCTGGATTATTTTATTTAATACAAAAACATTATGTAGTAAGTTCAAGGGGCGAAGGAACTTCCCATTGAAGGCTTTGGTTTACAGCCAGGACAAGGTAGAGCCCCCGCACCAAGTGACCTTGCTCTGGATTCCATACTTGTAACCAGGTCTGTTCAGCAGTTTGTTGCTTCAACAGTTCAGACCATTTACAATAATTACAGGTAGAGTACTGCTAGTCAGGGACTGAAAGAATACCAAGACCCTTTCCTCTTGCAGTACCAGATTTGAAATGTCCTTGGAGAGATGTGATTTCCAAGTACATGGTCATCTACTGCCCAGCTATTTGCTAAGAGCCAGGGACAGCTCTACCCAGTGCTGGCTATTTTTTATGTCAGTTTGACACAGATCTGGGTCATGTTTGAAGAGGGAACCTCAATTTTAATATATGCTCCCACTAACCTGGTCTGTGGACAAGCCTGTGGAGCATTTGCCTGATTGATGGTTTGCGATGGGAGGGCACGGTTCAGTCTGGGCAGAGTCACCCCTGAGCTGGTACTCCTGAGGGTAGCAGGCTGAGCAAGCCATGAGGAATAATTCATTTAAGCAGCGTTCTTCCATGGCCTCTGCATCAGTTCCTGCCTTTGGGTTCTGACCCTGACTTCCCTGAGTGATGGACTGACTGCTAGCTGTTAGGTGAAATGAGTCCTTTCATTCCCACGTTGCTTTCTGTTCACAGCAACAGAAACCCTAACTCCAACACTTCTGTGGCTCTCAGAAGTTGCACCCAAACATGATTGAGTTGATGACAGTGTTTTCTGACCTGTGTCCCTCCAGCCTGTGTTGTCTCCCACTCCCAACCCCCTGGAGGACACTCCGGATCTGGAAGCCCATGGGGCCTAGTGTCAGAAGCTGAGACCGCTAAGTGATCTGCCAAGAGGACTCTTTATTGGCATAGCATTATAAAAGCTAGTGTTGTCATACGGTCTTTTGATCCTTTGAACCACATAGCATTCTATTAAATTAAAGCCAAAAGCACAATCACTCATTGAATGGCAGTGCTTATATTCTTAACCAGATAAAACTAACACAAAACCATATTCCAAAGAATTTTTTTTAAAAAAAATATAAATAAAAATATCTGTCCTGCAGTCATGGTTTGTTTTTCTTAATTAATTTTCTTTTAGAAAAAAATATGCATTTAAGTGGCGCTATGAAGAAGTATTTGGACATTGGTGAAAAGTTTAATAATCAGTGCTGTTTATTATTTACTCTGGCTAAGAACTTTTCAAAAATTAACCTTCATGAATAAGACATATTTCTTGATGGATTTATTTTTCAAAGGCCATTTTTTTTTTGTTTTGTTTTGTGAGTTGTTTTGTGTGGTCTTGTGATGACTAGAAGTATATCACATTTTTAGTTTTCATATTCAGACCTGTTTTTTTTTTTTTTTCCTCCTGTGAGTCAACCAGAAGTCACTGATTTCAGTCGGACTGCAGGGAATTTATGACTGGCAAAAGTAATGCATAACAAACATAAACTATGCCTCTCATCGAGATTCTCAGGAACTGTTAGCTTTCCGCTACGGTAGCAAAATAACCAAGAGTATCAACTTATAAAGAGAAAAGGTTTGACTCAGAGTTTTGCAGTTTCCAGTTTGACCCTGTGTCAGTACAGCACATCGTGAAGCACTCATGGCCAGGAAGCTAGGAGAGGAAGGACCAGAGTCATAGAATCCCATTCAGAGACATTAACCCACTATGGAAGGACGTTCCATAAAACTCCACCTTTCAAAGGCCGCACGGGCTCAGTGGCGCCGCTGAGGGGACCCGTCTTGAGGGGACGTGTACAATCGGTACTCTGGCTGACAGAGACAACTGCCACAGGGCTGCGCTGTGGGGAAGGATCCTCCCTTCTTCCTCCTCTCCCTCCCTTCGTACCTCCCTCCCTCCGTCTTCTCCTTTTTCTGTTTTTAATCGTCTGCCATGGTCTACGTCATTCCGTCGCGCTTTTCTTCTGAATGCCTTTGGAAGTTGGGTTTTTATTTGGGGAAATAGCCAGAAGGGATATCGAGTCATACCTGCTTAATAACGTAGGTAAGCTCTTTGAGGAATTGTATTTTTTGCTGAGACCTAAGTTCAAGCTGTTAGGCACCAAGAGCGATGGATGTGTCTTGTACATCTCATGAGCTACTGCAAAAGAAAATGTCAGAGGGGCATCAGAGGAAAGCGTTGTGGGGGTAGCCCTGCCCCCCAACACAAGGCATCTAGAGAACCATGGTGTGGTTTGAATGCAGAAATTCCGTGATGCTTCTTAGGCGGTTTTGTCCCTTGAGTTTGGTATTACATGTTACACATTACCCGTAATTAATATTAGTTGATTTAAAAATAACTTTAGAATACTTTAATCACTCTCAGCCTTTAATGTGGGTGCTAGTGGAGGTGCTGGCGCAAGGGTGGCATATGCTGTTCCACTTAAAAGTTCCTATTAATAGAAGCTGGAAAGGTAAACATTACCCCCTGTGTAACTCAAGTTTTAAGCGCTGATCAGAATCCTCAGTAAACAAGGCGGCTGGCTTTGGGTAGGTGTTTGGTCTGTTTTTCTGTCAGTTGCTGCCCGTGTTGAGTGTGAACTTATTTTTCTACTTTATCTTCAGATGCACCCGCCCTTTAGGCTACTTGGTCGCTATTTTGAGTAGGAAGATCATTGTGGGGAGCAAGGCATGATTGTAGGAGGGGTTTATGAAGCTGAGGTCTTGTTTTGTGAGTGATGTGATCCTGAGATGAATTTTTGTAGAGCTGTATGGGAGAAGTCAGTTTCATAGCCCGGTGGTGGTGGCACACGCCTGTAATACCAGCACTCAGGAGGCAGAGGCATATGGCTCCCTATGAGTTCTCTCAACCAGCCTGAGTGAGTTCCAGGACAGCCAGGGCTACACAGAGAAACCCTGTATCAGGAAAATATGGAGGCATTGGAGAAGAGAGAGAGAAAGAAGGAATAAAGAAAGACAGACGACAGCTTCAGCTTCATGGATTAAGGACCCAAGTCTAGTGATGCCCACTGGGCTTCTGTGATGCGCTCAGACATCTCGTGTCATACTTTGGAAGCGGTTCTTTGTCACAGGGTAAGTTACTGCTGAGGCGGAATAGGTTCTGACACTGACGTTTGTTAACCTAACTACAGCCCTGTTCTCATGCTTCCTCGGTCTCCCTTCAATAAGTCAACCCCAAAACTGGAGATGGAAATACTGTCCCTCTTAGAGGCAAGTACATAGGAATAGATGTGCTGGAAATAAGATGTAGGGTGTGTGAGGAAGTGGGAATTGCTTTCAGTCTGGAGACTTCTCATACTCTGTGAGAGCCCCTGGTTTAAGTCAGGCTTGAATATACCCTACAATCCACGTCCACGCACTGTGCGCTGCTTCTGAAATGACAGCTGACTTTCAGCAGTTGGTTTGCAGAACTAGTTTTTGAGTATTTCCTTGTGTTTGAGGTAAATAGTGGCATACTACAAGCCATAATTGCCCCCCTGTTCTTACACCACATGGTCTCATTAGACTTCTTTTAACTATTTAAAATAACCAGGTTGGACCAGAAAACCCATGAAAAGTCCGTGAAGTCGATTGCATTTGAGACACACCCTCTCTTTGCCTGGTTAAGCCTTGTGTCAATTTTAAAACATTCCTTGGTTGGCAAAGTCAATATGGCCCCAGTGCAACGCTGTAGTAATGTTCAACTCATTGTGTACAGACGTTTCTAGAGTCAGAGAGTGCTAACACGTACTCAGCTATAGTACAAACAAGTACCCAACTGCAGTACTAGCAAGTACCCAGCTGTAGTACTAGCAAGTACCCAGCTGTAGTGATAACAAGTACCCAGCTGTAGTGATTACAAGTACCCAGCTGTAGTGATAACAAGTACCCAGCTGTAGTGATAACAAGTACCCAGCTGTAGTGATAACAAATATGCAGCTGTTTACGAGCCCAGATTTAGCAAGATTCTTGTGTAGCTAGGACCAGGAGGCGTTGTGAATTTAGTATGTGCTTTTTAGAGCTTTAGACTGATGTTGGCTAAGTATTATGGTAAATTATGTGAATCTTGCTGGGCGTGGTGGTGCATGCCTTTAATCCCAGCACTTGGGAAGCAAAGGTAGGCAGATTTCTGAGTTCAAGGCCAGCCTGGTCTACAAAATGAGTTCCAGGACAGCCACGGCTATAAGAGAAACCCTGTCTCGAAAAACCTAAATAAATAAATAAATAAACAAAATAAAATTATGTGAATCTTACCCTGCCCCTTGAATTTTGAAATACCACCATTTGATTCTTTAGAGTTTATATTGTAGATGTGGTTCTGTGATTTTGAAAAGATATTTAACTTTTTCTAAGTACTTGGAAGTCAACAGTTAGTGATAATTGCAACCACCAATGGTTATTTGCATGGCAGGTGTTATTATAAGAAACTTCTCATGGGCTCAGCGGTTTAAGTGGACCTAATTTCAGATTCCCCAGACCTCACATACCGCTGGGCTTCATGGAAATGGATCTATAATCCTGGAGCTCCTCCAGTGAGATGGGAGATGGAAACCAGAGAATCCCAAGAAGCCCCCACACCAGCATTCCTGGTGTCCACAGCAGTAGCCAAAAGACCCTTGCTTACACAAGGTGGGGGGGGGGGCAGGACCAACTCCTATGTTGTCCTCTGACCCCCATGTACATGAAATGGTACATATGTGTTCCCCCAAACTGTGTACAAATGAGAGAGAGAGACAGAGACAGAGACAGAGAGAGAGACAGAGAGAGACAGAGAGAGAGAGAGACAGAGAGAAGGAGAGAGAGAGAGAGAGCGCCCTAGCTGATTAGCCCTCTGCTATGCTCTAGGGCCTAGAGAACAGAGATTAAATATCACAGATACCCAGATCTTACAACACTCAGCTCCCAATTCATGGACATGCATCGCTTTAGCCGTGGGTTTCCTTGACATAGCTAAAAATAATGATGTGGTGTGTACATTTTAAAATAGACGCATTGCAGAGTCCATGGGAAGGGTCTAGAAGTAATGAATGGAGACAGAAAGGAAGAGAGATTTTGCAGGGGAAATGGCCCATGCTTGGTGAAGACCTGCAAGCTCTTGCGATTAGGGCTTGGTGAAGAAAGCTTGTGGAAGCTCTTGTGGTTAGGGCCCATCTATGTTCCCTGTCCCAGATCCCTCGGAGCACCTAGGGGGACAGTTTCCAATGCTCCGTAAATGTTAGGCAGGTTGATAGTCCGTCCCGCAGGGTGAATGTGGATGAGGAAGGTCATTGAGGAGGAGCACACCTAAGCCGGTCACTGTGGCCTCTGGCTTCTGGCCTCAAAAAATGTCAGCTCAGAGTGGATGAAACTGCGACACCATAACTGTTAGAGAAACTCGTTCAGTAAGTGTTAGGAGTGGAGCTCTGGGCATTTTTTTCCATGAGCTATTGAATTAGGAACGCCGACAAAGGCAAATGTCTGGATGTATCCATTGCTTCAATCTTGCTTGAACAACTCGATCAGCTCTACATGTAATTTCTGGCAGGTCCAGCTTGGATTTTTTTATTCTTATTAAGTCATGACTACATGCTAATCTAAGTTATTTTTTTTAATATAAAAGATCGTTTTCTTAATAATTCTATTCCTTTACAATGGGATAATTAAGGACTCAGTGCACTTGGCATTGCTAATTGATAAGCCATCTCTAAAGGAGGCTTACAGCGGTGAGATGGCAAAGAAGTTTGCCATCAATCTCTGGCTCAGACAGGGTAGAAGGAGAGAACCAATTCCCTTAAGTTGTCCTACAACGCCGACAAGCCCCTAGCATGTACCCACACACCCATATAAATAAATGTGATAAGAATTTTTAAAGGAGGGTTAGTAGTGATACAGGGTTGGAGCCTTCTGCTTGCATTCCTAATTGGGTAGTGGGTATGGTAGTTAGGCAGCAGGTTATGACAGAAGATGAACAACCGTGATTTATTCAAAATTTATTGCACAGAAAACAGCACAGTGGACCCTCACCGTTCATTGGTTTAGCATTCACGAATTCAGTTATTCATGACACAGTGACCCAGGAGATCCATCGAGTATAGTAATTTGTAATTTGAATCAGATGTGCTCCGAAGCAGCTGTGCAGAGTGGAGCATTTACCCAGTGACAAGCCAACAGCCCGGTTGTTTTTAGCTCATTATCACACACATAGGAAGTCAAGAACTGGTCAAAGGTTTCTCTTGATGAAATAGACAGCACCGGGAGCTGATGTTGTGGGTGAAGAGGAGCAACGGGATCCTAGAAAGTGATCCGGTTTTCGGTTTTGTTTGTTTGTTTGTTTGTTTGTTTATTCTGAGAACTGAAATCTGGGACTAATTAAAATACTGCTCTGCTTGTGTTTGGCAGCAGCTTGAGTCACTGAAATGCATAACAAACCAAGAAGAGCAGTTTCTGGAAATGCCTGCAGTGCACGCTGGCCAGAAGCAAATCCCACTCTCTGGGGCAGTTGTAGTCCGTGGCGTGGCGTAGCAATTAGTCCGCTCATGAAGTAACCATGGGACATCCCCTGTTTGGAAATTGTGAAGCTCTTACAGTATCATTGCCTATTCAAGGGGACCCAGCAAGAGAGCTATTGTTTTTGTTTGTTTGTTTAATTCAGCCATTAGTCTCGAGGGCCACTTGACAGATCTCAAATCTCTCCTAAGCCATTGAGGCCAGATTAAGATCCCATCCATCCCCAGTATATGCTGAGAATCACGTGTATCAAACATTGTGCGTATTTCCAAAAGGCCTGTCTGGCCGATGGGATTCTGTTAGCCACCGAAGGAGGAAGATTCTTGCGCAGAGAAGCCTGAAAAAAAATCCACCCTCTCCAAGCAGAACCAGGAGTCAGAGAAATGGTAGTGTAAATCCTGGAGCTCTTGACACTGGGCAGTGAATCAGGGAGAAATGGTAGCTTCTAAGCCTGTTATTAAGAACCATGTAGGATAGAAATTCACGTGTCACAATGCCACTAAGCTCTGAACATCCCCAAAGAAACCCCCTGGGATCCTCTCCTCCCTTGCCTGGCTGCCTCCTGATGCTTCCCATCCCTCCTCTGCCTTTCTCCTCCCTGCTGCTCCTTCTCCTCCTCTACCTCCCTCACCACTTCTCCTCATCCTCCACCCCCCCCCGCCCATCTATTTCCCTTTTCTCTATAGTACTTTCCCTCTTGAAGGTAGATTCTTCTGTTCACAGTTACTATGGGGACAGAGGATAAACAGACGTGACACCAAACCTAAATTTTAAAATATAATATCCCTGAGAACAAGAACAGCTATAAATGAAGGAAATGGTAATAGGGATAAGATAGGAAGGACAGACAGAAGAGATAACAAGGGGCTAGGATATAGAAGAGGGAGGCTGGGGTCGGCTCCTTTCATTTGCGTAGGCCATAGATCTGTGTAGAGCATATAATGATAGGCTATTTGCTTGTGATATGATATATGTTGTTATTTGCATATCATAAGCATTTGCTTAGTATCAAGATAGTTTTTCAGCCCTCTGAAGGAGATGAGCATGGGCCGATCTCAAAAGCCAGGAACAAAGTAGGATCAGGATAGTGTTGCCTAGCTCCAAGGGGCAGGCACCGCAGCATAGGGGCTCTGCCCATAGAAACGCTTTGGGAGGTGGGACCCACACCACGCCGAGACCCCAGGAGCAGATTGCTGGTTTCTGTACCCATCCTTCTACCATCTTGAATTCCGAAGAATCCCAGCTCTCATATCATTTTATCTAGTCATAAACTTGACTCTGCCGGACCTTTCTGTTCTGAAGGGCTAAGGGAAGGTATCAGAACTCTAAATGCTCTGGGAATTGGGTAGCTGCAGAGAAAGTTCTGTGGAGACTACAGACGTTCGTCATGGGAGGGTTCATCCTTGGGCTTGAGTCTCAAGAAAGATCATCCCAGGGTCCCACCTCATCAGGCCGGCCTACCTGCCTTTGCATTCCTGACCTTTTTGTTCATGAGCTGCATAGGATGAAGCTCTGCTGAGTGGACAGCCAGAGGACTGTACAACAACCAGACATGTCTTGACCTTTCCTTAGCCACACCTCTTTTTTAAAGTGCCATTTCTATATGTGGCTCAGTTTGTATGTTTATCAGGCTTAATGACAAAGGAACTTTAACTGTCATGTTTAAACTAGATTCCAAGTGGTCTTAAGTATTATATGAGAGGTTTGAATAACAGTCAGAGAAGATGCTACTGAAGGCCAAGGAGCGCAGGGTAATGATGAATGGCTGGGTCATGGTAGGAATCAGGGCAGGATTCCCCGGGGGACTTGGCTCCAGGCCATTAGCTGAGTGACCTTTTGGTATGTCACTGGCTTTTCTAAGCCACTGTTTTCTTCATAAATATCTAAGAATTTCTGTCAAAGAATAGCTTAATGTTGGCAATGAAGTCCTGCGAACAGAACCATCCCGACACCTTTATTTGCAAACAAACATATTAATTCATCCACTCTCCTGTAACTAAATCTTCAAATCTCTGGCACACCTCTTTTTCATACTTAATCATGGGATTGCATTGATTTGCCAAATCCTGACTTGTAGGGTATTGTAAAAGAAATCTAGGCCCACTGGTGACAAGATTTCCCTGTTCACCATCATTTTTGTGAAAATACCCAACTGCCGGCGGCATCTTCCATGGTAGTTGGTTATCAAGGATTTTAAAGTCAGTGAGAGAAAATGGATGTTCCAAGTACCTTTAACAAATACATGTAGCACTTGTTTTCAGCATGAGTGTTTCTTGAGTAATTCTTCAAAATGCTTTGTTTACTTTTGGTCTTGAAAGTGCAAGATAAGCCTGGTGTACTGGTGTGCACTCTTTAAACCCAGTCCTAGGGAGGCAGAGGCAAGCAGATCTCTGTGAGTTCGAGGCCAGCCTGGTCTCTATAGTAAGTTTCAGGACAGCCTGGACTGTACAGAGAAACCATGTCTCAAACAAAACAAGAACAAGATACATATGCGGTCCAAATGATAAATATCTGTTGGGACTTGTTGCCTGAAGGTCTGCTTGTGACCCTACTGGGATCCATAGGTCCATTCTTATTTCCTTACAGAACTGAAAAATGGTAACTAGAGGTTTGGCCACTCAGAATAAAGGCGACCTCCCCCACGCGTTTTTTTGCAAGTGGGTGAGGACATGTGTCCAACTGTGTCTATAAAGGTAGCAGCTGTAATTATGTAACAACTTTTCTAATCTTGCTACCTAAAGCTGTTTTCCTTCCATCCTTGCTACAGTTTGGAATACTATATAGACCAGGGCTACACAGTGGTGATCGAGAAGCAAAAAGATCAAAGGAATTTAGGTTCTTAGCAGTTCTTGGAACTAGTTTCTCATAGTGTTTGTGAAGTTAATTTTCAGTGTCAAAGCCCCGGCAATTTAATACGGATCCCCACCTCTCGAAGTGTGAATTTGTAAGCCTTAGTTCATTATAAATCACCTGGTGTTTTAAGTTCATTCTGTCTAGATTTGCGTGGGGGTGTCCTTTGACACATTTGAGAGTCACCGCAGCAGCGGCCTTGAGCTAGAAATCCCCGTCTGTCATCTGTACTGGTTCATTGTAGGAGTGGTACCATCAGGAAGAACACAGGATGCTGTTCAATCTCCAAGAGTACGACATGGAATGGGACCTCAGTGCGGTTCTTCAAGCATGTCCTTCAGGATCTAGATCAAGTTCCCACAACAGCTGTTGGAGAGGGAAGCAGGCAGGCAAGGCAAAGAGAGCACTTTTTCTAAGAGGGAGGAAATAGGGTCTCTGAGGCTAATGTCTTCTGGCAGATGCTCCCAAGCACAGTTACCTGCAAAGGAACCTGTAGATTTGCTAGCCACAGCCCTCCTCCTCCAGCCCTTTTACAGACCGACCCATCAGTTACTCTGGGCTGAGATTCCACAGTCTCTGCTTGAAGACGTCTTCTGAGGTATTCAAGTGTGAGAACCAGTGAGTGCTAGAAACCAGCACAGTGAGAATTACATCCCCCTTACCCCTGATGCTGATGCGGGAGCCATTAGTTCAGAAGGAGACTGGTGAGAATGAAAGGACCAAGCAAGGAAGACTTAAAATAGACCAGGGTGTTTGGGCTCTTCCTGAAGGACTGTTCCTTTACTTTTTAGTACCAGGACTGTTTCAGACTTCACATTCCTCAGACATGTTGCATCAGATGGATGTACAAGCTGTGATTCTTATGTTTTAAATGGAAAAGAATGTTTAAAAAGCATATTAACTGTGATCAGTTAGAGGGCTATCCCCCACCCACTCTGCCCCTCCCCCCTACTCTGAAATAGGGCTTTGAGCCAGGAGCCCAGCCCTTTAATGGCTACAAAGAGAAGAAGAAAAAAAAGTATTACTTCCATGTAAGGGCTACCTTGAATATAAGTGCCTATTTAATAAATTATTTTTTGAAGTGCCTTTTCCATTTTGGTAGTTGAAGTTTGGAGTACTATAATTATCATTTCTGGGAAAAAAAAATACACATCTCTTTATTTTTGTTTTTGCTCCAGGTCAAGTTGTAGTTCAGGGTGGAAAGTCAACACATCTCTTTGCTCAGCTGCAGCCCACATACTTGTAGTCCCCTGGTGCCCTCTTGGCGATCACTGTGGACCAGCGTTTATGCTGTGGGTACACAAAGAACACAAAGACGCCATAGATATGTGGGGCCGGCGCAGGGGCTTGCCCCAAGTGCCAGTCTGATTAGGAAGTGTGTGCTGGAACTGAAAAAAAAAAAAAAAAAAAAAAAAACAGCCAGAAAGAGTGGAAAAAACTCAGAAAAAGAGTCGTGACACAGAAGTGAGGCTGCGTCAAGAGGCCGAGATCACCCGGTGTCAGTATAGAAATGCCGTCAACCTTTCTCGGTATTAGGGAACACTTGGTGTCTTCCCATGCCCACTCAACAGTTTAGCATCTTTGTAAGCTGAGGCCATCAACATACCTAGAATGTTCAGTGGACTTCCTGTATGAAGTGCTTCTTTCTCAGTAGATGAAGTTATTTACATGTCCCTCAAATGAATCCATCTTAAAGGAGTGAATAAAACAGTAGGTGCATTTGACGAGCTAAGATGACCAAGACATTCTGTGCTATGTAGGGACAGTTGGTCTATGTTTCATAATCAGCCTTAACATTATCAATAACAGGCACGATAATGACCAGGTCTGTCTTCCGAGATATCTTATTAGGCAATAGATTTAAAACAACTAAGGAGAAGTCACAAGGCCTCTACAGCAGTGGTTCTCAACCTTCCTAATGCTGTGACCATTTAACACAGCTCCTCAGGCCATGGTGACTCCCAGCCATAGAATTATTTTTGCTGCTATTTCATAACTACTTTTGCTAGTGTTATGAATCATGATGTTAATGTCTGTTTTCCAAAGGTCTTAGGCAATCCCTGGGAAAGGGTCATTCAACTCCCAAAGGGGTCATGACCCACAGGTTGAGAACGGGCATGTATGTAGATATTCTTCTAAATAATATGAAACAATACATATTCCTGTACTCTTCAGGTCAGCCTTATAGAACATGATTTCTCATCTTAACACATGAGTGTTCTGAGGCTCTAAAGTGGTGCAATTTTCTATGGGGTAGCAGAGGTGTTTTTATGTAAGGGGGGGGTGTGTGTGCGCGCGCGCGCACATGCACACATGCACATGCGCACATGCACTTAAACTGGTCTCGTAGTTAACAGTGTACATCAAGCTGCCGACTGCTGAGCACTGAGATGCGCCAGGCACACGTTTTCTTGCAGCCTCCTTTATCTTGCTGATAACAAACCCTAAGGAAGCCTCAACCCAGAAACGTTTGCTAAAGATGGCACAGCTGGTTACGGAACGTCAAGATTTGAACTCAGTTCTTGCTTCTTAAGCTTTGGTGGCTATACTGACTTCTATACAAAAAAAAGAAAAAAAGAAAAAAAAAAGGTTAAAAGGAGCCAAAAATAATCTATGTTCAGTGTCAAATAAATGGTTCAAGCAAACAGATTATATTCCATGAGGTGGAAATTAAAAAGAGAAAGAGAGGAGGAGGCAGAAAAAAAATGGCCAAAATATTTTTCCAAACATCTATTTATAATTTTAGCCACATGGCTGTTTCCAGCATGTGTGAACCTGCGTGAGAACTACCAGTTGCACAGTGAAACAGCCTGCTGTTCCTTATTTTCTGCTGCTGTCGTCAGTGAAGATGGAATAGCAACAGCATGTCCCCCACCGCCCCCTACCTGTCCCTTATCCCTGCGGTTCGATTCCTCCTTGCATTTTCAGTTTAAAGATGTCACGTGATGCAAGGTCTGGAGGTCTCAGGTCAGTGTAAAAACAAATTCTTTAAAGAACTTCCCAAGGTGTTTTAAAAGTTCATATATCACCTCTGAGGCCAAGGAACTTCTTGATAAGATTACTGATTAAAACCTTCAATTTGATGTTCTCCTTCCCCCTTCACTGTGTGTGTGTGTGTGTCTGTCTGTCTGCCTGTCTGTCTGTGTGTTTTCACATTTTCTGCTATAAAACTTCAGCGCGTTGACACATCCTATCATTCTGAATGACTGTGATTGGCTGCCCTTTCACACACCAAGCACGTATTGGTCTTCTTGAAAGAGCAGAGGCCAAGCACTTTGGAACCCGACTGAGTAGGAGACGTTCCTAGGAGCTGGCTGAATAGCGTGTGTTCATGGAAAACACACACACACAAGTCCCAACCCTACATTTTTACAGTTGAGGAACACCAGACCCTGCCTTCTCGCACATTTAAGATCTGTCGTCTGGTTGTGTATCATCATTGGAAGAAAGGGATAAGTTACAGCATCCAGCCCTGGAGGACTTGAAGCATGGAAGGCAACCAGAGTCACAGGATGCTGACACACACACACACACACACACACACAAAAAAAAAAAAAAAAAAAAAAAAAAAACAGGAGATTTTTGTTTGTGTTCTGGAATGGTGCAAGCCATCCTGAGAGCTTTGTCTCTAATGCTTACAACTACCTGACATTTTTCAAGCTGTTAGGAAAAATGTTCTTATGAAGCTGCTGAACTGACTATGAGTTTAGTTCATGTAGACTTTCCTTATGAGTCATCTGCCCCACTACCTGTGATAGTGACAATTCCTTGGTGGGGGAGGGGTGGGGTTAGCACATGACAAGCAGGGATCAGGTATCTACAGAAGGTGACATCATTAGGGAAAAGTAATCATTTTTAAACCTACCTTTGGTTCTCTGTACCTTTATTCTCATCTATTTTTAGGCCTAATCTTATTCCTAGAGTTTTTTTTAAAGACAGATTGTAACATTTTGGAACTCGTTATGGTGTATGAATATGTATAACTGTAATTGTTTGAATGGCAAATCCGCCTGGCAGTAAATTGAGTTTATTTTCATGGTATGAATTAGCAGATGATGCAGTAAAGCTTCTCTGGGCTCAGAATTCTACTGCCACATGCAAATGGTGCTTAAAGTTGAGTAGAACGCACACAGTTGACATTTGAGGTCTGCCTCTTCATTGTTACCCCAAGCCTACCACCCGCAGTCAATATCTGCTCTCATTTTTTTTTTTTTTTTTTTACCTCTTTTCGGGTAACTCTGATCTCTTCAAAGAAGATTTCGGAGAAGCTGGTGGGTCATATTTTTTACAAACTGAGAACTAAGACAGCTTTGAATTTCCTGAGAGTATGGAACATGGGTAGGCATAGGTGTGCTTGCAGCCACCAAGACCACACACTTGTCTTGCATTCGGAGTCTTTTGAAAGTTTGAATTCCTGAAGTAGGACACTTGTGCACTGAGCCTTCAGGTTTAGGTTCCCAGGCAGTTGTGATATGAGGCAAAGGGGCAAGGGATTCTAGTGAAACCCTTGTCGAATTTGTCAGACCTGGATTCGTTGGTCTTGTTCCCAGAGTTTCTGATTCTTTACATCAGATGTGGATCTTAGAATTTTCCTTTCTGGCAAATGCCTAGGATATGCCGGGTGTGCTAACCCTAAGATCAATGAAAAGTGGCACCTTGGATTGGCCCATCTTAAACTTTCCTGTGTCCTGCTGCTGAAGTACAGAGGGAGGATCTGACCCTGGGACCACACTTGGAGTAACAAACCTGAAGTCTCTAGCAGGTCAGCAACATAGTGGGTTAGGAAAGCTCTGTGGTCCAAGGGAACCTAGGCAGGAATTGACGCGTAACATGCAGATCGGAGCTCTGAGCTGGTAGGTTTCAAAGGGCACTGTGGTTTACCTTGAGTGTTTGAAGATTCCCTTGGCCAAATTCTGTATCCATAGTGAATGTGCTTGTAAGGATTTTCAGTTTGCTGAAGGAGTAGGGGAGTGTTTCTTAACCTGAGTGACACGACAGATTGCCTGGGAGCTGTTGAAATAAATGCACATGCCCCATCTTCTTTCCCACATTCAGATGTAATTGAGGTACTTTCTGGACACTGGTGTTTTTAAAAGCTTTGTAAGTGATTTTAATGTGCAGCCAGTGTTTAGAACCACTGAAGTAAAATATTACAGACTGTAGTTTTGTAGATACAACTATTACTTTCTCCTTTGTATTCGGGCTGAGTTACGTTGCACTGTGACGCGGGGGGGGGGATTTTATTAGGCAACTGAAAATACTTCAATATGGCATCTTTAATAAGTGGCCCCAGCATAGGTTCTGCTGCTGTTCAAACTCAACCCTACAGTAAAAGAAAGAGCTGGGAAACTACAGTTTCTGAAGGAGCTGAAATATGAAGTATGTCTGGGACTGTGTCAACAAGAGCCTAATTTTCGCCCCTTGGGGTTATGATTGTGTAGAACAAGTCTTCACAGCAAAGCCTGCCAAAAAAGGCTCTGATAAAATCATGGAATGTGAATGAAAAGAATTCACCAGTGTAGCTTTTAAAGGAGTCAGCCTCTAAACCGAAAAACCTAGAAATGACATGTGCATCACATTTGTTGTAGAAGTCTGTCTATTTGTTATAGAGCAGACTGTCACTGCACGCGGGGAAGCATTGTCCCCAGTGCTGTCTCTCTGGCTAAGAGCAAATGACACAGGACAGCTTGCAGTGTGGCCGTGAGGCCTCACCAGAGACAGTGCATTCCTTACCACTGCAACGTCATGATGGGTTGTGCATTTGAGCAAGAAACACGGCCACGGACTACACGCACGTCCTAGACAGGCCGAACAGGGAACCCGTGCTTTTGGCTTTATGGAGTCACTAGAGAGGAGATTGTGGACTTTGGCAGCTTGGCCACTCCTAATGTGTCCTCAGCCACGGGTCTTGGCCTCCCTGGGTCTGTCTTGTCATCCGCAGGGTAGAGATGAAAATGTCATTTCTTGTTCACTGAGAAGCACGTAGGCCAGTTGGAATGGGTACCAGCAGGCCTTACTTGCAGGAGGCCCTCAATTAGGAGCGATTTTTTTTTCCTGTTTCTCTAAGCATGACTTTGGAAACTGAATTCTTAATAAGAAATATCACCCATGAGTGTTTGCATCGTGAAGTTTTATTGGTATTCGCTACATGTTAATTATACCTCAGTTTAGATGAAATGTGTATTCCTACTGAAGAGTCAGCTCTAACTTGCTTTAGAGGTTTTTGTTTATTTCTTTTGTCTTAATGTTCCCTGGTCCTAGAACACTCTTGGCTACGACGTGTACTTATATGCCCCTCTCAGCTCTCACCATACATCCCTTAGCTGTCCTAGAATTCACCGTGTAGACCAGGCTGGCCTTAGACTTGTGGTATCCCAACTCTTGTCTATCTCCTGAGTGCTGGAATCAGAGGCATATGCCACCACGCCCTGCTTTCTCTTCTTTTGCTACCTTGAAGAGCTCTGCTGGATAAGGCAGGGCCCCTAACATTATTGATTATACTTCAGAGCTTTTATCGGCACCTGGCACTAGGCTGAGAAGCCGTTTATCTGAATGCCTCTGTCCTCTCGAGCTATAAATCCCAGAAGGCAAGGACTTTGCTCTTTCCTTGTTCAAGTCATTCAGTTAATGTTTGTCAACTGAATGAGTGAAAGACAGACACAGAGGACTTCACAGAGTAAGTCTGCTATCGCAGGATCTATCAAGTGACTGAGGGCCCCTATGACAGCCAAGGTCAATATCACAGACTGTCCCCAGTCTGCAGTGTGTAAGGCACACCGCAGTGAGATCTGAGGCACCCACGCGTAGTAGGTCCCTTGCCTCTTGGCTTTATGCTCTGTGTTCTTACTGAAGTCTGTAGTGTCAAGAGAATGCAAATCTGGGATCCTTTGAGTTATCCTAGAAGTAATTGGCACTCCCAAAGATGTGTCACAGTGAGGTGTAGCTGTAAAGTGGGTTTACTGTCCACAGGCAGAAGGAGTCCGGGTCAGCGTTGGAGGAGGACCCTGCCGCATCGACTCTGCAGTGGACTCTATAAGTTTTCTTTGTCCGCATGCTGTTGCTTGCTCTGTAGGAACTAGTGTGTAGCATCTTGCTGCTATTTAAGGTGACCGTGTCCATGGATTTTTGAAGTAGGTGGCTTCACCATCAAATGGACCTTGACAAAATGCACAAGGATAACAAGAATCAGGCCATGTGACTTTACCTATCTCCTCTACAAGTTCTTTTTCCCCTCTTACCATCGAGGAACTCTTTATTTTCCTTTTCCTTTCCAATTTCAAGCAGAAAACTCTGAAATGCATTTGCCCACTTGGAGTTTCCGCTTTACTCTCTCCGCTGGTATCCTGTCCTGGCAAAGATCTGGAAACAACCGCTGTCTTGTCGCAGGGATTTAAGTGGTTAGGTTGGACTAACACTTTGCATAATTATTCTTCTATCAGTTTATACTAGATAACCATACCAACCCCCCAAGGAAGATTACTAAGACAGTGAAACTACTTTATCTTTCTTTAATTACTTTTGTTGAGAGCCATATTGTCACTTTAGTCTGTATATATCTGGGGCAATTTTTTTTTTTTTTTTATAAAATGCCAGTTGCAATGTTACCATGGCAACCAGACAGAAAAGCTTGCTAATTAGTTTAAGTACTATATATAGATTTGTTCAATGCTTTTGGAAAAGAGTATAGAAGGACCTCTTTTCAAATAGATTTAAAAAAATATATGAAACTTC
>NC_034607.1:44167367-44221119 GCF_900095145.1 Mus pahari
TTTTTTTTTTGTTAAAAACAAACAGGAGAGATGTAGAAGAATAAATAAAGATTTCCAAGAGAACTTACGCACTTGAAGCAGGCTCAGAGAGAAGGGGCCAAGCCAACAGTTGCTGATGCCATGGCAACACCATGAGTGGAGTGTGTGTTGGATGCTGAGCACACACAGATACGGAGGTAATCCGATGAAAGAAGGAAAGTAAAGCAGCCGTTAGCAGTTATGAGCAGTGAGGAAGAATCTGTAGGTTCTACAAATCTCAGTTCTTTGAAAGCGTCATTTCACAGTTTACCAACTCCGTGTAAGACCTGAGTCTTGTCCCTGCCAATCATCGTATTAACAGCACAGCTCTGAAGAGAGGTGGTAAACAGCGGAGCTGTGTGAAGTCACTGACTCATGAGAGAGCTTGCAGACATCTGACTGAAGTTCGAGCGAGACACGGGTGATCTAAAAAGTCTGTATTCAATAGAGAGTATATGTTACTTTCTAACACGCGTGTTTTTTAAACTTGCCCACAAAACCGCATCCGTACACACATGTGTGCAAAGGAAAACACACAAAACCTTAAGAAATTAACAAAACCAAAACATTGTACAGCATGTGTTTCTAGTGACAAATCAGTAAATTTAAACAAAAGGAGCGTGCCCTCCCCCAGCTTAGCAGCACAGAAATTTTACAACACTTAACTGAAAAACTTCAAAGAGGAAATCCATGTTGAATTATAGATTATTTCAAAACAGGCCAGATTGCAAAGCATGTAAAGAAATTTTAAGACACAAACTAGTATTTGGCTATGGTGTGAAAGTCGTATTTTTATGTGTCTGTAAGAAAACGAGAGAAGTAGAAGTGAGTTTGGTATTTGATGTTTAGATTCCTCCAGAAAACTGACAAGAATCCAAAAGATAAGAAGATCCCAAAGCATAAAGGAATGGAGGAACACGCAGAGCTAAGCCTTGTCGGCGAAGTCTGATGGGAATTTGGAGTTTTAAATGAATTCTCTATCTGCTGCTAAAATACAGTGTAGTAAAGATGATTCCAGAAGAGCCAGGACACCTGGGTAACACCTGAGAAATCTGCCCCTCTCCTTTTCAGGAAGTTGTATGGGGAAGGTGCATGTAGACATCAAAGAACGGTTAACTTCGTGCTTATAAAAAAAATGTTTTTGCAGCAGTTAGGCATGTTGGCACACACCTTGAATCCCAGGATTTGAAAGGGAGAAGCAAGCTATTCTCTGAGTTCAAGGCCAGCCTTGTCTAGGTAGTGAGTTCCAGGCCAGCCAGGGTGACATAGTGAGGCCATGTCTCTAATCAAAAAAGAAAAAAAAAAAATCATACACAGCAGCAGAAGAGGTAGGGTGCAAGCATCCTCGTGGAAAGAACCCGTGTAACTAGCCAAGACTGACGGGGCCAACACTTGCAAAAGAAGGGGGAGGGAGAGGAAGAGTGGGTTCAGGGGTAATGGACAGTAGCAACTACTACACTTGAGCTTTTAAGTTTAAAAGTCTTAAGGCACAGTCAGCAGAACCATTTAAAACAGTGTTTTCTAAGAACACTGTTCTCAGGATGTTTTAGTGTTGGCTAATTGTGTTAGTTAAGGGGAAACCAGTCTGATTCTCTTGAGAAAAGTGGAAATAGCATTTGGTAAACTAAGCCTTCATTCTCGACGTTCTTGGACACTTCTGAGATTTAAAATCCTGATTCACTTGTGTTCACTTACTGTTACCACTGTCTAGGTAGCTTGCCCTGTCCTATGTCCCTTACAAATGTGCAGCGTCTCTCCAGACTTAAAGTGCAGGACACACTTCAGGAAATGCCAGTGTTGAGAATGTTAAAGAGCATCAAGAATTGAACACCCAACTAGCAAGAGTTGGAAGATGTTGGTATATATCAAACCTTCAGAGACTACAAATATAATAGAACATTCGGCTAGGACTCAGTTGGGGAAGTGATTATGTACCTTACAGATTCATAGCGTAATCCCAGCACTTGGGAAAAAGAAATAGAAAGACCAGAAGTTCAAGGTCAGTCTCGGCTACATGGATAGCTTAGGGTAACCTGAGCTGCATAGGAAACAAACCTGTCTCAAAGAAACAAAGAAGACAGTTATAACAAATAAGCAACCGTCATGATTCAGTGCTACGTGCAGGTAGAGTTCGGTCTTTTCTTTATTATAAATCAGTGTTTGCATTTCCCAGGTAAACGGTGTGCTGGGTGTACTTTGCAAAGGCCAAGTTGATCCCCATCACCAAGATTAACCTTCTCTTTCTCAGCACTTTGAGGATTTCTATACTGTCGGAGGGAGAGCGTCTCGATACAGGACTGCTTGCTGACTCGCAGTCTCTTCACTAGATAGTCTAGGGGTTATATTATGAACGTGCACGGCTAGGTGTTGGGAGAATAGAGCTAATTCCTGTGTGGCCCGGGCTTGTAGGCTCTGAGGTTCCCAGGATCAAGCCACGACGGGGGGGGGGAAAAAAGGACTGGATAAGAGAGAGTTCAGTGATGGGGGTTTAACAGAAACCACAGTTGTAGTCAGGAGAGAAGTTAAGCCCAGGTAAAGCAACTCAGGAGAAGGAGAGAAGGGTAAAGCCAGAGTTGCACTCCTCCAACAGCAAGCACTCCTCACTCAAGAGTCACATTACGGTAGAGGTTCACGAACGAGATGGACCAGAATCAACCCAGCCCGTTTACCAGCCACATGATCTCGGACAGTTAGCTTGACCTGCCTGAACCTTGACTTCATGACCTATAAAATGGAGCAGATAATAACTCAGAGACTTCTTAGAAGTGATGTCAGAAGTTGTATGTGTGTGTGTGTGTGTGTGTGTGTTATTGAATGTCTATTGCTCTCAGGCCAGAGATGCTGTTTCCACTTTCTACCGAGCTTTAAGCTTATTGGCTGTTGGTTTGATGGCGGCGGTTGCAAGAGAGGGCGAGGCTTACTGTTGTCCCTGCCTGAAGCATAGGTGTGGTAAAGTAGCATGCTGTCCAACAGAAAAAGGAGGGAGCAGTCATAAGTGACAGAAAACAAGTCACGTGACCTTACCAACAATGTCATCTCCATGTCCAATGCAGGATCCCAATGTATAAACAGTGCATGGCTTGGACTTCTGTCCAGATACCTTCTCCACCTCTTCCCGAATCCCTTTACCCCCCCCCCCAAGTGCTGCACAGTCCCAAAGCCTTGCTGTTGCAGGACCGGACCCCCTTCCACAGTCAAGACTCTGTTCCCTTTCCTGGGGAGTTCTTCTGGGTATCTCTGTGGCTCGAACCTCATTCCACCACTGCTTTCCTCCTTGTAGCTGCCCCTCCTGTGCAATCTTCAGCTCTCTTCCTCTCTTCTGCCTCCTTGCTTTGTTGCTATTGATAACATCGATCTTTTTTCTATCACCTTTTACTACCTTAGAGACCACATGAGAGCAAGAATCGATCCCAGTTTCTCCCTCCCCATCTCTCGTATGCTCCAACCACCAAATCGATTGGTGCTCAGTGAATACTTCTGAGTGCGTTTCCCGGAACTGTCAGCGTGGGTGAACTCCTCCTGAGTGTTTTAGTTTTCGTTAGACAGGGAGGAGTTAGTAACAAGGAAAACAATCAGCTAAGTGGCAGAAGAGAGAAGAGCCGGGGAAGAGGTCACCTGCCTGTGATCGCAGCACTTGGGAAGCAGAGGCAGAAAGATGAGGAGTTCCAGGTCTGCCGCTGCTACAAGAAACCTTTGAGAGAGAGAGAGAGACATAGGGAGTAAGAAAGAAACAGGCTTGGTTTGGGAAAGACAGTCATATCGGTAGTATCCAGCGCTGTGTGCAGTGTAAGGTGGGGTGCCCTGTGTTCTTGCTTTATCGCCGATGAGGAGGTTGCTTGAGTCTCCTGCCTCAGGTTTGTTTGTTTGTTGTTGTTGTTGTTTTAATCTACAATATGAAGTGTCACTTTGCCTCTCACCCTGCTCTGGGATTCCATCTCTGGGTCTGGGTCTGGTTCAGCAGAGTCAGTTAGATGCTGTGGAAGTGTGTGCTGCTCCAGTACCATGCCAGCACACTGACCTCACTCAGGGGTCACAGTCTGAGGTAGTGTGCTTTCGGATCATCTCAGTCTTTCCCTCGAGGCCTATGCTAGTATAGGTAGGTCTCTTAAGAGTTGAAATCAAGAAAATGGCCCGAGGACTGAGGCTTGGCAAGCTGGGTCTCTGCGGCCCCATCCTACACTTGTTGTTGGATTTCCCGTCTCTGAAACTGATAACACAGAAAGGAAAATGAGGTGCATCCAGTGAGCCCCTGCTGAGACACGCCGTGTAGGAAAATTACAGGGGAATTTGGCTCATGGTCTGTCTTGTTAAACCAGCACATCATGGAATTACACATCTTAATCAGCTCTGCTCCTTGAAACTCATGTGGAGATGGAGTTCTTTATGCTCATTAGCGTCCATATTGTCTTCAGTCCCTGGGGTAGTCAGGTTTTATTTATGTCTCTGTTTTGGTTTTTAACATACTTTCTTTCAAAGAAAGAAACCTTAAGACTCTTGGGTTCACAGTTAGTCCAGACCTGAGTCTGAGCCCCATGTGGTCTTCCCTTTACCTTCCCTTGGGCTTTGTAGTAAATGTTGATTCTTCCCAGTGAGTGAGGGAACATCAGGCCTGTATTTTGGCGTTTGGGCAGATCTTGGGAGAGATTCCCATGGTTGGCCACGCTTAGCCAGAATTCTTTCACCAGACTAATTTCTCTGCCCTCCTCTTTGGGTAGTAAATAGACTTGGGACAATCTGTCCTTCCCACAGGAGTGCCCCCACACTGCCTTTGGGCATGAGCTTTTAAATTCTTTCTCTCCCATCTAGAAGAGAAGCCAGATTGCACCAAGGCCCGCTGTGAAGTGCGGTTCTCTCCACGTTGCCCTGAAGATTCCATTCTGATCGAGGGTTATGCTCCCCCCGGGGAGTGCTGTCCCTTACCCAGCCGCTGCGTGTGTGACCCTGCGGGCTGTCTGCGCAAAGTCTGCCAGCCGGGATACCTGAACATTCTAGTATCCAAAGCCTCAGGGAAGCCGGGAGAGTGTTGTGACCTCTATGAGTGTAAACCAGGTATGCGTGCGCACTGGCTGGGCAGCCTCACCCCTGCGTGGCAGAAGGCAACAGGGCCCTGCTCGCCTTTCCTGGGCCTCTCTACTCCCACCAAGAGGAGCAAGCATTCTTAATCTTGCTGCTTTGGGTAACTTCTCACTTCAGGACTCTCATTAGAGAACCAGAGGAATAAGTCCCTGGTGCACGAGCCCCATTGGAGAGACCACCATCCTTTTCTCTTCTGTATTTTCTTGCAAATATGTCTGATGGAGCTGTTGTGGGAAGAGCGTGGCCCTATGCTTACCTGCTTCCTTCCCAGAGAGATGATCAGAGGGTCTCCTTTGCAGATAGATGTGTTTGTCTCTTGGAAGTTTGACATTTTGAAGCACTCATACACAGGACCATTCTTTTCGGATACATACGTGTGCATCCGAATGGCAGATGTTTTATAAGGAAACGGCCCTCATTTTCTTCCTTGGCAGTCCCTCCCCATCCGCCTTGGCTTCGAAGCATGCACTGTGCCGTTTGACTCTTTGCACACCTCCCTTGCCAGTATTGGAATTCTTGTCACTGTCTGTCGCAGCTCTTTCTTGCTTTATAGTTTATTTAACAGCCTTGCCCTTGTGCCAGCGTCTCTAATGTAGTCTGTGACTAGATCTAGATTCTAGTGATTTCCTCTTTGCAAGTTTCTAATGATTGATCAGTTTTAATTTTTTTCCATATTATTATTTTTTTAATTTTAGTTTTACCAATAGGTAAATGCTTAGGCAAAGCAATCCCTTGTCCATCTCTTGATCTGCTCTGTCAGAAACCCTTCTTGCTATCCATCACCATCCCATAACTACATTTTCTCTCTCTCTCTCTCTCTCTCTCTCTCTCTCTCTCTGTTCTCATCCTAACTCTGGACCTCTGTTTGAGACATACCCCACTTGTGGAACACTGATAGAAAGGAGAACCTTGGATGGGCCCTGGGTCTCAGTGAAGCGAGGAAATCACCTGGACTCTTGTCAAGGGTCGTTATATCATTTGGGGATTCAGAATGCCAAGTAGATGTCGCAATGAACAGTGTTTCTTCTGTTTGCCCCTTTCAGTTTTCAGCGTGGACTGCAGCACCGTGGAGTGCCCACCTGTCCAGCAGGCCGTGTGCCCCCTGGACAGCTACGAAACGCAAGTGCGGCTCACAGCGGACGGCTGCTGTACCCTGCCAGCAAGGTTGGTTCGGCACCCGTTCAAGTCTCCCTTCTGTCTTTCTTGGCTAGCACCATCCCAGGTATAGTTTCTCAGGCCTGCCTGCAGCTTGCTTTCCCTTGGGAAACTCAATCCTGGCCTGCTTCTCTGGAGAAACCACTGGACTGTTACTATACTTGCTATTTACATATGTCTCTCCTCACATCAAAGCCAGGTGTCATGAGGTTAAGCCATTAAATCTTAAGGATTGAGGCTGCTCAGCATTTGGGGGGCCTGGGAAGTAGGTAGGCAAGCAGTCCCCTCTGTAATGTAAGACTCCATGAGAGTGAGGTATGCCATTTGATCCTTTGCAGAGGATCATGTCGCTGTTTAAGCCAAGTGCCCAGTCTGACGAACCAGTGCCAGCTTCACAGAGCTCATCAGATGGGGGGCAGGAGGGAGAACTCTGGTCATCAGCAGCCATGTATCTCCTCTGGCCAATTTCTAACGGAGGCAAAGAGGTGTCCGAATTCTTAACAGTAACTCTGAGGTATCAGACACATTGCCCTCTGGCTCGTGAGAGACAAGTTGCTATCATTTTAATCTCAGCAATAGGAAATCTGCCGAGTGCTGGAGAATTGAGTTTTCTTTAGAACACGAGGGCCCTGGGTTCTGCTGTTGATGCCCTTCAGAGTATTAAACCAATGGTAGCTAACAATGCTTTGCTTCCAGGGAAACTCAATTTCCCCTTCCCCAGGATACCTGTCCCTCTTCTTCATCATTGCTGCCCCCCCTCTTTTGTACCCTTAAGTCATTGCATTCTTACCATCTTTGTTCTACATCAGCACCACGAGCTGAAACACTTCCTCATTTAGCTCCGCCTGTAACCTTGTCTCCATTCTAGTTCCAGTGTCAGGCATTTGACATGCTAGCATTTTTATCTACTGCCCAAGTAGGTATGGTTATAAAAACAATCCTGTACACTAGGAATATCCATAGCCCATAGTTAAAGTAAACATATGTTTGTTGGGTTGCTGTGCTGTGACCGTGGCCTTGTGATTGATTTTGGCTCACGAGCTCAGAGGGTCTCAGTCCATTGTGGGAGAGGGTGTGGCAGGGCAGTTCAGCACGAGTCAGCCAGAAAGCAAAGAAGGATTGCCTGCACTAAGGGAACTCTGTAATTTTTCTCCAGTTTGTCCCGTTGGCCTCTAGCAAACTCATTAACAGCATCCACATTCAAGGAAAGGTTGCCCCCACTTAATCCTCTGTGGAAGCGACCTCCCAGATAAACCGAGACAACCGTTCTCAACCTGTGGGTCTCAGCCCCTTGGGAGAATCACACACCAACTGTCCTATATATCAGATATATTTTCATTTCAATTCCCAACAGTAGCCAATGAAATCATTTTATGGTCAGGGGTCACCACAATATGAAGAACTGTATTAAAGTGGCTTGGCATTAGGAAGGTTGAGAACCACTAGACTAAACACTGACCAGTCTTCTGGGAGTGATGAGGTTAACAATAGTTAACAATAGTTAAGTTTCCTGTTGCTGTCGTCAGACTGGGTGCCTAGAGTCTCTTCCCATAGTTGCTTCTTTTTCTTGCCTCTGATAAAATACATTGCCCTTTATACTGTCATGATGGAGACAACAGAGAGTTTTGTGCAGACAGTGTTGTGACATACTAGCAACCTCTCTCTCCCATTTATGTGAAGTTCTGCGTGCCAAGGGATGAACACATGTTCACCCATAGATACGGCCAGTAACCAGCAAAAACAATGCAGCAATGCTAGTAGGGACAGATGTCCCTGCAAGGCCTCCAGGGAAAGGAAGAGGTACATTGTATCAGCTCACTTTTACACTTGTGACTTAGCACCTCCTGTGTGTTGGAGGTCCCCGGGGGACTTTTTCCTCACTCCCTCTTGTTGGGTGAAATGCATGGCAACTGTAGAAAGACACAGAATCCCAGCTTAAAAAGAGATCCTCACAAATCATGAGGCTTGGCAGTGAGGCCTGCTGCCTTTTGGAGGCGGACTTGAGTTCCAGGCAGGGCTGGTTGGATTTCTCCACACCTGGATGGCTTCCTGCCAGCTGTGCTTAGAAGAAATGTTACATTGGAGCAGAGGTTGCATGCAGAAACCTTAAGGTGGCTGTTAACTGTTTTAATGTAGTTTTGACTTGGGCGTTCACCTGAAGAGTGGTCCAGGGTGAATGTGTCTCTAATGATGGAGCTGAAGAAGCGAGGAAGAGGGAAGTCATTCAGAGCCCCGCTGTAAATTATTTGCAGAGGGGGGCTACGTTCTCACAGCTCTTACTTTCCTGTGTGTTAGATAGGCAGTGACCCATGCCTGCCCCCTTCCCTGCTACACACTCGCCCTTTGTTCCGGCCCAATCGGTGTTCTCCCCAGTGTTCTCATGCTGCTCAAGGACTGCATCTGCAGCTGCCCCTTCCCATCTTCTGTTTCCCTCCCCCCCACCCATCATTACCTGGGCTGCATCTGCCCTCCCTCTCTGATGATCCCACTTCCTTCCTTTTAAAGTGTCTTTCATCTTCAGCCCCTACAGATGTCTCAGGTGTACCTTTCTGCTCCCCTGCAGTTCCTCATTTATCTGCTTATCATAATGCTGTTTATAATACATTGGCATCATTAGTTTTTTTTTTTTTAAATTTTGTCCCCACTGTTCCCTGTGCTTCACAAAATGTGGGTACTTGTAACCTCTAGTATGCAGATGTAATAGGGCCAACCTGTATTTATAAATGGATGAAAAAATGAAAGAATTACTGAATGAGTGAATAAATGAATGAATGAATGAATGAATGAATGAAGTGCATGTGTGCTGTGTGTCTCACTTTAAAAAGCTTTGCAGTCTCTCCCAGGCCCCTTCATTGTGCTCTAGTCTGCCTCCATCTCGGTACTATACAAACTTGGCCCCTCCTAGCCCCACACTCCTCAGCACAGTGGGAGTCACCTTTATCTCTCCACTCCACCTTTTCTGGTATCACTCATCCTGCAGGATTCCAATTAAATTCCATTCTATTTGCACGGTTTTCATCTTTGAACTAATACCTCCTCCTACCCTCTAGGAATTCAGATGTATCCTGTCTGGTGCTGTCAATTAATCACACATTTCCTAACTCTATTCTTTAATGGTTGCACACATATACAGCTTCACTAGCTGAAGGATATTCCTAGAAGTCAGCGATTTTTGTCAGCTTCCCCTACCCCACTCCTGTGTATGCATTAACATTGCTAAATGCAGAATCTATATGATCAGGCTGGGGCTTGACCCTGTTGCGTTTAGCTTAGCATATGAAGTGGGTCTCTCTTATGAAAGAAGTTTATAAGTCATACTGTGATAAGAGAATGAAAGCCCATCCAAGCAAGCATATAAAAATGGAAATAAAAAGAAAACTGCCTGATCTATAGTAACATCATTCTAAGAAGAACTGTATACCTTTATTCTTATGAGAAAACCAAGTTTGCGGCACAGTGGAAACTGGCATACCACATGTAAAATTCTGTATACAGTCTTAATATATAAGGCATTGGATTTGTTCCCCTGGCTTGTAAAGACCATTGCTAAGAAGTTGGAGCAAATCTAACTGTGAGAGAATTTAGGGGGAGAGCCCTTGAAGACTGAGAAGGGTAACTATCTGAAAGTCCGGCTGTTGAAACTTACTTCTCACCGAGAGCATTCACTTTTTTCATGGATTTGCTATACGTTCATACTTTCAAAAGGGGTTTGCTTGGGACTCTCCACATTGAAGAGTAAATTCCTCCTGTTCCTAGCAGTACTTTCTGAGCCACCCAGGCTCCTGAGTACCTATCTCTGTGAGCCCTTGCTCAGCTTCTGAGTTTCCTCCTAAGCTGTGTGCTCACACTCCACCCCACCAACTTGTAGTCGTTCATGCATCAGACACGAGTGAGTTCTTACCAGGGCTAGATTCTGCTCTCTAGATGTTCATGGCAGGCCTGGATCGGGCTTTCTGCTTCTGCCCTGATGAGTTCTGATCTCACTTCCCACCCCTGGTCTTTGTAAATGTGGGTTATTCTTTCTTTTCTTGCAGCATCTCTGCTTTTTCTTCATGGTCCAACGTCCATTTGGGGCTCTTTGTTTCTGTTCTGAGTGAATCCTGGAGGTGATGAGTATCTATCACTCTTCCCTGGGAAAGAATTAACTGTTGAGCAGCATCACTAATTGGCAACCCGGTGCAGAGTTGCAAGCATGCTAAATGTTACGCAGTCCTTTCCTCTTGGTACCAGTATTTGACGTTGGCTAAGACAACTTATCCTACATTCCAAGAGAAGATAGAAAAAGATAATTGGCAACCAGGGCCTTTAAGCACCACTACACGGTAACGGAAGGAAAAGTGGAATGCCCTGTGAGGTTGTGGCCTCTGTGTTTATCATGTCTGAGAGTGCGCTCATGATACTTGTGCATGTACACACACTATCGTGCATAGGGGATTTGCAACAAAGACATCAGCCGCGTCTTGTGACTGGATCCAAATGCTGTCTTTGTGGAGATGGGAACGCTGTCCTTAGTCAGCCTGGGGACATCAGTGACAAATACAGCTTAACTAGGTCACATACCTTGCTAATTACAAACCTCCCTCATTCTGCCATTCCTCCAGCAAAATGCAAGCCGGGAGAATGTGTGGCTAAGTCAAATCACAGCCGTTCCATGGCGTAAGGGGTAGAACAGGTCTGCCTTCAGCTCAGGATTTTCGTCATCCCTGGGCTCTTTCTCCCGTGTAACGAGCCAGCCCCAAGAGCAGGACAAAATCTAGGAGGCTCTTCCCTAGGTTTCACTGTTTGGGGTGCTGGGCAGGCAGTTCTCTGAGGTCATTTGGTCCAGATGTGCCATTTGTGTCTCAGAACAGCTGGGATGGCTCCAAGGCGAAAACTGTATGGTCTTCCATCCTAAACTTACCCGAATGTGCCAGAAGGAAGAAGTGTTATAGTAAGTGCCTCTAGACCCTGTCTCTGCCATGTTGTGTTGTTGAGGCAAGTCACAGAATAAGCCCGTAGGTGCTACCTTACAAAGGAAGAAGTGTCAGGGGCTTCCTGACCATTTTCATCCACCGTAGTTTGCATTTAACAAACGTAGGTGCCCTTTAGAGCTGATGTCCTGGTTGAAGAAAGTTACCGAAACCCTGCGGATGAATGACCCTGTTCCAAAAACTCGGTGTTCTTCTGGCCCTGGGAATCTGGGTCTTCTGGAACTCAGACAGCTTTATAGTTCATCTCCCTATGTACTCAGCCCTCTTCCCTTCCCTCCCACCTGGAGGTCTCAGTGCAGGCTCATGGTAAGGCGTCTGGGTACCACCTCAGCTTTAAGCATCATTTAGGTGACTATAACTCATACCGTCTCTCCTTAAGAGATACTGGGTTTTTCTCTGCTCACACAAAAGAATTGTCATTGGAGTTGAGAAGGGGGGGACCAGAGCATCTTATTCATGAGACTAGGTCAGTGTTTAAAAATCAAAAGCTATCTTTAAAGGATGGAGCATAGAAATCCAGTCATTGGTCATCTTGTCTGAGAGAATTGGGTCTACCAGGTGTGTCTGGATGGTGGCAGACACCTGAGATGCACAGCTGTGAGTCCATGCTCGCCTGTCACCAACCCTGTCACCAAGCCTGAACCGGAGCTTAGCTGGGCTGTCTGTTAGGATAGCAGCCACGTCACTGTCCTTGTTTCTTTCCTTGCTTACTTTCCCTACTCTAAAGCCGTCTTGAGTGTGTCTACCTCAGGTTTGTAAAGTTTCCACTTTGCCTCTATCGTTCATCACCAGGTTTGAAGATACAGGCTCACAGGGCAGACATCAAACTGTTAAAATTTGGGGGCAGCAATACTACTACACCTCACTGGAAGTCAGCCTAATTACGTAGAGCATTCCATGCCTTTTGGTATTTTTGAATGTTTATCGAGAGGGCAAATTCACTTACTGTAGTATGGGTAGTCATTCATTCTAAATTTAATGAGAGTTGTCTTAAACTCTTAAGTTCTGAAACATTATGTTATCAATTTCTGCCTATAAATAATGTTTTCCTTATAAGTTATTGAGGAAAAAAAAAAACGCAAGCCAGTTATTTTGAGTTTGAAATAAATTAAGTCATTGTTTATGGTACCCAGAAGCTTAAAATAGACTTTGTTCTGGGTTGTGTATGCTGTGGATGCCAGGTTCCCAAGCTCCCTTTTGGCTCCTGCCTCTCTCTTGACCAAAGGGCCTGACTCCCTTCCAGAACCAAAACCCAGAGCATTTATACCTCGTGGTTTTTTTGTTTTTTTTTGTTTGTTTGTTTGTTTTTTGAGACACTACATCAAAATTCTTGTTTATAATTTTTAACTCAAAATTTTTAAGTTCATTTTTTTCCAGTTCTAAGATAATTAAAAAAAAAAAAAAAAAAAAAAAAAAATAAAAATATACATATTAAATAAAAAAAAAAAAAAAAAAAAAAAAAAAAAACTTTAGACTACCTGGGTGAAAATGTTAATATGTGGCTCCTTGCTTCGGCAAGAAAAAGTTCTTAGCATGTGTTTATTTAGTACATGAAGGGTCCAAGTACAGTTGAGGGGAAGAGGTTGAATCTTGTAGCTCAGTCCAGTTAGCAAGGTCTACCCCATGCTCCCTCTTCACAGGCACAATTTGTGGGACACCAAGCTCCCTGCCTAGAGCAGCCACAGAGCCTGCCTGGCTGGGCATGAACTACCCAGGTGGGTTGTCCCCTGTGAGCCAAGTCACTGTCAACCGCCATAGTGTCCCCAGGGCAGCCACTCAGGAGACCAGACCTTCCCTCTGTGATTGTCATCTTTGAGCAGATGTGTGCCCGAGCACAGCGCATTTGGTAGATGAAGTACATTCACTGTGTCACATGAACTGGGGCACTAGAGTCAAGGCCCGAATCTGCCTGAACTGAGTGAGTTCTTGCTCTGAGCCAGAAAGAAAGGCAGGAAAGGGTTGCATGATCTTAAAAGTAGCTTTCACCTCTGGGTTCTTCGACTTCTCCAAATCTTCTCAACTGGAAGAAACCCAAGACGTTAGTGTTAGGAACTTCTTAGGAGGAAAAAAAAAAAAAAAACCAGAAGGAAAACCTAGGAATTCCAGGATTTGTGAAGATAATGGAGCAATAGACAGAGCCACCTGGCGATAGGAAAAGGAGAAGGCTGTAGGGAAGTCCTGGAAGAGAGATGGCTGCTGTTTCAATCATTTCATTTTCTTGGAAAGGGCCAAATGAGACGCACAGACTGCTAAAGCCTCAACCACCTGGATTATGAAGACTGGGTGGTAAGCAGGCAGAATCGATGATTGTGTTTGGTAGATGGCTGCATGATTATTGGTAGCTACAATTCCTTTTCTCGTGGATGAATAGCCAGGAGAAGGAACTTAACTTCTTCCTAAGGAGAAGGAAGGAGTAGAGACTGTCTGGCCAAAGCGAAGGCTGCTTCTACAAATAAGGATTTACTCTATTCAATTGCTCTTAGACAATGGAATGTGACTCTATCTGTCAGCCGCCTTGGTATGTGTGCTGTGGGAAGGACTTGAATGTGGGGGTTAGGATGGGGAGGGGCAGGGGGCTCCCCAGTGCCTTTCCCATTCTCCTCTGTGGACCACATCAGCCCATACATGGCTGTGCATGGATGCTTACTGCCCCCTGGACCTAGGTGCAGTTTCCCTTCTGGGAAGATTTCATTTTTTCCCAAGTTTCCACTGTTTGTCTTTCTTCTCTCACCCCTCAATGTCTCTGTATTTTACACTTAGTGGCACACACACACACACACACACACACACAATCATATTTTGGGAGAGGTTTATATTTTGTTACTTTTTTTCCCCCTGTGAGTCTCAGTTTTACTTTTTTTGACTCTGATAGCCAAGATAGTTTCCAAATCACATACTGTTCTGTCAGATCAGCTCCAGCCTTCAGGAAGGGAAGTCACACGAAGGCAAAGACATAATCTACATGCACCGTCATGGCCAGAATATAGGTCATACAGAGCCTCTCCTGAAGACCAGATCTAGGTATTTGCCCTCCTCTGCTTCAGTTCCAAAATCTAGGATGCCCCCACTCTGCACTCCCAATTTCTTTGCATTTATGTGAAAAAAAAAAAAAAAAAGAAAGAAAAAGAAAAAAAGAAAACCTCTATTTTGCTAGTGCTCTGTTGTGTGACCATAACAGGAGTGTAGCAGATCGCTAGCATGCCGTGCTTGGGGATCGATACAGACATTTGGGAGAGGGGCATTCTGGAGTTCCAGAATGTGCAGCCTGCAGTGGACTCATCCCCCCCCCCCCCGAGGCCAGCCGAATGGAACCCTGGGCAGGGTTCTCCTTCCCTTTAGAAGCATGTAAGTTCATAAAAATTAATCTGACCACGTAGCGGCAGTGAGTGAAAACAAGGTGTGCCGATTCGGGAGGGGGAAGAAAGTTGCTCAGATCTGTTAAAAACAGTTCAACAAAGACTCACAGAGGGAAGACAGAGAACGCTGAGCTCACTGTGGGGTATAGCCGCTTGCCAAAATGAGAGGCTGCCACAATTTCCAAGTATCACCAGCAACGGGTGCGAGAAAGCTCTGGTCTTTTAGAGGGTCATCTGATAGGGGCACGCCCCATCAGTAACCCTCCTTCAAGAGAAATGCCCAGTTACAGACTTGTTTTCCGCCAAGGTAAAAAAAAAAAGAAAATAGATTACAAAAATAAAAATAAAAATACAATAACCTGTCCAGGTGTGTGCTAACTTTACAACAAGACAGAAACCAGAGGACTCAAAAAGATACACATGAAGAAAATGGTGGAGGGTGCCTACTACTAGTCCTCCCGTTTGCCCTAGTTTCTGATTTTAATATCATGCTTCATTTCCTACTGAAAACCAAGTAGATTTGCTCACTCCTCTGCTCAGCCACATCTGAGAAATGGGCTCTGAGAAAGTGCAGCAATCACTTAACAATCATCTGTCTGCTAATGTGTGGGTCCTGGGGTAGGTGGTTGAACTTCCCCAGTCCCTCTACACCTCTCTTATCTCTAGAGACCCACCTGTTCTGTCTTTGAAGTGTTTAGCAGTGCCTCAGGGTGGGTGTGGCAGACCAAGGACTATCAACAGAGCACACCCATTCTTCCCAGACAAGCACACTAAAGCTGACCTTCCAGGGGGGCAGTTAGGGGCTCCCCTTTAATGCTCAGAACTCAGAGATCTCTTCTTTCACCTCTGTGAAACAGGGCCATATTTGTTGGGGACTGTTAAAAGTTGTGCTGGGTAATTAAGTTGCTTTTCTCGTGCCAACTCAAGCTAAGCAGTAGAAATTGTCCCTGAATATGCAGTTCCAAGAAGCCGCTATCAAATTAAGTGCCTTGTAATGAAGTATCATCTCCATCTGTTCTATTCTCCCATCTCAACAAAGATTTTTTTTTTTTTTTTTAAAGATCAGTCTGTTAGTAGACATCTTTTAAAATTCTTCTTTGTGGTATGAAGGGTTGTTCCCTTTAATATAAATAATTCCTCCAGATGATTTTGGATGATAACTTACACAATATGTAAAAGTGCACATTAACATGTGCATTTAAAAACATTCCTGACTCTTGACATGCTATGACGGTAGCATCCCCTTTTGTTTTGAAACACAGGCAAAACAAAAAAAAAAAGTTGCAAGTATATTTGAAGCCCTTCTTTCTCAACTTAGAAAAGAACATTTATTCTATTGCCCTCTGTCATAGTAATTTTTGGCCCACAAGAGAAAAATCAACTCGTGGCTAAAAAGCCAGAGTCTATATTAAACTCTGATGTTTTCTGAAACAAAATAATTGTAAGAATTCCATGTTATTATTGGACCTATCCCCAGATTGAAGAAAATATGCTTTCCTAGAAGTTAAAGCCCTTACCCATTAGAAATGTGCTCCCTCTCCAGTAGAGAGTGCCTGCTTTGTCAGTCCTGTCCTGCAGATGTGTGAGCGCTCAGCCTTTCTGTACCCGGCCTCTGGGCCTTGTGTGGTCCTCCATGAATTGGACCCAATAACCTAGTCTTTATTTTTGTCTTTGTGTTAGTCCTGAAAATAAGCAAGGCTATATCGCCCATTGACTTAACGCTTGTTCTGAATGGTCCAGACTCAAAACTGAGGAAAAGCAAGGGAATCCCTTTAAGTCTTTGGTGAAGCTCAAGTGCAGAATATACAGTGCAGATAATATTAAACTTGAGGACTTTCTCCATCCATCCTCATTGTCGCCATCATCATCATCATCATCATCACCACCACCACCACCACCACCACTACCACCATCTCCATCATCCTCCTCCTCTTCCAGAAAACAGAAGAATTGCTAGGGCCCATTCTTCAGAACAGAAGGCTTCACAGACATATTTTAGCAAATGTAAGATGCTATCTCTTTGGGGAAAAAACTAAAAATGAAACCCTGGAATTTCATAGCACATATTTTACCCACTTTTTACCCATCTCATTGGACAGAGGTCATAGCTGTACGTAATTGCACCCGGCACTTTGTGGGGGCTCAAGGTTGCGCGTTTCCCTGGTAGACATGGAAGAGCTGACTGGAACCCTGGAGACAGAGACAACTGTTTTCCCTTGGCCTTTCTACCGTGAGAGGACCATGCAGGCAACCTTCCAAGCCATCCTTTCCTTGGGTGGATTTGGGAGGAGTGTTATGATCGACCGAAGTCAGTTACGTTTGTCCCTTCTCGTCCTTGACAAACATCTTCCAGAGCCTTCATGGATGCCTGGAATTTCCCATGGGACTAAATAAACTATATAATCTGTTTTTCCAACACAGATAGCCCCCCCCCTAATAAAAGCACAAGAAGATACTCATAGCAAATAAAACACAGCCATTATAGTGACATGACTGTCATAAAAATTATCCGTGCTGGTCATGGTGGCTTAGGCCCATAATCCCAGCACTTGGAGAGGGAAGCAGAAAAATTACCATGAACTTGAGGCCGGTTTGGGTTTGTAGAGGATGAGTCTGTCTGAGACTCTCAGACACGTGTACCTATAGGATATTATTTACAGCTTAGGATTGTTTATTCCTAGAACTTTGCCTTTGGGAGGGGGGGTAACTGAAAACATAAATGGAGCAGGATGGATTGATCTAACCTCTGCACCCTAGGAGGGACAAGACCTACCTTGTGTATATTCCTTCCTCACTGCTGCCTAACACGATTAAATAATAAATTTAACTGCCTTCTGTGGATAATCTGGGGCAAGTCCCAGCATCCAGACCCTACAGTTTTGACTTGTTCAGGAAACAAATATATAGAATGTTTGTCATGTACCTGGAAGGGATAAATTGTCTACGATGTCAAGGAACTTTCAGTTTAAGGGAAGGCAAGCATGAATTAAATCACGGTAATCTTAAGCAAGCGTTGCATATTTTAGAGGCTGAAGTGTGCAAAATAACGAGAAGCTTATGGGGCAAGGAGATGCGAAGTTCTGTTGGGAAAGCTGTCAGATTTGACTTCTGAGCTGAGTCTTTCAGAATGAGTCAGAGTTCATCAGACGGAGAAAGATGAAAGGGCATTCTAGGCTATTAGAGTCATTGATTTTTTTTCTTTTCTTCAATTTTTAAATGTGTCTTGCAGCTGAAAGTATTTGTATTAATCTCATCTATCTTCATGACTCAAGAGAAATGGAATGGACCCCCCTCCAGATAACCACCCCAAAGCAAGACTACATCACTTGTTTAAGATTTCCTATTACTCTCCTCTTACTTAAACAAACAAGAAAGAAAGAAAGAAAGAAAGAAAGAAAGAAAGAAAGAAAGAAAGAAAGAAAGAAAGAAAGAAAGAAAGAAAGAAAGGAAGGAAGGAAGGAAAAAGAAAAAGAAAAAAATGAAAGAAAGAGAAAGAAAGAGAAAAAAAAAAGATGCTTCTTAGAATAGATCCCTCATTAGCCAGCCTTAGCTTGCCTCTCCGTCATATCAGCTACCAATTCCTTGGTAATATTTCCCTTTTCTTAACATGCTATGCCTCTCATAGCCTGAATCCTTTGCCCCAAACTTGGCACAGTAGACTGGTTTTTTTGCTTTCATCAGTTCCTTTGCACCTGGAACGTCCTTGCGTGCCCACTCTACTCAATCTGTGACTGCTTACGGCCTCCCTCCCGCTGCCACACACCATCAGCCATTTGCTACCGTGCCTCCAGCACGTCAAGTAGGTGGGTCCTGGGAGATTCGTCCCACAGGGATCACAGATGAACTGACTTCCTCAAGGAATGTGCTCTTCCCAGCAGCCTTTGGCACAAAGGAAGTCACTAGGTGGATTCCCAGTTTGCAATTGGCATCCTCGGGACTCACTTCCACCCCTGGGGCGTGTTTCTTTTCTTAAGATGACTTTCTTTGGCATGTTTATAGTAACTACCAGCATCACTAAACTGGCGTGTTTTGCTTAAAAGACAGGCGTCTTATGAGGAAATGATTGTCTCTGCAAAGGACGAGAGTGCCACCTCTTGGGACAAGCCTTCCTGAGCCGTCAGCTCTGTTCATAGGACTTTACTGACTTCCAGGCTTGTGGTCCATGGTTGATACGATTGAGAATTACGGTTGTGAGACCAGATGGTTGTGAGACCAGATGCA
Organism: Mus pahari; assembly: GCF_900095145.1. NCBI lineage: Eukaryota > Metazoa > Chordata > Mammalia > Rodentia > Muridae > Mus > Mus pahari. The sequence goes on from NC_034607.1 coordinate 44,186,164, forward strand.
GGTTGAGGGAAAAGGGTCAGGAAATGTAAAGGTATTAGAAAGATCAGTCTTGGGTGGGTCCCTCTTAAACACAAGAGGAACAAGGCTCCTTTAAAGAGAGCCGACCGTCAGGATAGGGACTTGGGAGAAACTAGTAAGATCTTGGAGTAGACAACATCATCCCAGTATGAGTGCAGAGGACTGGGAAGATGGCCTGCTGTCATCTGTAAACGACTTCAAAGACTTGGCTGATGGAGTGAGGATTTAAGCGGGACAGGGATGGAAGCAAGGACTCTGGATCTTGAAGGACCATGTGAAGTCACAGTGTTGAAATTGCATCATCGACTCATCCTGAAACCTCCTAAATTCTATTAAAAGGGATAACAGGTGCTGGGTACCTCCATGTTTCTTCCAGTGAGCTAGACATTTCTCATGTGTCGGTTCATTTCATCCACACAGCAGTCATATGACATATGGAAACTTTAGCCACCTCTATTTCCATGTGGTTCCGTTGAGACTAAGATCATATAACCTGCCCAAGCTCCCAAGGTCACATTGTTCCTAGGTAGCCGGAACTCAGAAATGACACTATCTTGGGTCAGGGTCCGTTCTAGAAGCCTCTGTGTCTTGGGTAGGAATTTGAGCTACAGAAGCACATGGGAGTGACCAGTGGTTAGAGACTTCTGACTTCCCTCCCAGGTGAGTGTTGGGGTTCCCAGTCTCACTGTAGACAGAAGGATGTCTTTAAAAGAGAGCCAGGTAGGGGTTAAGATATTTGCATGATACGTTTTTTGTTGTTGTTGTTGTTGGTGGTGGTGCCCATTTTGGCTCCTGGGGTTCAGTTGGAATGGAGGGTAGTATAGGAAATGAGTCCCTGGTAGCAGAGGTCAGTACTTGGGCAGATGTTTATTCCCCAGAGGATGAGAGCCTATACAGTCTGCCACTTAACGCTAATGACAAGGATAAGAGGCCTGGAGTTGACTGTCCAAGGGCATCCAGTTGGATGTCTTAGAATCACCTGCTTCAGTGCCTGCCTGAGCTGGATGTCTCTGGATGCCTGAAGCCATATGTGCAGCCCCCGCAGTGGAAGCCGAGCTTAGGTTTCCAGGCAGAAGACGTGAACAGGTGTCCTCAGTCAGTGCTTGTTCTCGTGTTCCAGGGCAGGTGCTCAACAGCCTCCACCCCTGTATGCTCTCATCTCCAGGGCTTCCCAGCGTCTGACCAGCCTCGTGCCTGCTGCATGGACATTCTCAGTAAACAGACACAAAGTGATTGTAGGCACATTTGTAAACAAGCCTATCCAATGTTCCAGAACACCCATTTCTTTCTTTTCCTTTATAGATTTATTTATTTATTTATTATATGTAAGTGCACTGTAGCTGTCTTCAGACACTTTCCCATCTCTCTCCAGCCTCGCTCCCTCCGGCCCTCCAGAGCGCCCATTTCTAATGCAGTTGGCTTCGAAGTGAGAATGTTTTACATTGTCGTATTAAAACTTTACTCTCGCAGTCAGAGAAATAGCTGAGCTGTTGAGAGCACTTGCTATTCTTTCAAAGGATCTAGGTGGTAGCACCTAGGGTCCTAGCACCCACGTGGTAGCTCACGACCGTCTGTAACTCCACTTCCAGAGGATCCAAGGCCTCTGCTGATGTCAGTGAGCTCCTGCATGCCTGTGGTGGGTGCCCAGACATACATAAGAACATATTCACGTAGAAGAACATAACGTTTTATAAAAAAAAAAATCTTCTTATCACGTCCATCCCTCCTTTCGGGCTGTGATGTGATACTTTCTCTTCTGTCCTCCTTATCTTGACTGGTCCTCTAGGCATCCCTCCTCCCATCCTGCCAGCCCATGAACAGCTACACCAGTAACTTCTCTCAGACCTAAGGAAGTGGAGGCAGAGGACCCTCAGTGTCAGACAACTGAGCTGCGCAAGGTGGTTGGGAATGTCTGCAGAGTCCCAGCCCTAACATTTTCAACAAGGAATACTTTCATCTCTTGCTGGACCTCTGGTCTGGCTGCTGGCATGATCGCAGCCCCTTCATGCCTGTCCCCACATCTTGTTAGCCGGTCACATCAGACAGGCAATTTACAGAACTCGCCATTGCTCTCTTCTCACCATACCCTTGCTGTGGGGCACAGTTCTAGGGTAAGCTTGTATTTTCCTACAGTGGTGCCACGTTTCCTTCAGCTTTGCACCGTCTGCTTCCTATGCTCCTGGCATCTTTGGGAAGGAAGCCATAATTGTCTCTTGAGAAATGCAGGAAGAGAGAACCCAGGATGACTGTCCTAGTTTCTTAATTGTCTTGGGTTTATATCATCCCTGCATGAGCCCATATCCACCTTGTTCTTCCTCTCAGCAGAAAAGGACAAGCATTAACAGCCACAGAAAACTAAATTCCTTTCCTCCTGTCTTTGAGGTCACAGTCATAAGAAATATGCTGTCACCTGTTATGCTAGGAGCAGCTCCCTGTACTGGGGAGGGACCACTGGCAGACAGCAGTGAGGGATCCTCTGTGGCTATGACTGGTGATGAAGATTCAAGGAGCTCATAGGGGGATTAGCTGGAGGAGGGTGCAATAAGGTCAGTAGTCCTCCAGGGAGTGGTAAATCTCTTAGGAAGAGGCAGGAGGGAAGTTCAAGCCTAAGGATCTCCCATAGGGAGCGATACTACTTTCCAAAGTGGTAGTTGGACTGTTGGTTCGGTTTCAAACCTCCTTTGGGATGTTTTATTTGCTGTCCTGTTTTAAATGTACATATTCCTGGAAAGAGGTAAGGACGTGACGCAGTAGAGCCATACAGCATCAGATTTCACTAATGAAGAGGCTGCTTTTTATAGAACAGGATTCTGTTTTATGCAGCATCATTTCCGCTCCTGACAAGCCATTTCATTAACAGCCTCTGCAGCCTTACTGCTGCCTTAAGTATAAGTATTAAAATGCTTCCTCCCTCCTCATTCTCCCTTTGGTTGGAGATAGGGACTCGCCTCTCCCGCTTTGAAGGCTCAGGCGCTCTCTTCAGATGTGGAGTGAAGCCAAAACTTTGAGCAACTATTTTCTAGGATACTTCACAACTTGGGCTTGTTTTTCTTGTAGGATGTGGGCCGAGATACGTGTCTGTGTTGGGAAAGATGGGACTGAGATGGCATATAACGTCCAGTGTCCCGCTCTGGAGAGATGTTCTACCGGAGGGATGTTAGAATGATATTTGCTATTTGTGGGCTAGCACCTCCCACAAGGCACATTTCTGAGACTCTCCTGCACTTTGCAGGGAGGGCTGTGGAGGTGGCGTAAGACCCCCCTCCCCCGCCAGCTGCAGTGGTAATATTCCCCTTGTTTAGTGTCCTTTGAAGTTCCTCTCTTCATTCTGGTAGGCAGAGAGACAAGCATTGATTTTTCAGGGTAGTTTTTCAAGACAAGTCTCAGAGCCACTCCATGGTTCCAGACCCCCAGCATTTAGCACGCTGTTTCTTCTGAAGTATAGAAAGAATATATATATTTGCAACTGTTACACTCCAGGCAAAGCCAAAATTGTGGGGAAGTCGAGGTCGGGGACATACTGACCCAGGTCTGAAAGTTGGGATTGAAGAACAGCAAGAAGGAAGAGAGGTAAGCAGATGGAGATGTGCCGTGCTGTAGGAACTGGGTACCTGCCAGCGAGGCGCGATGGCAAAGAGCCTCGATCAGGTGGCAGCATTGCAAGGGTCATAATAGTGGCAGTAGAGTCATGGGGTTTCAACGTTAGAAGAATGTTTCTTCTGGGCCTGGGCCTTATTTTCTGGTTGAGCAAACCAACCTCCTGGGAACTGGAGTCGGTGGCTGATAGTTTCACATTGTTCTGGTGGGTGACAAGGGAAGAAAGTCACTCTCTCCCTCCTTCCTGAGACATGCCATTTAGAGCAGAAGGAGCCTTTGTAAGGGATGGCGAGCACGTGCTAACAGTTTGCCCTGCCATGGCAAGGTTAAGAACAAGTGCTGCTTGGTATTCCTCAAGTAAGAAGCAAAACTAATCCACCTGACCCAGCCCTGCACACAGAGGCACAAGGGTCCTGGCTGGGTGATGGTGCCTGGAGAATGTATGGGAGTGGTCCCTCCCTGGCCGGTCCTCAGCTACAGGACCCCAGAGCCGGCGCTGTAGGCAAATCCCACTGTCTTTCTTTCACATTGTGATCTGAAAAACCCTGTCCCTCTGAGTTTCCCATTCCCAATGTAGAAAAACAACGCATGACCAGGAGGCTGGCACAGCAGATGAAGGTGCTTGCCACTGATCTAGTGACCCACGTTCACGTCCCCAGAACCCACGTGAAGGACAGGGAGAACTAACTCCCAAAAGTTGTTCTCCAGTTTTAACGTGTGCACCCATGCACACACACATACTCTCACACACACACACACATACACACACAAATAAAAATAGGAATATTAAAACAAACAACAACAGTAAAAACCAATGCATGCCCCCCAAGCTCTAAGTTAACAGCCATGAATAGAAAAGGGTGGGTTCCAGATTTTGGTTGGATAGATTTGTTGCTCATTTTCTTCTTCTGTAAGACATCCCCTCATTCACTGGAGAAGCTGACAAGAGAATCAATATGATTTTGATTTCCTAAAATAAGCAGGTACTCTCCAAGGCTCAGGTACCCTGTCTGTTTATTGTTAAAAGTCAGAGGAGGGAAAATTAATCCTGGAGAAATCCATCTGGGTATGTTGTCCTAAGGGCTGTGTGTCCTCAGTAGGGACAAAAGGAGAGGCAGGGATAGGTGGGCATCTGAACTATGGGCTGTGGCATTCAGTGAATGGCGGGTTGCCATTGGTGCTAGAATGGGAGCGAGCAGAGCATCCAGTACTGTGTGGAAGCTCCAAGAGACCAGAGGCCAAGCTTACACACAGGAAGCTGTGTCTGGGAGCTTCTGCACTGCCTGGGATGTGAGCCTCCTCAGGAAGTGAGTGCCCTCTAGGGGTTTATGTGATTTCTAAGGGCTCTTCACCATTCCACTCAGGCCCTCAAGAATCCAATACTCTAGGAAAAAGAGGGCCGCCCCTCTTAATCAAGCCCCACCTGGCTGCAGCAATGATTACATTGTGCGGGGTGAGTGATGACATCATGGCATTTTGATTGATCATTACCTTAATATCAAGGATCGCATTAGAGACCTCTCCCCTCCCCCTGCCACCGCTGACAAATTACCTATACAGATGACCACTTCTTTGAAATTTAAAAAAAAAAAAAAAAAAAAAAATCCTTAACCTTATTTTATGATCTCATTTATATGGACTCCAAAAAAATAGGTTAGCATGCAGAGGCATATCTTACAGATTTGTAGTGGCCAGGGCTGGAGACAGGTGAAACAAGGAAAGGCTGCAGTGTTTTTGTTTAGGGTGAAGAAATAGGTACCAGTAGTGACTGCACAACTCTGCAAATAGAAGAACCAGCATACAGGATTCTATGCTTCAGGAGGGTAGGTGCTGTGTACGTGACTTCCATCCCGTAGGGATGACACATACACTCAGAGTACCCTTGGGTTGCACTGTCCGGAGGGGACTTGTTTGATTTGACCATCTAGGGCCTCTCTGCCTGTATTTCCCTTGCTGTCTTATCTGATTTGTTAAGCTAACTAACCTCTCTCTTCGTTTCCAATTAATGCCTCATCCTGTACACTAACGGTAGACACAAAAAGAGCATGTGACCAACGCAAAGGGTGAGCAGAATTCCAAAGGAGTGTGCCCAGGTGTTCAGAGGAGCTGATGTCTACAAAGCAGCTGGACCCACGGGCCAGACAGAGAGCACTCAGGAGGCAGTTGGGGGCAAACAGTAGAAACAGTGAAGCAAGAGTTGGCCTGGGGCAGAGAGGGAGCGTGGAAAGGGAAGGGAAGTGGTGGGAGAGAGGTTGGGAAGGGAGAGGTCTGCATGCTGAGTACCGGCTCTGAGACACTGATAAATGGAAGGAGGTGGGGGTGGGCACAGGAACAAAGCTGAAAGCTGGGTGTGGCCTGGCTGGGGCAAAGGGAAGCAGAGCAGGAAACTGGGGAGGGGTGAGTGATGACATCAGCCATGCTAAGCATCTGTCTCCTGTTAGCTTCTTAATCCATCTGTTTTCTCTTTTGCCTTGCTTGCTCTTACCCAAGGATTGGGGTGGGAGGGAGGGGAAGGTTAGTGGGGAAAGAGTAAAGAAATGATAGCAAAGGAGGGGGTGAGGACAAAGTTCAGTCAGCATGCTTCAGCGCTTCCTCCAAGGAACTCAAAAGAAAGCCCCACTTCTTCACATGGAAAGCACAGAGAGAGGGAATATATACATCTGTGTGGTGTGGGAAAACTGGGGATAGGGGTTGTATTAATGGCTACCTGGACACATGAGGGAGACCTGTGAGCAGAGGATGCATGTGCATGGTGTTCAGCTATAGGAAATTGCCAATGGGTCAGTTTGAGTATAAAAAAAAAAAAAAAATTGAAGACGTTTTTGCTAGATCTAAGCTTAACAACAGGTGTGCAAGATGTTTCAGGTCTGAGTCCAGATGTTTGCCTTTTCTGAGTCCTTCCTCAGTTCATTCCGTTTTAAAGTGCTAATTTTAGGTTCAGAGAACTCTTATCAGAAAAGGGTGGCACCAGGTCGGAAGCGTGTGCTGGCACCTAGGGGTAGGGAAGAGGAGGGGAGCCAAGAACACCCCAACCTGCTAACGATCAACCATTTCATCTCAGTAGAAATTTTCAGAGGAAAAAAAAAAGAGCTTCCTTTTCTAAGTGAGTTTGCTAAGCATTTTTGAGTAGTTTTAGTTTCATTTACACAGTGCTTTTATGATTCTCTAAGGCTAATCGTCGGGGCGTGTGGACACTGGGAAATGTGGTAGATCTAGGGCAAAGTTAGTCATGATTTTCTGTGTGATGTGACTTCCCACAGTCCAGCAGAAGGTCTAGCCCAGAAGTGCACATAAGTATTCAGACAGAAAGGGTAGTAAAATGTTGGGGAACAACACCAGAAGAAGTACTTTGGGGGCATACGTGTGCTCTTTGGTGTTTAAGAATGACTATCTGCAACCTATCACCAGGAAGAATGTGCATCTAGAAGATGCAGCAGAAACAGTTAGCTATTCGTGTAGGATGCCATCAGTTTCAAATGCACCAAGATACTAGGAATGTGGTGTGGCCCCTCAGTGTGAAGAACTTAAGTTGTATAGTTTCGTAAGCAGCATGCTCAGCTATGATCATAGCAATCTGACCGTGTGCTTAAAACTGTAGTGGCTAAGCACTTGAGCATGAAGGACTACGGAATTACCATACTCTATGCCAAAAGGCCAGTTCATAGAACTCAGCCCTAGAAGGTAGTTCAGGGATACAGAACTCCACCCATAAAACAAGCAGGCATTTGTCTTAGGTTGCAGACAAAAATATGATTACAGTAAAACCTTAATGAGGATTTCATTCCTGTTCTCCCAGGAGTCTAAACATCATCACATGGAGAAGAATCCCAAAGAATCGCGGAAGGGGCAGTGCCTCATTCACATCTCTCCAGTGGCTTTTTCTTTTCATTCATTAATTTATTCATTCACTTTACATCCCAATCACTCACAGCCCCCCTCTTCTTCAAGTACCCCCCTCATATGCCCCCTCCTCCCACCACCCTTCCCCTTCACCTCTGAGAAGGAGGAGGTGACCCCCTGCATACCAACAAGTCACTGCAGGGCTAGGCACATCCTCTCTCATTTAAGGTCAGACAAGGCAGCCCAGTCAGGGGAACAGCATCCACAGAGAAGCTGCAGATTCCCCTTGCTCCAGTTGTTGGGGGACTCACATGGAAGACCTAGCTCCACATCTGCTGAGCATGTGCAGGGCGCTTTGGTCTAGCCCTTGAACACTCTTTGGTTGGTGGTTCAGTCTTTGGGATGCCCCAGGGGTCCAAGTTAGTTGATTCTGTTGGTCTTTTTTTGTGAAGCCCCATCCCTTCCAGGTTCCTCAGTCCTTCCCCCAGCTCTTCCACAAGACTTCTCAAGTTCACTCTAATGCTTGGCTGTGGGTCTTTGCATCTGTTTCAGTCATCTGCTGGGGCGGAGCCTCTCAGAAGACATCTATGCTAGGCTCCTGTCTGTGAATCCAGGCTGACAGATACAAATATAGCCTGGGGCTCCGAGGAGGAAGGCAGGCCTGCAGTGTGTCCCTATTGATCCTCTGAGGACAGCTCAGCCCATAACCCTGGAAACTGGCAGGGGTAGCTACTGCATTCATTTATGTCTATTTCACCCAGGGCACCTGTGCATCCAGTGGCTTTTAATGGTCTTCGATGCAAACTTTCAACTTTGTTTTCATTTTAGTTTGGGGGGCCAAGTGTAAATGTCATTGAAACTCTGGGCCTGATTATTGAGATAGTTGAAGACTATAAGCATATTTTAATTTATCAAGGATTCAAACAGTAGGAGAACAAACCAGTCGCTCAAACAGGAAAGGGAAAAAAAAACAGAATTAAAGAATCTATTAGTAATTCTTCCCTGATGTGAATGTCCCCTCCCCTGATCATAATACCACCCCCACTATACATAGAAACCCACATATTTCCTTCCTCCATCTTTCTCTTAAGGACACCCCTATTTACTCCTCTCAATCTGGCATCTCACTCTGTCTTTCTACCTACCATTTGAGCCATTGTAGTTCCCAGTGGTGTCCCAGAACCAGAGGCCAACAGCTGTTTCCCTATCTCTCATTGCTATGTCTGTATGCTGGGCTCCAGCTGCCTGAGCATCTTAGTAAGATGCTTACTTCATTGCATCTGAGAAGCCTATCCAGTTCCTTCCTCAATTTCTTCACTTACCTCTATTTATTGGCTCCTGTGTTTAGACAGATTTCACAGCAGAATTAAAGTCAGCAATGACCAGAGCTCATTGATCATGAAATACCCTATCCCTGCATCCAAAGGTACATGCACATGTGGTAGCTTAGAATTCAAGAAATCAAAACTTCCTACTTCCAAGACAGCTGTCACTAAGTCCATTTACTTAAACCGTATGTTCTTCTGTGGATAAAGAGACTTCAGTCTTTGGCACGAAAACGTAAATTAAGTACTGCTCAAGGTGACTAGAAAGCCAATAACTTAATTGAGGAGGGGATAAAAACCTCTAGAAAATGCCTACCCATCACTAATGCAGTCTGGGGCTACTGAATGGAGCATCCATCCCTGACCTGCAGTCTGACCTGTGTGTATAGAGATGGCCTTACATCATCTGAAAGTGTTGCAGTGAGTACCCACCTGGTTAACTTAAGAAATGAGGTGAAATGTATTTTCCAAACTGGGCAAAGTTAAGGAGGGGTCGTGTGTGTGTGTGTGTGTGTGTGTGTGTGTGTGTGTGTCTGTACACCTACATATATGCACACACATAAACACATACACACACACATATGAATGACATGAGATATGGCTGTTTGGAGAGTTACTTACTAGCACATCCCTCATCCCTTTATCATGCCAGGTAACCAGGTTGTATCACGTACAGTAGGTACTTGCCACTGTGTTTGGGGGGGTCTCCCGACTTCTGTGTTGTTATTTATTCATGGGGTTTTCCTTCCCTTTTCTTTGGTTACAGATGCGAGTGTCTCTCTGGCTTATGTGGTTTTCCCGTTTGTGAGGTGGGATCTACTCCCCGAATAGTCTCTCGTGGAGATGGGACACCTGGAAAGTGCTGTGATGTCTTTGAATGTGTTAATGGTACGTGGGGTTTCTCTTGTTCTCAGACAGTGTACATTTGAAAGCAGGAGGAGGAGGGAGGGTCACCGTGGCTATTTCCACCAGCTAGGGCAGGGACATGCTGAAGGTCACTGAGAAAGGAGGTTTGCTTAGTCACTGTGTGGCTCAGAAAGATAGGAAGGGAACTGTCATATTGTCACAGGGAACCTCAGACACTCAGTAGCAGATTATATGATAAGATCTGTCAAAAGTTCAATTTGGGAATTTCAGGGAAAGGGAGGGAACATACATACTTTCTGTGTCATCCAGTGCCCTATCCCCATTGCTGTCAGGAGATAATCTAACTGAAACCTCATGGGAGCTAGCACAATTTGAAATAGAAAAGACCTTGTTCTTCCAGGCCAGTGTTTCTATGGTAGAGAATGTCCTTGATCAGTGTTTGGGACCCTATCGGTCAGCTTTAGACCTGGCCTTAGAGAAGATGTCCATCAGCAGAATCTGCCTCTTCCCTTCACTCTTCTCAAGACAGCTCGGTATTTGTCAACTTGATGTTTATTAAAGCTAGATGTTGAGAGAGTAGAAAGCGCGAAGCGTGCTTCCCTGTTGGAATTTTCAGGGGGAAAAAAAAAAGTAATTGCATAGACTACATGCCACTGGCTGTGCCTGGATGAAAGTAGGCAGAGTGAATCAACAATGACAAAATGCATAAGACACTCAGAGACTGGCAGTGCATACGGCCTGGGAGAATCCAGGCTTGGGAAGGTCTTCCTGCTCTTAGGTCCCTCTTCTGCCAAGAGGTGTTGCTAAAGTTGAATCCCTGTGACCTTGTATTTTCCCGTCACAAGGTCATGCGTTGCGTTGCTTTGCACTGAGGAAACGTGGATAGTGTAGCCTCCTAGTTAAGAACCTCAGACCAGACGAAGTCGGGTAACCGTTCCCTCTGTTGCTGTGTGACTGGGAAAGGCTCGGAGCCTCCCCCACAGGCCTCCGTTCGACGACTCTAGAATAAAAAGAGTACTAGTAATTATGCCTCGTGTATAAATAGCCTTGATTATTCTGCGTGCTCACATTCTGCCCACACTCACAGAACACTATGGGTGAAGGTGGTGGAGGATGGAGACAGTAAGGCTAGAGTTAGCATCCGATGCATAGATTTTATAAATAGCAGCCTACGAGGGAAGGCGTGGGGGAAAGTCCCGTGTGCTTACATCTCTCTGAAGTGCCTCCCATCAGTCTTGTTACCACCCAGTCAGTCAGTGGTTCTGTCTGGTAAATAGCAGCCAGTGGACAAGCAGACCTTTTCCTTCTGGCGGTGCTATGGGTGTGATTTATGACAGGTGATATTCTGCGAATACTTACCTTTCACCGTTTTCGGTGAAATTACTTAACCCATGCCGTGGCTCCTCAGCCCAGGGCATGCAGCATCTCGCATGTGCTTCTTCACACTGCTGCTGCGTGTCACTCGTTCTGTAAGGAGAACTGCCAGAAGAGGGTAGTCTGTCCCATCACACGCCCACCACGGACATTGGTTTGTTACGTGTCTCAGAGGGTCCCCAGGTTTTCCTGATTTAAGCAAGTGAATGAGCCGATTGGCAACCATCTTTGCACCCTTGAGAAGTGACTGTTAACACGCTGGCTTGCAGAGGGGTCACTCCACGGGGGCACCCACTGTTTCACTGTCCAACACTTGGATCTGACATCCTTTTGTCTTCTGGAAAGAATGCCCACCGTGAGAATATTTACCTCGTTTCTGGGGCTAAGGAAGATCTCCCATCTTCTGTCTTTGCTTCTTGATTCTAGAAAGCCAAGCACCACGCCTTCCTATCATTCAGAACACTGACTGTACCTTCTCCATGACTTGATAGGAGTCTTCATGGCTTGTCCTTGCTTACCCTGACCTTAGGGGTAGAGTTGACCGTCTGACAACAGAGGAGAGACCCAGTGTTTGCTGTAGTTGCTTCTTTCTTCTCAGCATAAATTTTCAGTGTCACTGCTAATATGCTTCTTGTCCTGGTGTGCATTGTCTTTGCTATATTGGCAGTTCAGGTGTATAAGACTTTGAAAAGTAACGGTAATCCTGTAAGATCTACAATTCACTTCTATAGGATATTTTTAAGGACAATCTATCTTCGCCCATATCTTACTTATCTTGACATAAATATATATATATATATATATATATATATATATATATCTCCACATGTATTTGTATGTGGATGTTTTCTCAACCAGGTGATAGGAAAATATTACCTGTGTCATAACCTCACCATTAATAGATGCTATAATATACATATATAATTAAAGGTTCATAATTATCACTTAGAAAAGCTAAGCTTGCTCTCTCCTCACCCCCTCCCCCTTACCCTCACCCCCCGGTGTGTGTGTGTGTGTGTGTGTGTGTGTGTGTGTGTGTGTGTGTGTGTAAGAGGGAGGGATCAGAAAAAAGATAAACAGGTAGAGAGGAGAAAGCAGAAGAGAGTAACTGGCCTATCCACAAAGACTTGGGGCAGGTATACCCTGAGAACAGGTTTAATAACATAGCATAGTGGTTAAATATTAATTAGAAAAGAAAAGAATAGTCACAGGATTGTCAGCAAAAGTCGAAAGTGAAAATTAAACCAAGTATACACAAGTATGCAGGCTTGCGGGTGTGTATAGTTTATGTAGTTGCCCGAGTTAAACATCATGCCATGCCGCCCCACCCCACCCCAACTTCCCGTCATTAAAATGTAAAAGGATATAGAGTCAGATACACAGTTGTTATTTGTAGAAGCTAAAGCCTGTTGGACAAAGCCACGCATAGTCCCTAGTGGCATTTTTTTTTTCTCACATGGAAATTAAGAAGGCAGCTCTGAGTGCTGATTTCTGTGTTCGGTCATTTCAGCAGCACAAATAGAGAAACCAGTAAGCTGTTGTGGGACTCCTGCACAAAAGGCAAGACACAACTGAAATTCAGTGAAAGCATTTTCAATAAGGCAGATGTGCACAGCTGCACCTGAGGTGCCTGGATCAGTGGCTTGGGGTCTGAGAAGACCCCACGGACATCCAAGGAAGACTCCAGTCGAGGTTGCGTGCAGGGGCAGAGAGAGATGTCACAGCAGGACTTGGTGCCTGAGTTGACCCATGGGCCTACATTGTTTTTTCAAAAAACATACATTAAAAAAAAAAAGTGTAAATTTTAAAAATGGTCCCAGATGAACTCAAAAGCTCCTAAGTTCACCAGAGAGCTTCCTCAGTAAACCTGGTTTGGCTCTGTGTTGGCAGATGGAGGAGAAGACAGCGACTGCACAGGTTTGCCATGAGCTTCTGCAATACAGAGCTTACTCAGAGCGTAAGGCTCATGAGGTGACGTCAGAAACCACGGGAACAAGTGCATGACTGGGTGGTAAACAGCCAGCCACCTCCTTCAAGAAACAACCTTATCTGCTCCGGGCTCCCAGACAAATGCTTTATCAGCAGGGAGCTGCCTGCTGACCTCACAGCTGCACGTGCCTGTCTGCTCTAAGGTGTCCTGTCTTCCCAGGCATCTTAGGAATGACCCACCTCTCAGAACATAGGCTCTGGCTGTTGACACGCAGAGTGTAGAATGAGGAAGTGAACGTTGGCCGAGCGTACAGCTTCCCAGTGTGTACGCCAGGCACGTAGAGAAATACATTAGGTTTGAATGACAGCATCAGCAACTGAACTTTGCCAGTGTGACTTAGTTTTATAATTTGTTCCCCAAGTAGATCAGTGAAGTCGGCTGTGGTATTACCGTGTTAGGAACATACTAATATTTAATACTGAGTGTATTGAACAAGGCTACATTTAGCTTGAGGTCAATCGATACTTAACAATGTAAGAGTCTCCTACCGGAATAAAAGAAAGAGAGCCTTGATTTCTCCAGCATGCCAAGAGTGGTGGAAGGTGGGAGAGACAAAAGAGGGTCACTTGTGTGCATATGATTAATCCAGAGCAGTCTAAGGTGAATATGGAGGCAGTATGACGTGTGGTTTTAGCCTGTCATTTGTACCACTTGCGACATCTGCCTGTCCCTGTGATGCTCTATTAAAAAACAGCATTGCAATGAACAGTATTAGCTGAGGATCTTGACTAAGTCAAGTCACTCACAGGAAAGACACACCCCAAACCAGCTTTCTCATCATGTAAGATGTTGGCCTGCAAACCCAACCTGCAACCTGACAATAGAGAAAGCATTTACTAAAGACATTAAGAACCCCCAGTCTGGGTGGTAGTCTAAGGTCATCATGTCTTCCAGTAAGGAAATAAAGAGAATCCAGTGCATAGGCAGGCAGGCAGGCAGACAGGCAGACAGACAGGCAGGCAGGCAGACAGACAAGCAGGCAGACAGACAGACAGGCAGGCAGACAGGCAGACAGACAGACAGGCAGACAGGCAGACAGACAGACAGGCAGGCAGGCAGGCAGGCAGACAGGCAGACAGGCAAGCAGGCAGGCAGGCAGACAGACAGACAGACAGACAGACAGACAGACAGACAGACTGACTGACTGACTGACTGGTGTGTATTTATTGTGCATGCCTATTGTTCCCCAGGGCCTTAGTAAGCTAGTGATCGTGAGGGGCTTTTGTGCCTTCTCTTAAGTATTGCCCATCTCCTTGGCTTACCCCAGCATAGGCCTAAGCACTCCAAAAGACAAGGTTCGTTTTCCCTTTGGTTACTTGGAAGCCTTTATGTCTGCTCTTTTAATTACATCAGTCTAATTATGAGGGACATATCAGTGAGTTGGAGGGACATTTTTGGAGTTGTCCATCCGCCCCCATCTGTCACCCCTTTGCTCTGTGTTTCCTGTCCACTGACTTCCGGCGCAGGTCACCCCACTGTGGAAGAGGACCAGTAGCAAGAGAGAGGCTGAGCTCAACTAAGAGGCTGAAGAAAAGATGAGGCGGAAGTTAACCTGGGCTAGACTAGGTGGGGGGAGGGGTGCCCCCTTCACATTGGCCCTGAAGTGCCACCTGGTACTGCTTCTGCCTATGTCACTCTTTCAAGAGGGGCGTGGCTCGTTCCTCATCATTCTAAGGTTAACAACCTCCTCAACAGATGAAGAAGTAATTGGGCATTGCTCCTCCAAGACCACCAGTAGCTTTTGCATTATATACAAACGTTCTTATTCATTTCTTTACAACCACAGAGGCTTCATTTTGCTGATTTGTTGTTTCAATGCAGAAAGGCTCACCCTAACGGTAGCTCCTTTTGGAGGCTCTGCAGCTCTCTTAAGCTTGACCCTCCTACCCGCCACCATCCCGCTCTGTGCTTTAGCTGGTTGGCTAATTGGCCGCATCCTCCTGTCAATCAAGTCTCTATCGTATAAATGTCTACAAGCCTCACCACCATGAGAACAGGTTGTGCAAGCAGCTTTGGGCTTGACCAGCATCTCTGTCCTTCCTTTTTCAAATGCTGGATGGAGATTTGTGGCTTCACCCCTATGGCATATGTGGTTGATTAACTCAACTAAATAATTAATATTGGTTGGCTTACTTTATTTTTCAGCCTGAATTGACATTCCCTGCTTTGTTAGAGTACAGTACTTGCCTTACTTCACAGCTAGCACATTTGGCTTATTTAATATAGAAGTGTGAATCAGCATTTTGTAGCCTCTTTGAATCGTTTTCATGAGCTCTTTGAGGTTCTTTTTTAATCTCAGTTGACATGATTTTAGAGTCTAGAAAGAGTGCTTAGTCACATAATAACTCCATTAATTAATGGTTATGGATTGAGATGTGGGGAAGATGTAGGAGACTGTCCAGGTCTACGGTGGTCCTGTCTTACGCACTTTTTGCCATTTGTAGTCTAGCTGTGGATGTCCTTCAAGGTCTAGGTTAGCTAAATAGGTAACTATAAGGATACAGAAGAATTTCGAGCTAGCATAAGAATTTTGTTTAAAATAACACTAGGGTTTTTTTTGGGGGGTGGGGTAGTATTACATCTTAATATCACTGAAGAAAGCCAAGAGCTCACATTAGCAGCACTCATGTGACTGCAGATGGAATTACTTATCTTGTGGTAAATTTAGTATGTTAAGGAACTTCTCATCAAAACTGTAACTTTATTTCTTCCCTAGCAGTGGGAGAATACCACTGTCTTTCCATCCACATCCACACTTGTTACCACCTGTCTTGTTTTGTTCTGTTGCAATCTTCT
Organism: Mus pahari; assembly: GCF_900095145.1. NCBI lineage: Eukaryota > Metazoa > Chordata > Mammalia > Rodentia > Muridae > Mus > Mus pahari. Next base: position 44,201,971 of record NC_034607.1, read on the forward strand.
CGGTAGGTGGGAGATTTTTCTTTCACTTTGTATTCTTCTAATAACTGACAGCACAAGCCACATTGCATGTGTGTATCCACTCCTTCGAACTGAATCTGACCTGGAGAGCCGCCTTCTAGAATGCTTTCCCGTTTGAGTTGGGTTTTTCTACCTGGGTTATGGGTTATGTTGCTCAGGTGTAAGTGTTTTCCTTCTCGTTTAACGGTGCCATCCCCACAAAGGTGACTGCCATCTTTTTTTCCTTGGAAACACAGGCATAGCCCGAGTCTAATGGACTGTAGTCATTTCTCGTGCCATCTTTTGGTGTCAAATCCAAGAAGCCATTGCGTCTTCCAGGGCCACAGTCTTTTCTGTCTTTTCTAAGAAGGCCATAATTGTGACTTAGATTTAGGCTGCAGTGTTCAGATTCATTTTCAGTTGGTTCTGTGCATGTAAGACAGGTGCTTCACTGCTGATAATGCAGGTCTACTTGTGCATTTTATGGTACCTGTCAACTCCAGTACCTCTGTTTGGCAAGATGTATTAAAATATAAAAAGTAAGTGAGAAAGGTGAATCGCCTTTTGTAGCCTCTTTGAATAGTTCTCCTGAGGGTTTTGAAATCCCGGTTGACATGTTTTTGGAGTCTAGAGTGTTCATTCCTACAGTAACTCACTTAACAAGCTGTTATTGATGAGGGGCAGAGAAGATGAGGAGACCGATGGTCATTCCTCTCAGCATGTGAATATGTAGTTGGCTTTCCGCCATTTTTCTCTTTCCACTCATCAAATTGCCCTGGCACTATTCTCAAAAACTTGTGTACAAGTTCACGTCTCAGTTCTAAATTCCGGAAGTGCCATGTGTGTCTTTACCCTGGCACCACACTGTCTTGGTCACTCCATCATTGGGTCACCTTTGGAAATCAGGAGATGTGAATCCTTCAACTTTCTTTTTCCTTTAAATATTATTTTGTAAATTCCTAATTATGTTTCCATATGGGTTTATGAGAGCAGAGTCAATTTAAACAAAAGAATGAGGTAGGATTTTGATAAGGTTGACATTGGGTATTCTATTAATTTGGGGAATATTTTTATCTTAATACTGCCTTTTAATCTGTCTGTTTATCTAGAACTCTTTAATTTCTTTAAGAAGTGTATTCTTTAAGAAGGTTGACTTCAGAGTATAAGTGTTGTACTTATTTTTTTAAAAAAATATTCCTTCTAATTTGATTGGGAAATGGGATTTTTTAAAAAACGTTATTTTATGAGTGTTCATTGGTATTGTATAGAAATCCAATTTTCATAAATTGCAGTTTGTTCCCTGTAAACTTGCTGAAGTCATTTATAATATCCATTAGAGTTTTCTGTGATTTTTTTTTTATTTTTGATCTTCAAGATCATGTCATATACATCTAGAGATAGGATTAATTTTTCTTTTCCACTCTGATGCCTTCTACTTATTTTCTTTCCTTTATTGTCTTGGCTAGAACTTCCAATATAATGTTAACCTGATGTGATGCTAAGAAGAAACATCATTGTTTTTTTTTTCTTGGTTCTAGGGGAAAACTTTAATCTTTCACCATCGCTAAGTGTGATGTTATTTGTGAATCCTTATAGATTGTTGTGTTGGCTTCCTTTACCCATTGTGGGGGGAAAAACACACTTAAGAAACTCAGCTTAGAAAGAAAAGACCTATTTTGGCTCATGGATTCGTGATCATTGTTGTTTGGCCCCATTGCTCTTAGGGCTATGGCAAGGCAGTAGTGTCAGGACAACGGCATAGCAGCCAAAGATCTCGAGAGAAAGAGGACGGTCCAGGGATAAGATACACCCCTTAAAGGCATGCCCAAGTTTCTCTAGCAAAGGGCTCCACTAGTAGTTCATTCAGCAATGACCTTAATGGATCAGTTGGTGAAGTTTGTGTCCTTATAAGCCATGTGCATCTCAGTACCCAGATCTTCACCGCACAGTCCTAGGGTGCTGGGAGGAGTTGAGTATACAGTGCTGTTTACTGAGTTAACAATGTACAGTGCTGTTTACTGAGTTAACAATGTACAGTGCTGTTTACTGAGTTAACAATGTACAGTGCTGTTTACCGAGTTAACAAAGTGTCTTCCTATTCCTTACTCGTGAGTGGTTTGTTTTTTTTAATGGCAGAGGTTGGATATCCTTTCAGTATTTGTGTATTCTCCCTCATTGGAGAAGGTGCTGTAGTTGTGAGTTGTGGTCCTTTATTCAGTTGACACGTCTTATGGAAATAACTGATATTTTAATGATTAAACCTGCCTTGCATTGCATAATAAATGCCAGTTAGTCATGGTGTTTGACCCCATTTATATGTCATAGGATGTGGCCTGCTAGGAGGATCTTTGAGAATGTTTGTCTCATTCACAAGAGACACTCATCTATAGTTTTGTTTTCTTGTGGTGTCTTTTGTCAGGCTGGAATGGGTTTTCAGCAAAAATCTTTGGTCTCATAAAATATCAAACTGTTCTAAATATCAAATGGTTACTCTCTAGCAGATCATAGCCAAGAGACAGACTGTAGGGTGCAACCTTTTTCCTGGTGGACTAAGGTTTTTATTTCTGCCATTTGCTAAATATGTAATTTTTAAACAAATTATCTAGAATTCTCTTGCTTCTAAACTCATGAGAGTACCTCCATCATAGGAACTGGAGACATGGCTCAGAAGTTAAGAGCACTGCTGCTCTTCCAAAGGACCCAAGTTCAACTCCCACCACACACATGGCAGATCACAGATGGCTATAACCCCAGTTCCAGGGGACCCAACACCCTAACTTAGTCATGCAGGCAGATGAAACCGCAATGCAAATAAAATAATTAAAAGTAAAGAAAACCATGCATCATAGCTTTGTATTGAGATTAGACAAAGTTATAGATGTTAATGGTCAAGCACTAATAATTACAAAAACCAAGGAGAGCATATGAGCCCGCCTTGGTGGCGCACACCTTTAATCCCAGGACTTGGAAGGCAGAGGCAGGCAGATTTCTGAGTTCAAGGCCAGCCTAGTGTACAGAGTGAGTTCCAGGACAGACAGGGCTACACAGAGAAACCCTGTCTTGAAAAAAACAAAAACAAACAAACAAAGAGGAGAGCATATCAGGGGAATAGGAAAGCCCACGGAAAGCCCTGACTAAACCTTTGGAAGCAGAACCAAACCCAGTGTGGGAACAGGATGGTTCTTCAAAGATAGAGAGTTATTTAGCAGCGCAAATACAATCTTGTGAGTGTCATGGACCTAGAGCTGCCCAGTAGGTGGGAGGAAGTCAGCGTAGACCCTGACAGGCAGCATTTCAGCTCCTCTGTGTGAACAGGGTAGGTGTGTGTTTTGTTTTTATGGTACTGTGTGCTCGCCTCTCTGTGAGAGTTACATTCAGTTCAGTAAAGCGTTTCCATCAAACTATCACTTCCTGCTGACAGAGCTGTCTAAAGGCTGTCTCAAAAAAAGCACACGAAGACACCACTTAAAAAATGACCTCAAATGGGCTTCGTTTGGTTATTATTATTAAATATAATTACATCATTTCCTCTCTTTCTGTTCGTCCTTCAAATTTCTTCTCATGTATCTCCCTTTCCACCTTGTTCCCTCTTGAAATCATGGCCTCTTTCAAAGAGAAGGACAGACAGACAGACCGACAGAGACAGACAGGGGGAGAGAGAGAAAGACAGAGAAAGAAAGCGAGCATGCAGTATAAATACAACCAACTCCATCCACCTAGTGTTACTCTCATGTGTTTGAACTCAGAGTTGGCCAGGTAGCACTGAATACTCAGGGAAGATTATTTCTCCCCTCTTAGCGTCTTAGTTGTAGTGCGTGTAGTTCTTTGTGTATGGGTGAGACCCCATGAGATACGCCCCCTCCCTCATGCCTCCTCTGTTTTGACTCCTTGCAGAAACAAAGCCAGCCTGCGTGTTCAACAGCGTGGAGTATTACGACGGAGACATGTTTCGAATGGACAACTGTCGGTTCTGTCGATGCCAGGGGGGCGTCTCCATCTGCTTCACTGCACAGTGTGGGGAACTGAACTGCGAAAGATACTATGTGCCTGAGGGGGAGTGTTGCCCTGTGTGTGAAGGTAGGTGAGCTCCCTGGAGGCTATACAGTTCAGAGCTTTAATTTCAAAAACCAGTCTAACTTAGAGGAATCTTAAAGAAGTCCCTTGGTAGTGAGTGGTCTCTTTTAGATGTTGGTAGTGACCCCTGAGGAGTTCTTGGAAATTCTTCCCTGAGGAAAACTCTGTCTTGAGCACAGTCCTCGGTCACAGGTTCTACAAGGTGACAGATATGTGGTTTCCCTGGTTGCTTCCTATTTCTCCCACGCAGCTGTAGTGGTCACTAAGTACAGGGATCACTCTTTGGTCTACACCCTGGCGTTGGAATTCCTCATCTCATGTCTGTGGATTGCTCAGCTAGAGTTAATACAGCCATCACCGTCTGTCTAGGCCAGTCAGCTCAGACCCAGGACCCTGCTGCCATTTTTCCTTGGGAAAGGGGTGTTAATTAGAGTCAAGTTGCAGATGGGTGGAATAGCAGCAGCAGCTTCAAGACCAGTCATGTGTCACATGTGACTTCTAGGGGACATGTTGGTTCTGCATCCCTCTCTTGTTCAAGCAGTGGTATTTGCATATTCCTGCAGCAGACTCCTCCCGCCTCTGCAAGTCATAAGTAGTGAAATTTCAGGCCTGCCACGTGATTCGCATCCACCACACCCCATCCCCTTAAGGACCAGAAAACGGAAGTTCATAAAAACCAAAGATAAAACTGACTTTGCAAGGATGCCAGGAGCAATAGGATGCCAAAAGCAAGGGTTCAGGAATTCTTTCAGGCTCTGTCAGCCTGTGGTGTCATCTGACCACTTACTGTTTTCGGATGGGGTCTGTCACTTGAACCGCGTTGTCCTGATTGGGTCACAGATCTTTAATCCAAAGATCTGTGACTGTCCTTCACTCACAAAGCCCAAGGGCACAGTGGCCTGTTCAGTTCTATCCTTTTCCCCTTAAAAATCCGTTTGATGTTTGTACTGTATTTATCATACAGTCCTGATGTCCTGACGTCCCTAAACTAGGACATCTCTGTTCCTAACACCGAGAGCAGTTGTTCATAATAATGAGTCCTCTCCTTGCTCCGAAAAATATTTTAGCCAAGACAGGAGAAAAGTAGTTCACGTTTTATGTGTCACCGAGGATTTTAAAAAAAGGAAATCACTGCAGACTTTTAACTTTCACAATTGATTGTTCTCTAACCAACCTTAGTTTGCAAAAGAGTCAGAAACTGCATCACAGTTAGCGCTTTTAAAACAGATTGGAACCTCTGTGTTCATAGTATTAGCGAGCTGCCTACACAGTCGTCGGATTACCTCCCACTTCCCAGAATTCAGAACAAAGCTCAAAGCAGAATGGCCTATGCATTGTAATATTTTCTTTGAAGGACCTGAGAAAGCCCTGACTACCTGAGGGCTATAGACCACTTCCATCTAACTTGTGCATAAAACCCTCCGCCTCATTAGAACAAGCACTAACCTCTGAACTTGACCTGGGCTCTCCGTTCTTACTTGTTGATGCCAGCGTTTGCGTATTTTTAGCAAAGAGAATGGAGTAATCTTTCTATGGTTCGCCTTACAGGGGTACTTAGGGATATTTTTGCATCCACTATTTATGTTCTTGTCCATCATTTCAGAATATTCCTTTTTATGGTAGCCTCGTCTGATTCTGTCCTTCAACCTTGTCTATTACTTAGCTGCCCAAATTATGGCAAGGAAAATGGTATCAGTTCAGTCCTCCTCCTGGGGACCCCAGAGACTCATGGGATGGCCAGACCAGCTTTGCCCTGCACCACGCTGTATTAAGGACCTTATGTGTTCCTTACCAGTGTCCTTATGGACTTGTAGATATCACCAGAGTGAGCTAACTTAGTTCTAGAAGCAACAGTATCATTCCAGTTCAGTGGACAAGCTCTTTCCACCTTCCAGACTTCCAGAAATCATGGTGAAAACATGGTGTAAGCTACTTAATTCAGCATCTCAGAAGATGTTCTCAGAATCTCAAATGGGCCTGTGTTTTCCAAGTACCAGGCCTTGTCTCTGTCCCTACCCTTTGCCCTCCTTAGGAGCGATGGCACCTGCATACCCGTTTCTAGGTTACGTTCATCCTGATACGAGTTTCAGGTTGAGAAGGTAGAAGTCCGTTATGACTGCTGCCTGTGGATGTCGTCCCAGGGACCCCTTCGTGTTAGTCCCCGGCGTCCACTGATTGCAGATGGAATAGCTGTCTCCAGGTGCAGGGACAGGCAGAGGTCAGATTCAGAAGGCTTCATCTCATTCTGAACTCATGATTGGCTCTAGATCCCATCTATCCTTTTAACAACCCCGCTGGCTGCTACGCCAATGGCCAGATCCGCGCCCACGGGGACCGGTGGCGGGAAGACGACTGTACCTTCTGCCAGTGTATCAACGGAGAACCTCACTGCGTGGCCACGGCCTGCGGGCAGAGCTGCATGCACCCGGTGAAAGTGCCCGGGGAGTGTTGCCCCGTGTGTGAAGGTAAGCACTGCAGTTCTAATGAACGTCTGGCACACCTCCTCCTGTTGGAAGACGCTTTGGCCAGTATGGTCTCATTTCCCTTTTTTTATTTCCTTGGGTGTAATGTCTGCTTCGTGCCGTTACCAGTTGCAGACCTATTTATTATGCAGCCCAGATTCGTCATTAGGGGGAAGTGTTGCAAATTTAAAATGAGAGTCGCATGGGCCTTACTCTATCATTGCGTTGTGCTTGTCTGAACACATTACACAGCACAATGCTTATATTCTGACTCAGTTCACTGCAAGCCGACTTAATACCCAAAGGTCAAGGCAAGGAAATAAAATCAGGAGTTAGAGCTGCAACGTAGGCACCGCCTGTTCAACTTGTGAGATACCAAGTAGCTGAAGAATGCCGACAGCCAGGAGAAAATCCAAGAGTCCTCAAAGGCAGATCACACGGGCTTGGGCCTCATTCTGAGCACCCTTCTCTAAGGCTGACTCGAGGCTGCTGGGTTCTCTAATCCTCTGCCTTATAGCCTGGCCCCCCACATTTGCTGTGTCTATTCCTGCTCAGGACGAAGCGGCTGAGGCGTCCCAGGCTCCTGTCTGAGCCAGCTGCTATCCCGTTCATTTCCTGTACCGTGAGAAGGTACTTTGCATACATCCCTAACTCACCATTGCCAGTCCTCATAGGAAATGACTATTTATGCTGACACAGCCTATGGGGGAATCCATGCTCAAGAAACAATTTTTGCAGAGTAAAATAAAAGATATAAGTCAAAATGTATGTTGACAGTGGATCCTTGTAGGAATTCTCAAAACACACAGTTAAGATAGAAAATGATCTAATTAAGGTCTTTTTAGTATGAACAGTGTGTGTTCGTGTGTGTGTGTGTGTGTGTGTGTGTGTGTGTGTGTGTGTTAATAGGAGGAAACTCCTCCAATGAGGGCTGAGTAACGCACTGATCTATGGGTACAGCAACATGTCATTAGGAGTCATTCGTTAGATTGCTGTGTTTCTTCAACAGGATAATAGTACTAGGTTTGCCCCTAGGCCCATGACATATAGTATCAAGAAATCCTTTGGTAGTATCTGAATTTTAGTAAATTAAATGTCAGTTTGGTGAATGGAGTCACTAGCCTTAGAAGGACTAGATTTGCTTAAGACCTTAAAAATCATGGGGTTTGTTTTGTTTTGTTTTAAAAAAAAAAAAAAACCTGGAAGCTGGAGGACTCTTGAACCGTTGGCATGACCAGCCCCGCCACTGTTACCTACACAGAGTACAGCGGCCAGCCCTCTGACTCTATAGCTTCCAGGTGACAGATTTGCACGGACCTCCCCTCCCCCCCACACACACAGCATTTTGAATCTACAAAGAGGAATGTGTGCAAAGATGTACTGTTCCACAGTAGACCTTGACAAAACTGGGCTAATGTAGAAGTGCCCAACCCTAAGAACTGAGGCCAGTCTGTTGTCAACCTGGACTATTTATATCCCAGAGATAAAGATGGCAAGACAAAAACCATAATCGCATAGCCCAGTTTTAAAAAAAAAAAAAAAAAAAAAAAAGCCTTTCTAGCTTCAAGTGGCACTGCCTAGATTCAAAATGAAAGTTTTAGAGTTTGTTACAGGGGGTGAGGAGGGTGTCCCAACAAAAGTGAACACAGCCACCAGAATATGTGTGCAGTTGATTTAGTCTTGGGTTGTAGGTGCCTGGCTGGCCACTGTTGGGGGTGGGGGAGTCACTTCCTGTTTGGGTTCTGTGGCATCTGCACAGAGTTCTGACCTAATTCTTGACACCTTAAGAAAAGAGTTATGTGTGAGTGAGCCATTAATACGAAAGCTTAATGGAGAACCACCTCCGACCTAGACAAGACAGAGGTAATTACCAGACACTCCAAAGAGCACCCTTAGGCTGAGTTTTCAATTAAACAAGGGAGCAGAGGAGGCATGTCCGTGGCATGACGTTGGGGGTATGAACTTGACATCTGCTCCAAACTTTGTGCACCCTTTGTATGGCTCCGGGCTGAAGGCCCTCCTGACCCATTTCACAGCTGAGGACATGAAGGCTTAGAGAGATTACATAAGTTGCCATTACATGGCATAGTTGAAATCCATTTTTATTTTGCCTTTCCTGCTGGCCTTGAACTCTGTTTCCCCTGGCTTTATGAATCTTCTTCACCCATTCCTGGCTTTTGGCTCCATATCAGGGAAAGACAGGAGTGGTGTGGTACGGTAAGAGATCATTTGCAGTTTGGGAAATTGCTATAATCATTTGGGATATGATTACCCACAGACCCTCACCCATAGTTCATAACCCTCAGAAGCAGGTTCCCTTGAGACTCATTCAGAATCGCCTTCTCCGGTCTCCTGCCTCAGCAGCCCTCTCTGCCTTGACAAAGAATGCTTGGTCACCTCAAAAATTCTGCTGGTTCCTCCTTAGTCTCTATCTGTATTAATCAAATCTTTCATAAGATTATGTTTTCTACTCCGCAGAGAACTCATGTGGCTCACATTTCTTGTTTTGATTTTTACCTGAGCTATGTAGCGACCTTTGTCTAGGATGGTATTAGCTCCCTAGTGATTGCCACTGTACTGTGTAATAAAGGCAGAATGTCTTTTTCATATTAAATCAAAACTCAGAGACTGATAATGAAAAGTTACTGATAAATAATAACTATTACTAAAGATTTTTTTAAAAAAGCCTATGAGATGAGAGGGTCTTATTCTATAGAGTCCAAGAAAAATATATGCAACCGTTTGAAAACATTTTTCTCAGTAGCTGTTGCAGTGCATTGCTAAGTGTAATTCTGAGTGATTTCAGAATAGCAAAAGAACGGTATGGAGTAGGAAAGCATCAATAACAACAAAAATCCCAATGTGTTACTGAATAATAAGGGAGCCATCAGCCCAAATCATTTATAGACAAACAGAATTACTGATGTGTGTGGAGCTCAGACCCGGAGTAAACTCCCGCACACACACTTGCATGACTAGAGATAGTCCTCACCTTTTAGCTTTGTCTCAAGGTCCTCAGAGTATAAAATTAGAAGAGTCAACCCTATACAGGAATTGTGGTTTTTAAATGTTGCCGAAATAACTCACAAATTGCCTAATACAGCATATTAGAACCTCCAGGAAAAAGGAACCCTGGGGCTGTCATTGTTACTAAAGATGCCTACCTTCCAAGGAATAGCATAATAGGCTACTCCCACAGGACCTGAACATGAATCTGGGGACCCTTGAAGACAAGGCTGTCACTTGACAGCTAACTTGACCCGCAAGTCCTTAAGTGCTTTATAAGTTGACTCTTAAGTACTCTCAAACTGAAATCTTAGCAAGTTATTGTCAACACCCAATTCGGGCATACAGATAAGCCTAAGCCACTCAGGCTGTATGCTTGAACTGACTGAGTCCTCTGATTTTGCCCTGCTGGCTTTTCTCTACAGTTCTTCCTGCTCACAAGTCTCGTTTGGTTTGTGGGTTGGTTTGGTTTGGCTTGGCTTGGCTTGGCTTGGCTTGGCTTGGCTTGGCTTGGCTTGGTTTGGTTTGGTTTGGTTTGGTTTGGTGACACAGGGTTTCTCTGTGTAGCCCCGCTGGCTATCTTTCTGGAACTCACTCTTTAGACCAGGCTGCCCTCAGCCGCCCTCTCTGCCTTGACAAAGAGTGCTTTGGTCCGGAACTCAGATATCAGCTATCCACCTGCCTTGGCCTCTGGGATTAAAGGTGCGCACCATCACACCTGGCTATTCTCATTAGTTTTAATTTCGCTCAAAAAGAACTAAGACAGAAGCACATGGAATAAATATGAGGTTTGCAATTTAAGAACATTCGTGAAGGACCTTGTCCCTGTCTTTTTTTAAAATCTAAATTTTTAAATGGAAAGGACAAGGGACTAAGCCTCATCTTACATGCAGTCCTTAATAACAGAAACTAACAGTGCTTGCTCACCCACCATATGCCAGGCCTGAGTCTAGTGAGAGCAGAATATCATCTGATCCTGAATCCTGAATGCACGTGCTAGGATTCCAACATACTGTCACAGGGCTCACAGCCTGGAGGTGATTTAACTAGCTCTTGGCCATACAGCAGGCATATAGCAGTCCTGTGTCCTTAAAGCCCAGCCTCTGGACTTTGCACACATACTTCCTCAGACAGTACACTGCAGGCTGGAGAGAGGCCACCATCCCTGGTGGGCAAGGAATGCCCCGTGTTCTTTTGAATTATTACGTGATGAATATATGTGAGAGGATGGATGATAAATGAACAGGGGCAGGAAAGGAAGGAGAAAAAGAATGGCGTAGCAGACCCAGGACTTCCCTCGAGGCTCCTTCTCTGAGAAATGGGCTAAGAAGAAAGGATCACCGTACCCAGAGGCTAGACAGCCATCTGGCCCCCAACCAGTTGAAGAAAGGACAACTTTGGGATGCTTGTTTGAAACACATTTTGAAGTCAGAATGCAATGTCACCTATGCCTGACATGCAGTGGGCCTATTGCCCCAGGTGGCCTGGACACACCGGCTTCCCTTTGCATACTTGGGGTTTATGCCAGGCACACGGCTCTAGGCTCCATTCCAGTGGTCACCCGTTAGGCCTTCCAGGACTGGTGTATAGCCTGCAGTTGGTTCTTTCCTGGTTCAGCTCCTAAGGATGAGTTTCAGAGCTTCATTGACGCATCCCCAGGCTCAGGAGACAAAGCCAAGTGTCCTGTTTGATCTATGCCGCTTTTAGGGCACACTGTGTGTGTGTGTGCAGATGTCTCACTGCGGTGTTACTTATTTACATAGGCAAGAATGATACCTTTATGCCACATTAGTGATTATTATAATTATTAATAATTTGGTCATTTCCTTCCCATCCCATCACATACATAAGCTGCCACAGCCAACTGTTAATGTCATGCAGAACCTACCTTTAAAGAAAAATAAAACAAAAAAAAAAACGTTTTTAGTTGAAGGCAAACTAAGATGTCGAGGCACACATGCTACTAAGACACGCGGTATGCTCACTACGTAAGAAAAAGATAACTTGCCCTCGACACCCAGTACAAGAGATAAGTATTACAAGGTGACCTGAAACATGTATCTGCTGCCTCATTTTGGGTGTGGTTGACCCGCCCAGCTGAGCACTATGACCTGAGTATTCTCCTGGCTCATGCAGAGTTTCCTGTGGGGACAAAGAGATGACTCCTGCGTCCTTGAGGATTTTGGAGCCAACTCCAGAGTCCATTGCTCTCCAAGAAGTAAGAATTTAGGTAACACTGTAGAAGGTGGTATTCACCATTCCAGTTGCCAGTGAGGGAATTTCCTTTCCTCTCCATTCTTTTTTCGTTTTTCTCTGATACCAAATCGAAATTCAATTTTTGTCTCAGAGTAGGTAGGAGAAGCTATTTATAGGTTTTTCAAAGTACATGAGGGCCCATCTTATTCTTCTGTCTCCATATTGTTGTAACTTTTCCCGCAGTAAGTTAAAGCAGCCTTGTTTGTAGAACTGTTATCAGACATATTGCTGGGTGTCAGGCAGACGCTGTAATTCTGTTCACCTGGACTTAATAAACTCTTATAGAGGAATAAGAAATGCACATGGTATGGGTCCTTCCCCCGCTAGCCCCCCCCCCCCGGTCTCTAGATTTAAGATGAAATGTGATTGAGCCAGAAAATCAGCTATTTTTTCCTTACCTCCTAGCTATTTTGGATGTCTTACTTAAAGGCTCATGGTTTTGCCTGGGACACCGAGGATTAGACATTAAGCTTGTCTTTACCTGTATAGATTTAGACAGCCACTCCACCTCAGCATCAGAAATCTCATGCCATGCTCCTCCGACTCACTGGAGGTCTGTGAGCTGTCAATGCCTTACTTAACCTTAGCCTTCACTGTCTCTAGGAGTGGTATGTTCCTTCTAGTGAATGTTGACGGTACAGTTTAAGTCAAGCTGCCCTTCGAGTGAGATTTCAACTGGCCTGCCAGAAAATTCTGTACCAGGCACATATCTGGGTGGGAATTCCTTGAAACAAGAAAAAAAAAATGTTTCCAGCCCCACCTTGACCATAACGTTCCTTTCTGCACAGTATCTCAGTTGATTAAAGCTGCTGCTTCAGTAGTGGGGAGTGGAGGAGAGTTGGGCTGACCCCCAGAAGGGCAGGGAAGTCTGAGATGCCACAGAGTCACATGTCTTTAACATTCTGCTACATTACAGGGATCAAAACTCAGTTCATGGGTGGCAGTGTTTTGGTGCCATCGATGCTGCTATTATTAGTAAGCCAAGAATAATAAAATACTTGTAATATCCTCAAGACCGTTAGGCACGCTGTTTCATCTTTTAACTCTGAATGTCCTGGAAACATATTCCATAAATGGGAATTAAAATATAACACAGTCTATTTTCTCCTTGTCCAAATAAGGTCATATGTTGGATGCCAAATGACCGCGTATTACCCTAAGGTCTTAAACCTGAGCGCCAGAGTACTTCAGTCATAAATTTTATGGTACTTTTGGTTTTTCCTCTGATCGTTTAAAATATCTTGAGATATTTAAGATAGTAATCCAATATAGATGAAATGTATGTAAAAGACCCTCTCCATGAGGCTAACTATGACTTGTCAAATTTTATGATTTTTTTTTCATAGCTGTGCATAGATATATTGTGCACATTCCACAAGTGGCTCTCTAGCTCTTAGATCCACCACATATCATAGGAGCTAAACAGGTGTGAACCAACATGTGCAGAAGTCATTTAGCTGGGAAGAAATATTTATCCTTGCTCCCAACCAGACTGCATCTGCTCCACACAGACAAGCTTGCGCCTTCTACTTTGCACTTGATTTGAATAAAACCATCAGGGTGATCAAAGCTCTGCAAACACAAATGACTGTGGTCCTTAAGCTCTTCAACCACTTGCTGCCTGAATCACTCATCCTTGTTCAGACCTGATGCACAGGCTCTGCTTCTAAGTTCCCAGGTCCAGCAGTCCTGTCTGTTGAACATCTCCTGGCTGGAGCAGCACATGGGGATGTGCTTCTCTATATCTGCCCCTCCTGTCTGCCTCCCATACCTTAAACGGGGATTATTGCTGAGGAGCCTCGTGGTTTTCTCGGTAAGATAATAATAATTGCGTCTAATAGATCAGACCGGGCCTGCTAATTTTCATGTAATCAACAGAGGCAGGAAAAACATAGTCTGGAATGCGAACTATGTGAATGAAAAATATTTAGTCATTCTTGAAATGATAGGAATGTTTTTCCAACAAGCTTAAATAAACACAATCTCTTTTGAGCCGGCGTTCAACTGCTTTTGGATAAGAGACAACACTTAGGCAACCAAACAGAAGTTAATGAAGGTTATTAGGAGGCATGCCCTTCAGAAAGGGCTTGGGGACTCTGAAAGAATCCCTCGCCCTTACAGTAAGGCTCAGTCAGGGACAGAACTGGTCCCCTTTGAGCTTTGGTCAACAAAAGAGGATTTGACATTTTAACTAGTAACCATAGTTTCCAACATCGAAGACACGGTGCTCTGCTGGCAATGGCATCGTTTGGCCTTCTTATGTTTAAAACCCTCACCTTCAGCTGCCACTTCTGTAGGCCTCAGTTCTCAGGGAAGGACTGTCCTTGGCACATCTCTATTGAAAGCACCTAGAGGCACTGTTTCTGGGCTTCTGCTTGCTTATTGCCATTGAGACTGCAAGGCCTGCTTATTTAATGAAATTATTTTTGAGCATGGTAGCAGTTACACAGTCAAGTGTTCCTCCTTTCAAAATGATTATGCAAGCGACCTGTATGCCTGCTCTGGGAGTACAGTCACCAGGTTTTTTTCGGTTGGTTGGTTGGCCTTAGTGTGTCCGTTTGTTCGATGCTTCTGTTCTGATACCAACTTGTGCACTTACACATCCAGGGAGCTGCGCGCTGCTTTCTATGCCCTACAGAAATAGCTGAAGCCATTCATGTCAGCATCGGGGGAGAAAACGGGTGGTCTTGCTTGGTAAAACTGTTCAGAAAAAAATGGAAAAGTGTCAGTAAAAGAAAGGTCCTTTGTCTTCTGGGACACAGTTAGTTTGCTCAGAAAGTAGCTGAAGACAAGTTTCAAATAGAATTCTTAGCATGAGCTGCATTTTCAGCACAGGCGTCCAGCCACTGGAAGTGAGTTCGACTTATTAATAAAACTTATCTGTAAGTACAATTCCTGACCCATTTCTTTAAAAGCATACCAATTCACCTACTATGAAACACTCTTAGAGGCTTAGAGGCATGGGCTAAAATGGGTGCAGCAGGTGTTTCCTTCAACATGGTTACAGATAAATTAGACCAAGATAATTTGTCTAGAGAAAGAATCTTTGAAATGGCCAGTGATCAGTACAACTCAGTTTTAATAATTTAGACCTCTATTTCCATTTATGATGACCCTGTTTTAAGCTGTTTCCAGGAACATTCTTCGGTGTACCTTACAAGACCAGAATTATTTCATATCATGAGGGTTATGATGGGAAACAGGGTACAGACCCCGGGAGATGGTCTCAAAGGCTTAGTAGAACGTGGTCTGTGCTTTATTTTACTAAATAAAATCCCATGCAAGTTTGATAGGGGCAGGATGAAGGAAAAGGAGTGTCTCCTGAAGTAGGATTCTTTCTATCTATGGGTGTCCTTCAGGGGCTGCCAAGTTGGTAAGAACAGCATCAATCAACATATCAGCCTCTCAGATGTTCTCAGCATGCATTTGAGGTCAGGGGTTGGACTATTGGGCTAAGTTTTGTAAGGCTTTCTGTTGTTGTATTTGATGTTTCTTTGTTTCCTTGTTTGTTCTAGTTTGAGTTGATTATTCACACTCTAACCAAATTGTGGTTTTTCTCTTTATATCTGTAATATGCCTGCTCACATGTTAAGAAGATTTTATTTACTCTTGCATCTGAGAGATTGCCTGGATTCAACAGGTTGGTTTGAAACAGAGTCCACAGTAGGTATCCAAACCCATTGAGGCTACAGAATTTATGCTAACTGCCCATCAGAAATAAGATTGGTCAAGAGGGTTCCCGATCTTGTTTTGTACCAATATTAAACACATTGAAGAAAACCCTTAGTCTTTGTGGGCTCATGATAGCCTTGTAGTGTTGAGGATCTGCTTTTCACATCGTCTGACAGATCATTTGATAAGCCACCTCCTTGCCCAGCACCAGACCTCAAAAAGTACCTTCTGAAGACTGGCCTCCTCTCTGTGCTCCTTATGCGTGCGTATTGATGCTTTGCCTGCATGAATGCGTGTGCATCCTGTACATGCCTGTTGGGTCCCCTAGAGCTGGAGCTACGGATGGAGGTGAGCCCAAAAGTGGGTGCTGGGAATTGAACACTGATCTTCTACAAGAGCAACACATGCTCTTAGCTACTGAGCCATCTCCCCAGCCCCCTGTACCTGGACTCATAAGAAACCATACCCATCCCTGATATAACTGGAATCTGTGTTGACTCTGTTGTATCATCCTATGAGCTCTGTTTATGTGAGCATGTGTGCTTCAGTCCTCTGTGTACCTTGCAGCATGACAGTAGTGGGAAGGCTAGAGCTCTTCCATCCTTTTTGAATACCTGTTGGTTTGCGTAACAGCTCACATCTTAAAAGGTTTAGAGGGACTCTATTTGTTAGTGAAGCTAAAATATGTCCAGAGATAATAAGCTATCAGTTTGAAATGGCCTTGGGCTTTGATTGTTCAGCAGGATCAGCAAGCTCAAATCCTCTCAAACCCGCAAAGTCGTCATCATTTCTGAGAACCAGGTTTTAAAAAGATTCCACCGAGCTTTATGCCAGATGACTTTAGTCAGGGTGGGGGCTCCACAGCCATTGAACCGGGAGCAAAAGCATTATTCTTTGAGTGAAATGTCCCGATACTAGTCAAAAAGATAGCAGTTGAGCGTCCTCTCACTGTGGCCCTAAACTTGAGATCACTGGCCGACAGAAACCAAGATCAAAAGATGGCTTTTAAACCTGTGTTTTCTTTTAATGTCTTCTTTTGACTTGAGAATTACAGAACTATTTGCAAAAATCCCGAAGCAGCTTAAATGAAACTATGCTGAGTTTGGCCTTGTCCCTGCAGATCTGTGAAGGCCCCCATCGTGAGAGGAAGAACAAGGCCAGCCAAGCATATCACATTGTTTCAGCTCACCCCAGATGAGCTGACAACTAAGAGATTTCTGTTCTCTTGGAGACACCACAGATGCAGACAGGCTATGGAACAATGACCTCAGTCTGCCACTCAGCAAAGGTGAAAGGCGTCAGTGGCTGGTCACTAACATGGTCCAAAGCTTACCAGACCATATGAAGAGACATCACAGAACCAGCCACGTCCCGGATGCCTTTCTTGTTATCTGTACAGATAGAAAAATGATGCTTCCGTGACAATGGGCTGGATGCAGACAGTGAACCCAGCTGTCATACCACTTGCCAGCCACGCTTCTGAGGCCTGTCTAATTAATTAGTTTATCTGTGACCAGGTCCATCAGCATTGACCTTGTTACAAGCATACCATTACAGCAACAAGTGCTACAACACACAGCGCGACGCCTGCGTGCTGGGCTGGCTTGCTTTGCCAGCATGCAGAAATACTCTGAGAAGGACGTGACGACTGTTCCCATTTCCCAGAAGCCCAAGGAGAGCCGTGTCACATGAGAACTAGTAAATGGCCCAAGGACCCAGGCTGTAGTCCCTGACTCCAAATCTGTGACTTTAGACTCACACTGTAGAAGAGGGAGCATGAGGCAGGTGTGCTGGGAACCAGAAGCTCTCCTTGTCCCTGGCTGTGCTGTCACAGTTGAGGGCCAGCAACTGTTGTTCTGACCTCTGTGGCTTGGCTTTGTCTCCTCAGTCCTTTTCCTGAGCCTCCGCCTAGAGGTCTGACCTTGCTGACTAAACCATTGGGAAAACTGCTGTTGCTTCCCCTTGCTTGGGGGTGGCTTCCTTTTTTCTGTTCTTCTACCTCTGAGTAGCTCTCAGCCGCAAACACTGCCTGCTTCCCTCAGCTCTCTCTTTATTCCCTTGCAGACTTCAGAACACTGGAAATAATCTGGTCTGAACTCTTATTTTTCTCCCTCTGACTCTCAGTAATCTATCCTCAGTACAGATCATAAACGTGCTGAGCAGTCGGCAAAGGCATCCGTACTTCCTCCAGTACTGTGAGTTTCTGTCCGGACTGTAGTTGAGCAACATCAAGGAAACAGGTGGTCCTGGAGGTGAATTCACCAAACAGTTGAGATTGGGGAGGGAGGTGAGCTTTAAGAATGTGGGCAAGAGCCCTTCAGCAGCAGTTTTTGTCCTTCTGTGCCTTCTGCAACTGAACGCAGAGATGGTCATTGCAGGAACCCAAGTGCCCTCCCTGAGTATCTCATGATCTGGGCGGTTTCTGTGAGTTTTCAGAGTTAGAAGTCTATGGGATTCACAGCAGCAATGCTCAGGTCTACCTCCCTGCATCAATGGCTCTCATCTGTTAAGTGCCAGTCATGTATGTGCACAGGAGGAACATCCTGAGGGACTTACTGCCTAGTGCTTCCAAACGGAAGGCAAACGGAGACTAGATTGGCCAGGGGACATTATCAAGTGCAAGTCCTTCTTCATCAGACAGCATGCCCTGACTCAAGGTGTGTTGCAGTGTCTAGGTGTTATCTTTCCTCCTTGTTCACTCAGTACTTAAATACGTCATCTAGACAATGTGCTGGGGACTGAGGTTATAAACAGGGAGTGAGACACAGTTCCTAAAGTCAGATATCTCCCCACCCCCACTCCCATGGCCCCCTTCCTCCCTGGCCATTTCCTGAAGGATGGGCTGAGATTGTCAGGATTCTGCCTGTCTAACCCACTTGCCTGTATGTAATATCTCTATTATAGTGTGTGCACACACATGCCATATGTACTGTAACGTGTTGTCAGTTCAAGGGAGCCAGGGTACATTCTCTTTGAGAACAAACAATGGCAAGGCTATCAGGCTCATATAAAAAGGTCTAGATTATTCTTGGAAGCCAGCGATGGTATTTTTAGTTATTTTAACTAAGTTAATGGAAATGGTTTCCCAACTCCGTACAGGAATTTCTTTTTAATTTGTCTTTTGTGGTCATTTAATAATAACCTTATAATCATACTACTGTCTTTTCGTATTAAATATGAGATTGGTAAAGGAAGAAAAATATGCCCAGTGGCCAAGATTCTTTTGAGAAAGCATACAAAGTTAATATGGGTCTAAAATAAATATATAGCCGTTTCTCTATCTGACCACAAAATAATACGGATCTTGGGAACATTTTCACACTATCCATTTTAAAATAAAACAGAGAAAGTGCTCGCGGATGGGACACAGAAGGACGAAGGTGTTGTTATGAAAAATATATACAAAGGGGAGAGGGAGAAGTCCAAGTGGAGTGCCTGGAAGAATTTAAAAACTCTCAATGTCAATTTTTTTCCATGACTTAATGAGACTTTCTTAAGTACACATAAATATTCCATGGAAACTCCCACTTCCAGATTAGGGAATTTCTGTGCCCCGGGCTTTTTTTTTTTTTTTTTTTTTTTTTTTTTGAGTTTTATTTATTTATTATATGTAAGTACACTGTAGCTGTCTTCAGACACTCCAGAAGAATTTGGGAAAATTTTAAGTTCACTCTGTGACTCT
>NC_034607.1:44221150-44254204 GCF_900095145.1 Mus pahari
AAGTGGAGTGCCTGGAAGAATTTAAAAACTCTCAATGTCAATTTTTTTCCATGACTTAATGAGACTTTCTTAAGTACACATAAATATTCCATGGATACTCCTTCTTTCAGATTTGGGTTTTTCTGTGCTCTGGGTTTTTTTTTTTTTTTTTTTTTTTGTCTTTTTCCTTCGAGTTCTCTACATTAGTAGAATTTCCCTCTGTCTTCATTTGGGAAAATTTTAAGTTCACTCTGTGACTCTTCCCAGCCTGCAGATATGTTGACAGCTTGGTGATTTATTTGAGTGACATTGTGACTAGTGAGGGGTCACATCTGAAAAGCCAGGAAGGTATCAGAGTGACACATGAAAATGCAGAAAGACAGATAAGCTCTCTCCTCCAGTTCTGTCTTGGCCAGCTTTATCTCCAGTTTCATGGCCCCAGATGGGCTACCATTAGCCCAGAGGGACTGGAGTAGGCCTGATAGATTTAGCCATTGAACTGCCTTATACAGTGAGGGGAGCTTTGGAATTTTCCCACTCACTGGCTGTTCACATGGCTCAACCATCCCCAGCCAAAAGAAAAACACAGCTTAAGAAAGAGAGTGCTTGAATTAAGTCTGAAAAGAGAACATGATGGTTCATTTTTCTCTCTCATAATCAAATAAGCAGGCTTGGGAATTTACAGAGAGAAGCTATGTAAAACATGCGAAGCATGATTTAAGCCCAAAAAGGAGAATTTCTAAGAGAAACAAGAGAAATTAATTTCACTTATCTTACTGCTCCTACTTGAAATTTATTTCACCACTAAGAGAATGTAAGACTGTCTCTGCCCTTTAAAAAAGTACTTTTCCTAGGAATTTGCCTATAGTGAGGTTTTTCCAGAAAGTCTTTTCTTAGTATACGGGTGGATGCAAATAAGAAGGCACAGGAGTTAAGGGCCCTGCTAGAAAGCTGCTGTTGGCATGGGGCCCTCCAGCTTTTCTGCTCTCCAAAGCTTAGCTCCACACAGCAGCTCTTCAGCAGACCCTCCTGATCTATCTAGAGCCAGGTCATTATCCCTGCCGGAGGCTGTACTCTAGTCAACCTATCTGGCTGACTCTGCATGTCACCTGCAGTTGCAGCTCCAGGATCTTCACTCCTCCATCCCTGCAGTGCTAATGAGGCTTCCCAGGGCTGCTAATCGGAAAGAGCTGGACTCATTTCTCAATGGTGATAGTTCATGTTATTTGTGAGACATAGCCAACTCCCAGTCATCAAGATAATGAGAAGAACCTTGCATGGGTCCACTACAAACTAGAGGCTCAGTTGAGTAAAACGGATAAGACAAACCACTCACTAGTACCCTCATTCCCACTGACATACCTGGACATCAAGTAATTGTATCAGTTGTTTTAGAAATGGACCAACGTGGGCTGGAGAGATGGCTCAGAGGTTAAGAGCACTGACTGCTCTTCCCAAGGTCCTAAGTTCAATTCCCAGCAACCACATGGTGGCTCACAACCATCTGTAATGGGATCCAATGCTCTCTTCTGGTGTGTCTGACGACAGCAACAGTGTACTCATATATATATATATATATATATATATATATATATATATATATATATATATATATATATATATATATAATCTTTAAAAAATAGAAATGGATTAATGTAATTAGCACACACCTTAACATGGACAAGGGTCGGAATGCATACTTTTTCTGTCTTTCTTCCAGAGCCATAACACTGTATGGCATGTATGCCCATTGCAGAGGTTTAAATTAGCATCTTTCAAGGCTGAATTTGAGCTTTTCATTAGTCCTTCCTGTCTTGTCTAATTTGGAGAATTCCCCATGAAAGAAAATAACAAGAAGCAAGAAAGCAGAGTGATTAGAGTAACTTTACACATTATAACACCTAATAAGATATTTAGCACAAAATAAATACTATAAAACCAGAAAACACAAAAAAAAATCAATTATTAAATCACTTATTTTGTGATCTATTGATGTGGCCTTAGAATTAGAACCATGCTTAACCTTTATATTTTGATCAATATTCATCATAATCATAATGTATTAATTTCTCAATTGGGTAGATAAAACTCCTAGGAAATGCTAAATGTACTGGTAGTATTCTTCAGAAACACGGTGTCTACAGCTAATTCCTGAAAAATATCAATACTTTCCTAAACATATTTTTACTAATAGATTGTTCAGCCTCCTAGGATATGATAAAAAAAAAACCCTGCATTTAAATAAATGTAAAAAAAATGGATCACACACATTTGTTTATATTGTATATTATAAAAACCCTCAGACTCCTCAGACAGAAACAGAAATTGGTATCTGAATTTCTGCACCCCTGACACAATCCCAACCGTTTCTATTTCTTCCGGACAGTCCAAAGTGCACGGGGACTCTTTAAAGGTCATCAAGGAAAACCTCAGGTTGAGGAGTGCAGTGGATCCCACCGGATACAGGAAACAGAAACTGGATGTGGGCAAAGCAAGCGCCCAGATTTGTTCCTTAATGCTTTTAGGCTCAGAAACTATTTCTAGAATTCTTCTCCACAAAGAAGCTCTTCTAGGGTTCCCTTTAGAAATACTTGTAGCCAGAGACGTTGAGTTCCTGCTCTTTTCCAGCCCTCTTCCTTAAGTTTTTGTTTTTTTTTTTGTTTTGTTTTGTTTTGTTTTGTTTCTAATTCCTCAGCTGATTCAAGATCACATGGTATTCCTGGGTGATCCTGTAAACATCAATGTATTGGATTACCCCTTGCCAAAACCTGCCTTGTGCAAGCTTTTCCTGGCCCTCACAAGACAAGGAGAGCCACACTGTTTCTCTCCCTTGCAAGAGGTCTAATGATCGGTCTCTACCCAGTTGATTTCAGTAGACTTCCTATCATATATAGGGAAAGCTCTGTTTAACCCAGCTGTGGGCAGAGGACTGGCGTTAGCCTTCTAGAAGGAATGGACTCTCTGGAACATAATTTCCACATCGTACCTTATATCATACAGAAATATAGTCTAGAGTGTAAATGAGAGTTTCCTTGTACCAGGCCAAGATCCATCAGATAATATCCATATGCAAAGAGCTGTGGTAATAGCGAGTGAAGAGGGCGGGATAATAGTCATTTTTAATACATGGATTCCAGGATATTGTGACTTTGAGATAAGAAGAATTCTTTTGGAACTGTAAATTCAGTGTTCTTTGTTAAAATGCCTCAGTTCAGCATGGTATCACAAATGTCTCCACCTCAGAGTTCATTATTCACAACAAGGAATTGGACTTCAGCTTTCTTAATAGTGCTTCCTTACTCAAAAGGAAAGAAAGAAAGGAAAGACAAGAAGGAAATTGCCATGGCATAGTAACAGGACCAGTTCTGAGATTGCATATTAATATGTTGGGTAGAAAGCAGACTCTAGTTGATGATAGCTGGGTTTTGTAGCCAGTTTATGCTTGGGTGTTTTTGTTGTAATGATTTCACAGAAATGGAATTACTGTATAGCCTGGCAAGCAAGCAGCTGAGCACACTAATGTTCAGGATGTACTGAAGGGCAATGTTCTGCGACGTCAGATAAAAGTGAAGGAGCAGCTAGTCGCCTACCCATGTGTCTATTAAAATTCAACATTTATTCCAGGGACATAGAGTGGCACAAGACATGCATTGCTTCCCAAAAGGCTTTTAAGCTTTGCTCCGGTTTTTTGAATGGAAATTATATACTTACTTGCTAAATGTAAAAAAAAAAAAAAAAAAAAAAAGATGTGAAATATCTAGGTGCCTTATAAAAATTAGCTGCCGGCAGTTACTATGTCACAATACATATTGTTAGGTTCAGCCAAATCTATTGAGGGGGACTTGAGTAGCTCCAGAGTAAATAGACAGTTTTGAAAAATGAATGATTTATTGAGTTTCTCTGTGTTTCCATATGAACTATTGACTTTGCAATGTATATGCTTGTCAACCTCTCCCAACTAATACAGGTTAAGAGAAAAATGAAAACTTCATTTTAGAGACAAAACCATGTTTTATTGTGATCTTATGTATGACCACATTGCCCGAGACACTAAAGGCATCCATCCAGGATGACTTAGCCTGCACAAAATATCCGAAGTGGACATTTTAGAATCAGTACATACTCAGCAGCCTTACTGTCCATTCAAGTTTCACTTGTTTGATTGAACAGAGTCTCGTTATGCTGAGTCTATAGGCAAACATATTGCCTGCTCTGGGGAGGTAGCCAGCGTGTGTCTGGTACACACACAGCTGATGGAGGCACTGAACAAAGCATGGGACTCCTCAAATCAGTTGTGTGCTGGTCCTCAAACCTCCTCCACTGTGTTTCCCTTTCACTTCCTTGCCTCGGGGTAGCCACCTGATCCCATCCATTAGCCACATAACATACACCAGAAATGAATATATACAGCACTGTTGAAGAAAAGTATCGTTTAGAGGTAGAAGATCATCCCTGTGGACTGGGATAACATATTCTCTTAGCACACCCTGAGAACTCAGTAAAAGTAAAACCCTATCCCCCCCTCCCTGTGATTATTACACATTCTCTGGGGTCACTTTAATCTTCTCGAATATGTTTTTCCGTAATATAATTCCCTGGAAGTCAAAGTTTCCCTTAAAGTTCACATCTCAGATGTCGGTAAAGGATACAAGGTTCTAGTGTAAATACGCACAAGATGTTTCTTTACCCTCTAGCTGCCCGCTGGAGCAGTGTCTGGAGTTCAGAGTCTGCCCCCCAATCCTTGGTCTGTTAACTCTCTAGAATATAGCACTCCTTCCTCACCAGGGTAATCTTTAATATGGTTTACTTAGAGCTGTTACATGTTTTCTTTTATGTTTTTCACTTACAGCTAAAATAAATTTGATATAACATCAGCAGTCTTGGGGTTGAGGGCTGGAACAGAACCATTATTTGGGGTGACTAGCAAGAGTAGTGACTTTTAAAAAATATGAATGGGTTTGGAAATCGGAGGTGTTTATCATAAATTTTAAGAGAAAAGGGGGAAGAAGTAATATTGCCTCTTAAGTCGTTATGTCTTAAAACTTACTTAAACTTTACTTTGGGGTGTTTATGGTTACCTACCAGAGAGAACACTTTAGTCATTGAAGGAAGAGAGAAATTTTATACCAGTGGGAAGTTTATATAAAAATCTCAGGAAGATACCCTTTTATAAACCACATGTTGTAATAAAAGTGGAGACGAAGAGATTGCTGGTAGAAAGAACAGCTTGTGAATAAGTCAATGTTGTCTCCTGCATCCGAAGGGTTGAATCACTGTCCCATTTTAGTAGGTGGATAAAAAAACATACAACTCTTGATTGTAGCAGCACAACACATATTTTGGTCTGTCTTCCTTAGTAACGGAAGACGAAACTTGAGAAGGCAGTGTGGACGAGTGGATGGAGCATTGGACGGAAGGCTAGGAACCTCTGCTCCTTTCTATTCCCAGCCTGCTACTGGGTTGCTATGTAAACCTAGATTAGCCACTTACTGTCTGCTTCTCATGTTTTCCGTCTATAAAAGCGTAGGTAGAGACATTCTGTACTTGGCCATTCCAGCAAGATACCATGAGAAGTTCGGGTATCTTTTGGTTGAAGAGATGCTATGTAAATACGTCAGTGTCTCCGTTTCCTTTGGCAGCGCTGCACTTGCTGCTGAGCATTGCATAAACTGTTCCTTATCCGTGTACCACAGAGCAGGTTCCATCAAATACGGTTTGCGATGCACAGAAGGTAAGGGAGGGACTCTGAAGCCTGGATGTGAAGCTTGGGTCTACCGCTTGCTCCTGCTGCAGCAACCAAGAGCAAATCCAAGCCCTCACTCTCCCCGTGTGGTGATGGTAATGACCACCCCAGCTAAGGGCAGTGATCCTTCGGGGTACATACAAGCAACGTAGAGACAAAAGCTACGCTTTGCGCCAGACTATGTACCTACTGTTACTGTCCAGAGTGGTTCTTCTTTCTTAGAATGACAGAGAACAGTAGTCACTACCACCCCCGCCCGTCCTGGGTTCTTCCAGAATGGAAGCTGGTCCTTGCTGCTCAATGGCTGTATCTCACTTTGCCACTGTCGGGAGCCTCTGGGCCACGACTATCCACTGTGTCATCTGTCATAACTGACAGTATGTCGCCTCACAGACAAAAGAAAAACAGGTGTCATTCTGAAAAAAAGCACATCTGATGTATTAATTTTTTTAAAAAAACAACAACAGATTGGAGAGGTACTGCAGAGTGGAAAATGATTGACAGTTGACAGTTATGTCTTGGTCGTTATAGAAAATAAACTCAGGGGCTGGCGAGGTGGCTTACCTGTTCATAGCATGCTTGTCACAGAAATGTAAGGACTTGAGAGTAATTTCCTGCGTGGGGGAGGTGTATATCTGTAATCCCAACTCTGGGAAGATGGAGACAGGCAGATCCCTGCAGCTCGCTGGGCATCCAGCTTAGCAGCGTCAGTGAGCTCCAAGTGCAACGAGAGACCTGCCTCAAAGACTGCAGTGGTTGTGGAAGATAAGATAACCTACATTGATGGCTGGACTCCATACCACATGGACATACATAAATGTACACATACACACCAAGAAACTATGGTTGGTAGTGATAAAACAACATACTTGGCATTGACCTTTGGTTTCTACAGGTACACATGAACCCATATACACACATGTGATAGACTACACGCACACACACCCCATACACTTATCATAAGCTCAGAAGAATAGGTACATTTAAGTGCAGTTTGTTTTAACCTCATGAGCTGTCTGATTTCTACAGTGATAACCTACCAGAAAATACTCCGAGGCTAGCCAGAGAACCCAAGTTGCTGGAACATGAGGTGGTGATCGACAGGGACGTCACTCCGGGAAGGAAACTCTGTTTGAGAGCACTTGCTAGCATCTGTGGAGGTTTTCACACCCACCAAAAAAAAAAAAAAAAAGAAAGTGAAATATTCACATTATCAAAAACTCTGAATAAAGATGTGTGTTTCGTGGGTCAGTGACAACACAATTGTGTACACGTTTAGGATTTGATAAAAACCCACTGACTGGATTTTTGTGCTTACTGTAGTGTGGGATTTCAGAGATTGAATACTGTCTAAGAGGTAATAACATGTATCATTGATTTTTTTTCCCCTTCTTTTTATATTACTAGAACCAACCTACATCACAATTGATCCACCTGCATGCGGGGAGTTGTCAAACTGTTCTCTGAAGGAGAAGGACTGCGTTTATGGCTTCAAACTGGATCACAATGGCTGTCGAACCTGTCATTGCAAAGCCAGTAAGTAGACAGATGACTGGGGTTTTTTTTCTTTTCTTTTCTTCCCCCGAGGCCTAACAGGAGCTTGTCAAAGCATATTATATGATTAAATATCTTTTTTACTCCTGTTCAGATATTTCCTTGACAGCCTGAAAGGGTGGGGGATAGCAATAGATGTGATGTAAACAGTTTCTCAGTCATGTGGGGAATACTCTGCCCTTTCTTATGGTTTCCATCTTGGCTTCCCTGTGTTCATTTTCTCTTACGGCTTGACACCTCCTCGAAGCTGATGAGCAGAGGTGCCGATAACCCGGAGTGGCTTGCGAATGCAGCCTCCTAGTGAACGGTCTACAGCTCTCTTACCAATGTTACCCAGGGACAAGAACATGGCCATCGATCTGGTATTTTTTTTTTTTCCCTTCCATATGAGGCAGTCATAATGCTTTTTTTAAAAAGTGCTTCACTCAGGACCCGGGGAGGTGACTTGGTGAGAGAACTTGGTGCACAAACCGAAGGGCCTGAACTTGGATCCCCAATACCCGTGTAGAAGTTAGGTGTGGTGGTGTGCACCTGTAACCCCAGCCCTGGGAGGTTGGGCTGGTAATGGACAGACAGGAGGATCCCCTGGAGGATTGCTAGCTAGCCAGGCTAGGCAAAAAAAAATGGGGAGCTCCGGGTTCCCTGAGATACCTTATCTCAGAAATAAGGTAAAAAGTAATAAAAGACACTTGGTATCAACCTCTGGCCCACACATAGGCATACACACAGAGACAGACAGACAGACAGACAGATGGACAGACAGACAAATGGAAGCAGAGAGGAAGAGAGAGGGAGGGAGGGAGGGAGGGAGGGAGAGAGAGAGAGAGAGAGAGAGAATGCGCTTCATTTCATTGACCCCAGCTCTGCTTCCATGTAGATTCCAATCGTGTCTCTGAGCCACGACCTCTGAAGCCAGGTTGAATATGTCACATTTCTCCCACAGGGGAAAATACACCCCACACATCTTAAAACTATTTTTGAATTCTCCTAATTCCTCAGCCAGAATAAACATCTGAAGTCCCCTTCTCCATCATACCTGTGGCACGCTTTCTAGAGTGTGGCCTTTTCTTCCCTTCTGACACACTGGGTGTCCCTGTCCTTACCTAAAACGTGGCTCAGAAACAAAGCAAGAAAGACTGCAGAGTTTGGTCCAAATTCAACTGTTTCTTGTGTTTCTTGTGTGTTTTAGCATCAGCTCTGTGGCTTGTACACTGTGGACTAGAACCGAGTTTCTAGGCAACCAGGACCCATAAGTAATTTGAGGCCAGCTGCTGTTAGGTGCTTATCTATTCTACATTAAGATATCACAGTTTTTGAAATCTATTAATGTAGGGCCAAATATAACAAGAACTTACACTAATAGTTTCAAGCCATTTTCTAAGCAGGTAAAATTTTTTTTTTTTTTTTAAGTTTTGACAATGGGATCTTGTGCCCTATGCCTTCCAGCTTACAGTAAATAAGTACAACTTTCCTATCCTCCAAAATTCCTGAATTAAAATAAAGTAAACTGTACAGAAACAAGGAAAGGACCTGGTAGCACCCAAGAGCTTCCTGTGTCATGACATTGAACGCTCCTTCCACAAGGTCTTGACACACCTGCCCTGCAGTCCAGTCTGAATTCAACATCCATGACACCAGCAAGGTTCCTTTACTCAGAACTCTTATTTCCAAAAGTTGGGGCCCAGGGGCTGGAGAGATGGCTCAGCAGTTAAGAGCCCTGACTACACTTCCAGCAGTCTTGAGTTCAATTCCCAGCAACCACATGGTGGCCCACAACCATCTAGAATAGGATCTGATGCCCTCTTCTGGCATGCAACTGTACATGCAGATAGAGCACTCATATACATAAAATAAATAAATAAAATAATAAACTAAAAATAAATTTAAAGATCATTTAAAATTAATTACAAGGCTGGGAGGGAACAGTTTTTCTTCCTAGACTTATTTTGGGGGAGTTGAGAATCCTCTGCCCTTTTTGATTGACATTTGGCCTGTTTTCTGAAATCTCTTCCTATCAAGTCTAATCTCTCCCCAACACAGACGATGATTCTATAATAAGCAAGTTCTCCGTGGGCCTCAGGGTATAATTACCCTGAGCTTAGAGGCTTGGACTGACTAATGGCGAGAATGAACACTTCCTGGGGTATCAGCTCTCTGGGTTTTAAGGTGCCTCTCAACTGTAACCGTCCATCGTGAACGATAAAAACACAGACAAGGGCTTGAATAATACCGTGTCCTCGGGTCCGTATTACCACCACGCCATCTGCACAGTGGGTTACTGTTTCAAGGTTTACAAACCCAACATGCCTAGTTGTTGCCGCCTTAGGGCTCCAGGTAAGCTCTCCCACCCAGGGTGGTCCTGTCTTCCTGCACCTGCCTCTCTGTGCTTGGAAGGACCGGCCTCTGCTCTGTGCATGTCTGCCTCTGAGACTTTCTTGGAAAGCCAAGTTTGCTGGAGAACTGCCTTGGCAGCCTCATTTGTTTATATAAATCGCCAACCTTGTCTTCTTAACCCCAGGATAATTGGTAGTTGTGTCATAGAGTGTTTATCCTGTGGCCCTCCTAGTGCCTCTCCAGCTACACATTCTTTCTCAAAACAGGATCATACCTAATTCCCCCCCCCCCGAACTTCCCTGAAGTCTAAAAAATACAGAATTAATGTTCGCTGGTTGCCTCCATCGTAAGTCTCACCACTTGGGATTTGTCGCGATAGTGCTTTGGCCACCCAGCCGCAATGATGGCAGGCTGCTGTCACTTCATTAAATCTGAAGAATCCGTTTCCCTCGTTTGACACGGAAGCAAGTAAAAAGGTGTGGCCAGAACGTTACCCGAGTTCATGCTGCTTGAAATTGAGGTCCTGTTGTATTTTGGAAGTCTTCAGAGGCACATATCCATAGACACTACTTGTTATCAACTTCCATTTTTATTCACACTCAGGAAGAAATATATACAGGAGAATGTTGTATTTTGTGACTGTGATTTATTTACACAAAAATATTACCTTCAGTACTTGCAAAGTTCACTTACTTTTAGAAATATCTAGAATTTCTCCTTCCCATTTTCCTCCCCCATCGGTCATGTTCCAGGTTGTTAAGACCGCTGCAGTGAATGCACGCTGTAGGATAAAATGAAATACAGCCATCTTATAAGCCCGGTGTTGTAACTTATAAGCGTAAACCCTTCTTAAAAGCTTCACTCCTCCCTAGAGATTCAGGCTTTTGGTCACAGGGAAGCAGGAAGAGTCACTGCCTTCTGCCAGGTTGTGCTTAGCACTCAGGCTGTGCTCTGCAGTGATTGGCTCAAGGCAGAAGCAAACGGCCTTTGGGATCAGGGATGCCTCTTGATGTTGGTTGGTCTTGTCTGATACCCCCTAGGAGGTCTGGCCACAGCCATCAGACATCCATCTCATCACACTGAGCTGCCTGGCCTGGTTCGTTTTGGCAGGTCTGCTCACTGCTCCCCTAAACCTACTGCTTGAACCTGAAGCTGCCAGTTTGTACCACACACAAGTTGAAGCATGAGCTTTGCCTCCACCTCTTGACTCACATTAGCCACCCTGATGATTCTGAGTCAGAGTAGACTGCATCAGATGACGAGACCTTGGGAATGGCTTTCCCTGTGTCTCCTTGACTGGGAACTCATCTGTAGAGTACAGACACTGATACCTAAGTAGTGGGGTATTTTGAGGACTAAGCAGATGAATTCCAAGTGACTTTTATTAGCTGGCACATGGTAGTTGTTTCTTATACACACACACACACACACACACACACACACACACACACACACCATCTGTTATACCATCCATTTCAGCCCAAACTTGCTAACATGGGAAGTTCCCAGCTCCCTTCCGTCTTGTCCTTTCCTTTCTGCCTGTGTTTCTTCCTCTTCCATGCTTTAGTGCTTTACTGAAATAGCTCCTTGTAGTTATGGAATGTAATACTTTCTTTTCCCTATTGCAGGAGTTCTGTATGTATTTATCTGGACTGAAAATCTCTCTTCTCTTCTCTTTTCCTATTAAAACCTTTTATGGAAAGTAGTCCTAATAGCCATTTATACCTGTTTCTCTTGGACATCACACCTAGTTCCTTTTGATATCAGGATTTCTTAAAGCAGGACCTGAGGAGATGGTGCAGTGTGTAGAATAGAGAACACCAGCACCGACACAGAAAGCTGAGCATTGCGGCGTATACCTGTGATCCCAGCACTGGAAAGCAAAGACAAGAGGATTCTGGGGGCTTATGAGCAAGCCAGCCTATCTGACCAATCATTGAGCTCAGGGTTTGGTCAGAGTCCTTGCCAAAAAAACAAAACAAAACAAAACAAAACAAAAACAAAACAAAAAAAAAACAAAAAAACAAGAACAAAAACTGGTGACGAGCGGTTTAAGTAGAAACCTGATGGTGACTTCTAGGCTCCAAAGTAGGATTCACCAAGAATTTAAATGTCCCTGACTCAGTCTCTCGAAGACACATTTGCAATAAAGGGGAGCATGATAGGAAACATCTAAGGAAGTACAATGACAATAAACTCAAAAGTAAAACCCCTTAAGCTGTAATGTTAGAGCTACTGACACGAGCGTTGATAATGCTAGCTTTTAACCAGCTTACGTTTTGCTGTCAGGAAGATAAAGATACTTGAGCTTCACTGTAGAAGCTCTGCATTCATTGATGGCATTGGTTGTTGGATGTCTTACTGCCCCAGGCCAAATGAGTTTGGTATATTAAAATGTTTTTAGATTTGGCATTTTATGCAGTTGGCCTAAAAGAAACATGTCCTTCAGAAGCATGTGACAAATGCCAGGCATGGTGGTCCCTGTTGAAATCCAATAATTTCAAATTATTGGTTTACCAATAATCATGTGGTTATTGGTAACCTGTTTCTTGTTTTCAACTGCCTTTGATTTTAAGAATTGATAGGAGTTTAATCTAGAAACGGATCCAGACATATAAAATTAATAGCAGCAAGGAAGAAGAAGCCAATGTGTCCATCATGAAATATGTATCAGAATCCCGCATCTCAGGAAGGGGTTCCACAGCTGGGAAGCAGGCTCCCATTTTTTTTTATTTCATTGTACTTCAGAACTGATACCACGGCACTGGCAAGCACTGGGGCCACCATTTGTATTTCTGCATTTCCTGATTCAGTAGTTTCAGAAACTCGGTGACCATTCTTAATTGATAACTGGTTGATGGCAATCCACAAGTGGGAAGTATTGCAGCTCTGGGTGACGCATCCTCATTGGGTTTGCGACCATGGAGTTGCTTTGTGCTCACTGACAATAAAGCGTGGATGACGCTGCTCACTGTTGCATATCTCTTCAAGAGTGAAAGGAGTAAGTTTCCTGTGTACTAGCCATTGAGTCGCCACAATGTAGAGTCCTTGTGCTTTGCCAATCTTTATCACTCCCTTTTGATTGGTAATTGCTTCCATCCATTAGAAAGCTTTTTAGATCACAAAAGACTCACAATGCTTAAAAAAAATATATTAAAAAATATTTTTTAAAAAGGCCACCTGTCTTCCATAATTGCTACAAGCCAAAGGCTAAAACTTTGTAAACATACTTACAAGCCTAATGTGTCTATTCGGTGTGATGATAACGTTTCATCTAAGGACAATCTGCCATTGACTGGCAAGCATATATCTAGGACTACCATCCCGTCTTCCATGTTGTCTATTTCAGAACCACAACATGGTTTCTTGAGACTTTTAACAAGTGATAATGTTTTGAAAACTATTCAGTATCATCAATGGCAGCCTGATCAAGCAGTCATTCCTCTGCCAGTAAAGCATGCCTGGTGACAATGGAGAAGCATGAACACCAGTGGATGCATTCATTCAGCAGATAACGATCACCCCACATCGATAAACACAATTGGCCCTGGTCTGTGGGTATAAAGGAGAAACTACCCTGGAACTCTTTTCTTTTGTGGTGGAGGAGAATTGAGCTAGTCTAGACTACAGATTACAAATGAATGGATGTAAGGCAGAGTGGAATTGCTGTCACGTGAATGTCCTGAGTCTTTGTTGAACACAGAGGCCTTATTTGGGATCCTTTTCTATTTCAGGGACAACACGGGTTGACATGGTGGTCACCTTCCCCTGGCTGTGACAAAATGCCTAAAAGAATTGACTTACATGGGAGAAATGTTTAATTTAGCTCATGGATTCAGAGGCAGCCTTCAGTCTATTGATGATTGGCCCTATTCTTTGGGCTTGTGACCAGTCCTGTCCATCATGATATGGGAAATCAGCCTCATAGTAGCCAGCAAGTTAGAGGGGAAATTGGGAAGGAAGGGGTTAACAAATCCACTATTAGAGCATTTCTCTAGTGCTCTAACCTCTGTCCTCTAGGTCTCATATCTGGAAGGTTCCACCACCAAAGTGTGGCACAGCAAAACCTACCACTAAGTTTTGGACACGTGGGCCCTTGGGGTATCTTTCAAGTCATAGCACAGAGATAAGTTAAAGACAATAAACTTGATGCTTCCATAGATGTTTAGGGTGTAGACAGCATTCTAGGTCAAGGACTATGCCAGGGTTCTTTATACAGACTAGAAACATACACACAAGTGTGCTTGCCCGCTAAAGCTTTGAGGAAATTACTCTCCAAGAAGGCTGACTCTGGCAGGCTCTGAGAGTGCTTCTCATCCGTCTGTTCCCTCACATAATCCACCGGATGCCTTGACTTTAGAACTGTTATACTAGGACAGCTGGATCATCTTAGATCTCTGTGTTGGGGAAAAAAAAATCTGAGGACCTTGTCCGTTTCCCACCGTCCATGTCCTAAGGGGAGATGAAAAGCAATTCCCCACCAGAATTCATAATTATGAATTTTAAATGAGCCACTTACACTCTTTCTCTAAGGATGCAGATTAGCATTCGGTTGTCTCGTGGTGTGACACACACACATGGGGTTACATTAAATGTGTGAAATGAAAAGTTTCAGGTAGCGGCACAGAAAACTTTACCAAAGATCACACCCATATATACATATATATGTGACAGCAAATAAAATATGGAAAGAATGCTAAGGTTCACAAAAGATTCTACCATAGAAGTGTCTATGTAATACATGAACCCATTTCATCTATCAGTTAGAGTTAATGTTTAATTTTAGACTGTAAGACTTGTCTGTGGAATAGGACAAATATGGGTTGCGGCCTCCCTAGCAACTGGTGCATTAGTACAGTACTTATAGGTCAGGGATACCTCCAATAAAATAGCAGTTCATTTGCCAACTTCACAACACTAGTTGATCCGTACCTTACCATTCTACAAAACGTTGTTCAAGGGTTGCCATTCTTACCGTGCCAGCTTACTTTCTCAGGGTTCTTGCGTCTCTCTCAGACCCTGCTCTTCATTTGGACCAGCCTCAATTTGCTCTTCTGTCCTAAGGCTCGTTTGCCTGACCTTGCCATCGCTATTCTCTCTGGTTTTCTCTTCAACTGCGTCACCTTCTCGAATTGCTATGTCTTCAGTTGTTTCTTTTGACAGTATTCCTTTTGCCTGTTCGTTTTAACTCCTAAAAGAATACAATAACTGACTAGCAGAAGACAGTTAAACACCACTCCAGATTCTGCTAACGAGGTTTGCCTTAAATATTTCCAACCGTCATTAGTAACATATTAATATGAATCTTCCCTCTCACACATACATTTCTGTCAGCTGAGTGCATTTAAACACATGGATATTTTGTCAGTGCAGTAGGGCAAACATAGCTAAATAGAACCCTGATGTTTTGCTTTTTGTCACATAGCAGACAGGCTTGTTTCAAAGAAAGTAAAAAGTCCCAAATGCTACATACAGCATTCAGCGTTCTGTGATGCCACCTGCTCCCCTGCTAACAGCAAGTATACTGTAAGCATTCACACGGATGTCTTACCTCTCGTGGCACACAGTAACTGTCTGGAACAGATCTGGACTGTAAACTACTGATTGCCATAGGTTAGCATAAATCATCATCATCGGTTTAAGGTGACTTAATTAATCCAAACCATGTAAACTGCCCCTAGTCATTGGTTATCAATGGTGACCGGTTGTACTCCCTGTCCCAGGCCTAGCAGGTTCCATTAGGCCTCAGAATTCCATTTCAGAGTTGGACTCTGTTTCACGTACCACCACCAGAACTTGGAGCCATGTTGTGAGAACCGTGAAATAGCGCCATCCATACCTATTAACTGTGACTGATGCGGTGGGAGAACTGAAGTTTAACTCTGTTTCAAGTGGGAGGACTCGGGGCAGGCATTGAGGCTGTGACGGGATCTGGTCTGTTGTCTCGGAAAGAAACGTGGCATCTGTGTGTCTCCACAGGGGAGGAACTCTGCTTAGGCCTCAAAAGGGCCTGCACCCTCGACTGTCCCTTTGGCTTCCTCACTGATGTCCACAACTGTGAACTCTGTCAGTGCCGCCCACGGCCCAAGAAGTGCAGACCAACAATGTGCGACAAGTTTTGTCCGCTTGGATTCCTGTACGTATTTGCCAATATATATATATATATATATATATATATATATATATATATATATATATATATATATATATTTTTTTTTTTTTATTCAGAAATTAAGTGGTCATGTCTGTGTTGGGAGCTATTTTGTATGTGTTTGAATGAGCCAGTGGTAGTGTGTGATTCGAGGGGAGCCATGCTGTTGTTAGGTGAATCAGGAAAAAAAAAAAAAAACTTTCTCTCCAAATGCAATCAAGTTCTGACTTTTTGTATGAAGATGTTAAAGGTGCACTGGGGTAGCAGTCAGCACTCAGAAGGCGGAGTCTATGTCTGGAGTTCAGAGCCAGCCTGGATTGCGTGAGACCCTGTCTCAGAAGAAAAAATTCCAAGCACTAGTCATCACTATTCTTAATTGTAAGACATGGATGTGATGCCAATAAAGATGTAATTATTAAGGCTGGAAACAAGGCTCGATGGTTAAGAACACGTATGCTCGCCTGGTGAGCATGAACAGGGCCTGGCTTCCTGTAATTCCAGTTCCAGGGATCTGCTGCTCTTTCTGCCTTCTGGAGGAAATTGTACTCACATGGTAGACACACACACACACACACACACCGAATGCACACACAGTCACACATGAACGCACACACACGCACACACACACACACACACACAAAGTAAAAAAATAAAGTTAAAGACATAATCATTTTATAATTTAACTGCTAATACAAAATAAAGTATCCTCCAGCCCTAATAAAGCAATCAATTAATAATTAATAGCCTCCAGGACCAGGTTTGTAATCATTTTCAGTATATACATGTTTAGTTACTTATTTATATGTGTACATGGGTTTTGTGTACGTGCTGCAATGTGCATTGTGTAAAACAGCCTACTTAATTTCCTTCCTTCACCACGTGGGATCTGGGAATCAAACTCAACTCCGTCAGCCTTGATGCCAAGTACCTTTTTGTCCAGTAGACAACCTTGCTGGCCTAAGGCTTTTATTAACGTTTATGAAGACTTCCCAGGTCCCTGAGTCCTTACAGCCTCCTGTGTCTAATGTAGGTTTCAGTAGTTAAAGTTTTTACTAGCATATGGAACTTCTCAAAGGATACAGCCGTTTGAGAAAGCCCACAGCCCTAACAAAATTCCTCTAATGTTCATTTCCCAACATTGGCCAGTAATACATCTCACACTGTTCTGTTCCCTGGAGTTCCATGTCCGTCCTTTAGATCTGGCACCATCTAATTAAACCCTCATCTGTGACACTGGGGATGGCCACATCCCAAAAGCATATAAATGCTTGGGCAGTTCTAAACCTTGGTCGTGAGAGCTAATTATAACTCACCTTGGAATTCGGAGCACAGCTTTCTGCTTAAGTGGTGATAACACTGACCCGTGGTCTGAGTACCTGGGCATCATTTGAAACTTTTGGATTTTCTGACCTCTGGCAAAATTTCAATTACCCAGGAAGAATAAGCATGGCTGTGACATCTGTCGGTGTAAGAAATGCCCAGAGCTGCCATGCAGCAAGATCTGTCCCTTGGGCTTCCAGCAGGACAGTCATGGCTGCCTTATCTGCAAGTGCAGAGGTAAGTGTAGGTCCTTCCTCCTCCTCTCAGCGTGGGAACAAAGGACAGAAAGGTGTCTGGTGAATGGACTGGTTTTAGTGATGGCTGTCTGTTCTGAAACAAATGCCACTCACCCTGGGACCCTCCCACAGGACAGCCTTTTGCCTTCATAATATTAAATGGGCTTGGAAGAGAATTTAAAGCACAGTGACTAAGTTAATCACCTCTTCCAGCTTCACTTTTGCTTGTCTCAGAAACATGAGCCTAAAGCTAGAGTGTATCCCAGCTTCCTTACAGAGGGGACCACTCTCTTCCGGAGTGGGATGGGTACAGGAAGGAGCTTCATCTTGGCATCCTCAGGAGTGAGTACCTCTAAACGCCTGCTCACTTAAGTGATCCCCTAGCAACAGGATTTTCATGAGAATTCAGACTGGCTTTGAGAAGCACCCTATAAATAGGCAAAAATCCCCTGTGACCCCAGAGCCAGGGTCTTCCTCCAGGGACATTCCTAAAGCCATCGAATATGCACCCAGTGTGTCTTCATCCTTTATCTCAACCCCAGCCCTGCTCCAGACCCTCCACCTCATTGCAGTGTGTTGTGACTGTCAGATGATGTGCTATCAAGCATTAAAAGACTCCTGTAGCTTTTTTTTCCCCCCCAAAGTTGTACAGATACGTTTACGGTATTTTGAAGGAGTCACACAGTGAACAGAAATATAAGCAATCATTTGAGCCATCCTATGAATCAAATATTTAGTAGTTGCAAGGGATCCCAAATTCTCCCATTGGATGAAACTTCTATGATGAGTCTTCATATATAAAAAGTTAATGACATCTATTTCAGAAGTAGTACTTGTTGATCGTATAAAATAATCGAAAGGCTTAACACTCAGCAACACTCCCACAGTAGGAACCATATTTCCAGACTCCTTTTCTCTCCCTTGTTTTTCAAAATTGGGGACCTGATGATTTAAATTCTTTTCCCCCGAGCCTTTCCTGTCCTCCCTGGGTGTCATTTTTGGTGACTGGGCACCACAAACTGTTTCTCCTGAGCCAAAACTGCTTCTTTACGAGACTGCCTTCTGTCTGTCCAGAGGTCCCTCCTTCGGCTGGGCCACCTGTCCTGTCAGGCACATGTCTGTCCATGGATGGCCATCATCATAAGAATGAGGAGAGCTGGCATGACGGTTGCCGGGAGTGCTACTGTCACAACGGAAAGGAAATGTGTGCCCTCATCACCTGCCCCGTGCCAGCCTGCAGCAACCCCACCATTCGCCCCGGACAGTGCTGCCCATCCTGCACAGGTAAATGTGGACTGCCCTGTTATTGTGCAACCACCTCCAGCTTTGTGGGGCCTGGTACCTGCCTGCGACTCTGAGGGAAGTGTGGGGTCAGCCCTCAGGACACTTCTCAGCTGTCTGTGGCTTCTGTTATTAACCTCCATAGACTGAACAGGCTACAGTGAATAATTAGCCAGAGACCAAGGAAAATTCTAAGGCTGTAGAAATGGTTTTCCATATTTTTGAATGATTGACTTGATTATATTGATCTTTGGACTAGGTTTTTTTTTTTTTTTACCTAGAGGTTTGTGGACCTCTAGGAAAATGTAAATCCAGCCCTTCAGTTCACTGCTAGCTTATTAGGGTTGAAGGGCTGAGTTTACTGAAGGGGTGAGAGTTTTACTTCAGAAAAGCTTATAACTTACCAAGTAATACTGGAGGGGGGTGATACTGCCAAGAACTACTGAACTCGGTGGCTGTTGCTCTCATGTAAAATAATGGACAGGTGGCACGCTTGCCAAATGGAGACATTTGGAACGGTCATAAGTCCTAATAATAATAATCAAGATGAGTTATTAGAACAGAGCAGAGATGATAGCTGACGCTGGCCAGGCTGCACCTGCCTTACCTCCACTACATAAAGACCTCCTCAGCTGTTAAGATTCCGTACGCCTCAGCAATTACCGGACTGGCAGCTCCCATACCTTTGTACTTGGCACATAAATGCAGAATAAATGTCTTGTTTTGTTTTCCCATAATGCAGTTAGTTGTGTTCTCGATCCGCTGTCTCCTTTTTCACATATTTTGCAAGTAAAATAGGAGCAGCCACCCTGTCCACCAGGTCGGAAGCAGTTTGATGAAGTAGAACTCTGTGTCTGTGCCAAGTCTTTGAGGGAAGAGAAAAATCATTTGTTCCCTCAAGACGTGCTTTATTGGAGGTGCATATCGACTGGGAACCTGCGCCTGGCTCTCTGTCAGCGACTCCCGCGAAGAAGTCGGAGCAAGACAGGTGGAAATAAAAAGACACAGATCAAAACAGAACCGCAGTCAGTGGAGCCAGAAGTGTCTTTCTCTAGTTCGGGGAAATTCTAAAACCCACAGCTAATTGACGTACTGTTGGGGTTGGAAGATGGTTCAGTGGGTAAAGGCCTTGCTGAGCAGGCAGGAGGGCCTGCGTTTGATCTTTAGCACACGTATTTTTAAAAAGCCAGGCATGGTGGCTCACAGTGCAGTTCCATCAGGGGGACGCAGGCACTAAAGGATCCCTGAGACGTAGAGGCCAGCTAATCAAACCAAGTGGGTGAGCTCGTGGTTCAGTGGAAAACTATTAAACACAAATAAGATTAGATTAGATAGATAGGTAGATAGATCGATCGATCGATAGATAGATAGATAGATAGATAGATAGATAGATAGATAGATAGAAAATCATTAAACACAAATAGATTAGATTAGATAGATGATAGATAGATAGATAGATAGATAGATAGATAGATAGATAGATAGATAGATAGACAGACAAGATAGACAGACAGACAGACAGACAGACAGACAGACAATGAGTAATGCTAGACATTGATCTCTGGCCTACGGCACACACACATAAATGCACATACTATGTGACTTGAATGTACATATACAAAAAAAAAACACTCCTATTCATGCATGTGTAGACTTAGGGTTGTCCAGAATCTTTAGTGGTATGCTGTATGTGAGCTTTTCTGTCTAGACACCCCAAAAGACCTTCTGTACTCACGGTCTCCTTCCTACCTTAAGAACAGTTTCTTATTCCTCCTGTGCTGGAGCAGTCAGTGTTTCCCTTGGTTTGGTTCGCTGGCCTCTACGTCTCAGGGATCCTTTAGTGCCTGCGTCCCCCTGTTGGAATTGCACTGTGAGCCACCATGCCTGGCTTTTTAAAAATGCGTGCGCTAAAGATCAAACACAGGCCCTCGTGCTTGTTCAACAAGCCCTTTACCCACTGAACCATTTTCCAACCCCAACAGTACGTCAGTAGCACTGTCTCTTCCATTCTTCCCACGCCCCATCTCAGCCTTAACCTTTCCCCCACCATCTCTCCAGCCTCTGTGTTTTGCAAGAATACATAGGAGGTAAACTCCTGCAGTCCCCTGCTGCCTGTCTACTGGAAACCCCCTTTAAATGTCATTCGGAGGATCTTTTCCAATATTAGTTTTTCAATGAGACTTTCTTCTCTCTCTCTAAGCCACAGAAAATACACCTGAGCATCTTGTCCATTGACGCCGATTTTCATTACTTCCTTCTTTCCTGCTCATACACTGGGATTTTAGTTCACCTGTCTGTTTTCTAGAGTGTGTCTGCTTAGTCTACATCCCCGTCTTCCCTTCCCTTTCCTTGAGATAAACCTGTCCTAAAACCCGAATGCCACCCCACAGCCCACACTGTATCCCATCAGTATTACTGACCCACTATTACCCACTACACACGGCCCTGATGCGCTCAGCACATCAGACAGGGTGGTTCCCAAGCCTCAGCATCCGCTGAGCTCTTGGCCTGAGCCAGCAGTGGCTGTCTCTAGACTCTTTCTCAGCTGGATGCACCACTGTCAACACCTCCTTGAAGCGCTTGTTGTACTTGGACTCTGGGAATACAGTTAATGCCTTCTCACTTCCCACCACATCAGGGCGGCTCCCCGCACCTCTGTAGACATTTCAACATTCATGTCTCCAAAGCTACCTCACCGCTGGGGAAAGATATCACCCACATCTGCCTCTGGGTATGCCTCTGGTTGATGATGGTGCCGTCCACCAAATGTTTAGTCTCAGGTGAGGGGTTTCAGACTGTCGAATCTGTAGGTACATTCCCGTCCCGCTCAGGGTACTGGCAGTTGGCTGAGGTGAGGTGTGGCTCCCTGACAGTGGGCCATATTTCCAGGCATGAACTTGCTCAGAATCTCAAGATAATAAAGTAGACAGGACATCCATCATTTTGAAGTTTTGTTTAATCTAGAGGCATATCCATTATCCAAATAGCCATTGACTTTGGTTCCAGCCCCTTGACTGTGCTTAATGCTCTGAGCCGTTAGCTTTGGAAATATGCAGAATAGAATACTAGTGCCTCCCTCACAAGGTCAGTAGAAGGAAGAAATGAAATGAAATAAATAAGTGAGAAGTGCCCAGCCTGGAAATAATTGGACCATAACAAGCATTCAGTAAATGAGCAGTCTTTATTCTAGACAACTCCTGCACACGCTCACGGAGATGCTCCGGCAAGAGAATGCCTATGGAATTTAATTCTTATTGAATTCTCTCAGGACTATCGACAGACTCAGCCACTCGAACCTCGCTCTCTGAGATTAGCTCTTTGTCTCCTGTTTCTTGGCATGGAAATTGCTCTTTCCTTTCCTATTGGTGGGATAAGAACAGGGTGAGAAAAACTCTTCAGACACTTGGCTTTTTCTCGCTCCCTTGAAACAAACGCCGCCAGTTCCTTTGGTAGTTGAAGAACCCGCAGGTTATTAATTTCTCGTGTCATTCCTCAGATGACTTTGTGGTGCAGAAGCCAGAACTCAGCACCCCTTCCATTTGCCATGCCCCCGGAGGAGAGTATTTTGTGGAAGGGGAAACTTGGAACATTGACTCCTGTACACAGTGCACCTGTCATAGTGGTCGCGTGCTGTGTGAGACGGAGGTGTGCCCGCCATTGCTCTGCCAGAACCCCTCCCGCACCCAGGACTCCTGCTGCCCACAGTGTACAGGTAACCAGAATGGTGGCACAGCGCACATGTGGAGAGAAGGATGCATCTTTGTCTGTCTGACGGTTCTGTAGACTTGCATGGCAGGGTGAACTCTTTGCTCAAACCCACGAACCTGTGTGGGAACGTCTGGCGGCCCACTTCCCCGGTCCATTCCCTGTGATCACCCACATAATACAGTCGACGAGCGTGGCACCTGGGGTGACTTTGAAAGAGAAGAACTGGCTTTTTTACCTCCTTTAGCCTTACTGCTCAGACTAAGGATGCTCACAGAGTATAGGCAGTCCCTCTATACCAGGTTATTCCCAATGACTTTGCTATGTAACATGTCGTCTCACCAGCGACATTTGTCTCTTAACAAATGTAAAAACTAGTTATATTGGAAAATGATATAAATGAAACTTCTGGAAACTATACAGGTTGTAAAAATACTGTGAAAGCATTCACAGGCTCTCCCCATCCTGTAACTAATAAGTTAAGACCAAGAATGTGGAGTGGATCTGGCCTGCCACTGTGTTTCTCAGATCTTAGCAGGTAAATTTAGTCATGAAAGAAATGTGTTAAAGTGTAAAAAACCCTGCCTAGGTATTAGCTGTGAGCTGCACTACTGGTTTAATAACGAAAATAGTAATTCTATTAACTCGAGAATAGATGACTTTTTTAAAAAATGGACTCATTTTAATTCGATACATTTTAAGTCACAAAAGCAGCTGGTTTTATTTGGTATTTGTTCATTTTCTCATGTTTTTTAACTAAAAAAAAAAAAACAAAACAAAACTGTAACTACTTCCCTTCCAAGCATGTACTCGATGCACGTTTGCACAAGAAAACATAAACCCTCGTGTTTTATTACTTCCGTTGTTACCCTGATAGTTGAGTTACCTCCCGGGAGCTTGTTCTGTTTCTGTTTCTCTGTCCATCATACTCAGTAACTAAATTTGAGCCACCGTATCATCTTGGTACAGATTTCTCTATGTAAATAGCAGTTATACTATTCTGGCAGATCTAACTAGTGTAATAATCTTGTCTGGTTTTAGTAGTCCATACATGTTACATCTTTATG
Source organism: Mus pahari (assembly GCF_900095145.1). NCBI lineage: Eukaryota > Metazoa > Chordata > Mammalia > Rodentia > Muridae > Mus > Mus pahari. The sequence continues at coordinate 44,244,521 of NC_034607.1, forward strand.
ATGTGTGTGACCTGTTCCATCCGTGTTGTTGTCGCGGTCACTACTTTATATGGAAGTCCTGCTGGTGTTTGTAAAGGAAGATATCTGAACCCCCACGTCCTCCTGATGGGAAGTCCTTAGTGACAGTGAGCTCAGACCCATTTACTTACTTGGTTTGTAGGCATTTCTGGAATGCCTAGATTCAACCCTGGGAATACACACACACACACACACACACACACACACACATCCTGTGGAGCAATAGTCAAAAAGAGAGAGAGAATTGATCCCCGCTCCTGGTGTGGTGTGGTTGTTCCACATTAAAAAATAATAATGGTTTACAGAACAGAGAGAAGGGGGGACTTAAGTGCAGGTGGCTCAGGAGATGCTAGGGGAGAAAACGTGCTCTGTGTCCCTGGGCTAGAGACTCAGTGACTGGGGGACAGGCTGTGTGGAAGACACTTCTCTGGGACAGCAAGCCGAAATTCCTTGGTGGGACACCTGACTGCACTCAGAGATTTCATGCAGGCAAGGACATAGAGAAGTCCCAGGCCAAGGCTGGGCCCCGCTTCACAATAAGAGTCTGCATTACAGGCTACGTGATAATCCCAGCACTCAGGGGGTCGTGGGGGGCAAAGGTAAGCAGATGTCTGTGAGTTTTAGGCCAGCCTGGTCTACAAAGAGAAGTCCAAGATAGCCCAGGCTACACACAGAAACCCTATCTCAGAAAAACAAAACAAACAAAAACCACATTGCAGAGGCCCCAGGGGTTCCTGTCAAGCTAACTGTGGTTTTCTGCTTTTCTCTGTGTATTATACCTGATTTGTTCTCATTTATAAATTAGGCCAGGGTGACTAGTATTATTCCTTTCCATATAGAGATAGGATAAATCAGTCTTAACCTTTAAAGTTTTCTTTTATATATATAAAAGTACTCCAAAGGTTACTTTTGCATATGTGAATGAGGGCCTGCCAGGCCAAGTTGTATTTAAAGGAGCTACTAACTCCTCAGCGCATCTTTTTCTATTCATATCTAGACTGCTGCAATAAAAGCATTTTTTTAGCCATAGTGCTTCAGCTTCTCACGTGCTGAAATTATAAGTGCAAGCCACCATGTTTGCCTCTCTCCCAGTATCCTGAACTTAAACTTAAGATGTCAGAGGTTTTTAAAATCACTATAGATTTGAAGAACAGCATCGCTAAGTGCTGTATTACACATCTAGAAAAAGAGCAGCCTTAGGCTACCACATAAATGGCCTAAGAAGGCTATGTACTCATCTACAAGACCCGGGTCTGTGGGGTGATTACTTCTCTAGGATCCCTTCCCATCCTGCCTTACCTGTGGTTGACCTTAGGGCGTGGCCCCCCACAGAAGTAGATCCTAAAGAAAGAGGAAGGTACCAGTATGATACTTGCCCAAAGTCCAAACAGGAGAGAGACAGCCATGATGGCGCACACCTGTGGCGCACAATTCCCCAGTTGGACTTGGCTTGCAAGACCTAGGCTAAGGCAGCCGGCAGGGTCCTTGGGACTTCAGGGTCTAGAGCTTAGTTCCAGACAAAACCAATGTTAGCAGTAACCTCTCTCTTAAAGGAGTTCTCTCTAGCTATAGATGACCTCAGAAAGGGCTCGGAGAGCCGAATCCCATCCTCCCTTCTCTGTTTTACAGAATCCGACGAGATGTGAGGTGTGACCCATGAGACGAGCTCCCTGTAGTGAGTTAGGCCAGTGGGAACCATCAAGGATCAGATGTGCTCACTGGAGGGTGTGGTGTGTTCATGAAAGCAGGCAAAAGAAAGACGTTACATTTTGAGCTTCTACGGCATGTGGTAGCGTCGTGTCTGCCTCGTGCTTCTGCCTCGTGGCTGACAATAGCACGGCTCTTCATGCTAATTCAGAGGCCTACGAGATAACTCCCCACTGTGTGTCCACAGAGGAAAGGTGGTTGGGTTGAGCGTGTTGCTTGGCACATGGCCATTAGAGACTGTGACATTCCTAAAGTTTGAACCTCACCTTTTTACATGTCCCTTTTACAAAGCTCAGGTTTCTTCTTGGGCTTAATTTTCCATTAATTGCTGGATACCCAAGAGAAGCTTGGTTTTCCTGGTGACCCTCTGTACCATTTCAGTTTGTCATGGCATGTGGAGACCTCCCATAGCACAACCACGGGGGACTTGCATATGGTTTCCCTGGGTGGCGCCCTTCTGTGTGACCTGGGTTGCTGGCCCCCTCCCTCACTAATGGGAATGTCTAAACTTAGGAATGTCACAGATCCGGTGTATAGAAAAGTTTGCAGGGAAGACGTGTTTGAGTATTGAATGGTTAGGACCGGGCTGGCTGCAAGTAAGAGAATCTAGCTATAAATTTTAAACAAATAGTTTATTTTTCACACTTTGGAAGAAGCTGGTAGCGGCCGTGGATCACCGCTGACGCTGTGGCCCAGTGGCTGAGGCAAGTTTGACTACAGAACCATCACCTTTAAGGCAAGCAGGATGTGGAAAGGGAGGGGGGCGGCAGCAGTGCCTCCACCCTCGAGAGAAAGTGGAAGCACCCCTAGAAATCCCTCCATTAGCCCTGTGCTGAAGCTAGATCAGGCACCCCAACCCCCTCAGTTGCAAGGGAGCCTGGGAAATTATGAACAGGATTTCCTGCTTGATCCATTGTGATCCAAGTCCCATGAGCCTCCAAAGAAAACGCAGACTTTTCCTTAAGGTAAGGAAGAAAGAAGGCTGGAGTAGACCCTTCACAGGCTCCTGACAGAATCTCAGTGACAAGTCTTTTCCTATTGTCACTCTCTTTTAGAATACAAGACCTTGCTAGAAGCAGGTTTCCTGATCTTAGGACTGACTGTACTTTTTTTGTTGTTGTTTTGTTTTGTTTTTTTTAATGAGGTATCCAGATCCTCAGAGGGGAGTTCCTCTGTAAGCCGGCCTGACACTTAACTATGCTGTGTCGCTGTTAGCCTGCAGAGCTGTCTTTGCTGACACTGTGTGTTCGATTTTTTTCCAGATGACCCTCCTCAGCCTTCCACATCCCATAATGAGAGTGTGCCTAGCTACTGCAGGAATGATGAAGGGGATATCTTCCTGGCGGCCGAGTCCTGGAAGCCTGATGCCTGCACCAGCTGCGTGTGCGTGGATAGTGCAATTAGCTGCTACTCTGAGTCTTGCCCCTCCGTGGCCTGTGAAAGACCTGTTTTGAGGAAAGGCCAGTGTTGCCCCTACTGCTTAGGTAAGATCAAGGAAAACAAAACAAACCAGAGCACACCTCTCGTCTCTCCCAGTGACCTCTAAATTAACACGGGCAGCCAATTGCATAGACCAGTTAGTGTTTTCTTAAATTAGTTTTTCTGGTTGGTGTGCCACACAGATCCAATGTGGGTACATCAAATCAGGGGAAAGATGGGAAAAGCTGTGCCCCCAAGATGGATGCATGAAGAATAAATAGATGCTGTCTTGGAACTCAATGATATTATAGCACCATTGTGTTCCAGTGGGACTCTCTGCGAGTTCTGGGTTTCCAATATCATAGTTCCCGCTCCCTAATTATTTCTAGTAGTCACCCCGGCACATCATTCCCATATTAGAGAATGTTTATTATATAAAACTCGCCTCTCCCTTGAGGCTAACTCATTATGAAGGATTCACTAAGTCTCCCATTTGTTTGTGTTCCCTATCTTATGGGACAATTAACTAATCCTGTTTACAGGTTACATGGTTGTCCACACTGATGGCCTAAGCACAGAGTGAGGCCAGATTACTAACAGAACCCTCTCCTCCTTGCGGCCTGTGGTGCCACATCTCTTAGCAGAGGACATATGAATATTACCCTCTAATGTCTGTACCGAACCAGTCCTGTGGCCATGAGCCAGATGCTGCTCCTGGGACCAGAGGGAAGGCTGAGACAGCTGGCAGCTCTAATCAAGGACAGGCCTAGTTCCCAAGGCCCTCACTGTCTGTATTGCTTTTGCATCCTAAAGTCAAATGAGACACAAGACGCGTCTCAGTCCCGCAGTGAGCCCATAATCAGAGTAGCAAATGAAGACACATGTCAGTTGTTATTAATTACAGGCATTGTACACTTATTGCCAGTGGATTCTGCGTGCTTTCTAGACACAAGTCATTGCAAGTATTTGGAATACGTACCTGGGGAAGAAGAAAGGGGTTCAGGCCACAAAATGCTATTCACACACATACTCGCGCGCACAAAGAATATAAAACAGTATGTCCTGAAAGCTGGGTTCTCTCCTTTGAGGGACCCTCTATAAATGTATTATTTAAACTTGGCTGCTCTTTGAATGAAGACTGGATCACTGTGGTGTAATAGCAACTCCAGATCAGGAGTATCTACAGAAACCAGGGCAGGTGATGATTTCCTAGTGGAGAAAGACACTCGTAAGCCGTGCTCATAAATGGAAAAAAAAAAAATATATGAGACACACATCCAAATGAGCCACAATTAGCTACTTACTTTTCATAGAGTTAACCAAAATTCGTACAAGAAAGGGCACTCACTGCCTTTGGTGACAATCCAGAGCCAAGATGTAACTAGGATATTGCCCTGTCTTCGCAGGGCTTACAGACAGTAGCTCCTGTTTACACATCAGAACTCTAATGATAAAGGGAAGAATTAGTGACCCTCCCAGGATGAAATGGCTAATCCTTGGGAAAGCAGAGACCAGGAGGTCTGGGCGGGGAAAAAAAAAAAATCTCATAACAAATTTCTCTTGTTTTGAAATTCTCAGATGGTTTTGTTCAACTGAAAGTTCCTCTTGTGTTTTGTTGCTTTTCCAGCAGAGCGGTTACTTGAGTTATAAGTTAGCTTTCATATGATAATGGTAAATCATTTCTCTTCCTCACAAGAACAATTCTCCCAAAATTGTAGAAAGAAACCTTCTGACCTTAATATTCTCAGTCCGTATTTTCCGTCTTCTGTTTTTCTTTTTTCCCTTCATATTCCCAATTCCTGAGTCATTTAGACTATATATTCTTCTTTAATGTAGGCAGAAAAGACCTCTTTGGCCAAAATGTGTGACTCAGACTTTAAATTGAATTGCAAGCATTTTCATTCAGTTATGGTTCAGATACGCGCATAGCCTGTTGCAGCAGCCCTACCCTCTTGCCCACTTCCGTGTGTACACTTGTACTCTATAAGCTTGGACTCATCTTAAGGGAACATGAGAAATCTTCCGTCTGAAAAATCACAACTCATGCTGTATTAATGAATGTGTTGCTGCGTACCTGTGGTTGTATACTCGAATTCCTAATTGAGCTTCCTTTTGTCTGAAAATATTCTTGTGAAATTACTCCTGTTCTCATGCGACTCTGCTATTCGGGCATTGAAAGTTGATTTCAGGAGGTAATGAGATTACCTTTCCCACTTGCCTGTTTTATTTTGGGGTATTTTGTCTTACCAACCAGTTTGTCCCAACTCCCCATCAGCCTGGCCCCTCTACAGAGGCGCAAGGCCTGAGTAAAGCTAGCACTTCAGGGCTGTGCCTGAGATGCCGACCCTCATCTAGCAGAGGGGAAGATGGCGGGGCAGGCCACCCTTGGCCTGTTGTAGGACACCTGCTTGCTTTCCCAGAGAGCACTGAGGACCAGTGCTCCCGTGGGGTCCTGTTTGGTCCGTTCTCAGTTTCACCCCAGATTGTCGGTCCTCAGAATCACATCTCACTGGGGACAGCACAGGTCCCACAGGGCACTGGCTTTGCTGTGTCCTCGCATCTCCTAGGTAGCCGTTAGGTTCCTCTAACAGCTGAACAGCTCCTGTGAAACTGACCTCACCAAGAAGTTCGCTTGCCTTTTCCTTAGGATTTTTTATTCTTATTTTATTCTCGGTGTAAGAGTAAGGAAAAGCGGTGATCCTCCTAAAAGTAGGCTTCTAATTACAAGTGTTTGTGTTCCTTTCAGCTAAATTATCATCGCACTAATGTGCAGTGATAATGGTTCTCCTTTGATGTGTGAAGGCCTCCTTTTACGTGTTCCAATTTAGTAGGATGTGTAATACAGACATAATTAATAGGATTGGTGATTAATTTTGAAAAGTGAGCAGCTTTGTCTAATTGCTTATAATACCCATCATTAGGGAATTCATCCTTCTACTCGAACGAAACTAAGTAGTAATTACCCAATCATTTTAATGGAGCATCTTAATTGATTTTTCTAATTTTTTTTTTGTATTCTGCCTTCCTACACAAATACACACAAGCCTTAGGTTTGATTTTCATAGCCATCCTGACTGTAAAAAAGATGGCTTTGAAAGTGGTATGAGTATGAATCCGGTAGAGAATGCTGGTCTGGGAATTCTGCTGTGGGAGAGCAGGCATGACAGGTGGTTCCTTGGAACTGCCAGACCCCTCGTTGTGACACACTTCACCGTAAGAGCCGGGCCACGGTAAAGCATCCTCACTCTGCTCCCAGCTGCGTGCTGCGTGCCCGTAGCCTCCCTTTCCAGAGGAAAGAGTCTTCTTGGATCCAGGACTCCCTAGGGGAAAGCAAATGAATTAAGCAGTGGCTGGCACCCCACCTACACCCCCACCATTGCCTGTGAGGATGTAGACCCTACCCACAGCTTTGACACGGGGGATGCGAGTATTCCCATGGACCCTTTCTATGCCAGCGATTCAGTTTTTCCAGATTGACTATTCCATGGAAAGAGTGATTATAAAGACTATTCTTCTTACTCTAACAGATGGGGCAGCTCCCTGTCAGCTTTGTGACGCGGGAAAGTCAGATGGGGTGCCTCTGGGCTGGTCTAGGAGAATGGAACTAACGTGCTGACTGAGTCAGAAGTGTTCATCAGAACATTACCTTGAAAATTATGGCTTGGTAATAAGGAAGGATGTGTGTATTTGTAGCTGCAGGTTACTGTACGTGATATTTTAGGTCACATACTGAGAATGTCAGCTAGAAACCAATTTAAGACCTTCCTTTTTTTTGTCTAGCATTAGTTATTTTTGGATCAGAACTGTTTGTTAATTTGATACATCAAACATAAACACATGTGGTTTATAACTTGCATATAAACAACGTTAAGCTATTCTGTTTATATGACTTCAAGTCATTTCAGGATGTCTTTACTATAGATCTTTAAAGATCTGTGAAAATGGTGCTTCTTTCGCCAGGTCTGTCTTTTCCCTTATGGGTACCTCTGTCTGATTAGCCCATAGCCGTACTTTGTATTTGGCGTGTGTTAGTCTGTGCTGATATTTGAAGTGGCACTAACGCAAGACGCCAAGCTGGCCTGGCCTGAGTCAGAGCTGTGGTTTCTGTCAGTGCACTACAGTGCTATAATTGCATGGTAATCCTCAATGAATGGGTAGAGAAACAGCCCCCTAATAATGGCGGGATTTGTGTTCCACACTGTCTGCTGTGCGACTCTTCTTGTGCTCCCCCTTCTTTGTGTTTCAGGCAGACTGATCAAAACGCTATATATCTATGTGTGTGTGTGTGTATATATATATATATATATATATATATATATATATATATATATACACATACATAGATATATAGCATTATATATATGTATATGTTATATGCACATATATCCATCAGAATCAAATGTAATAACTGTTTACATCACCATCATTAAAAATTTGTGAAGTTGTTACATGGTTTTTAAGTCATAATGTTAGGACACTAGAATTTAATATTCCAATGTGTTTCCTTAAAATTAAAAGCTTGTGCACATTGTAAGGAACCTGCCTTGGAGCCAGAGTTAGGCTTACAACTCTAAAACACACTGGCTCCCTGTCTTGGTGACAGGATACAGTTCACCTCAGTTGCCTCCCGTAAGGGAAATCCGTGCTTCTCGATGGTAGTGTGTAAAGGGAGTGAAGCCATGTGGAAATGTAAGGCCAGTGTTCATGTACCCTGGCTCAGTGGTCCACGGAGTGAAGCCATAAGGAGATGTGAGCCCAGTGTGCGTGTACCCTGGCTCAGTAGTCCACGGCTCCTACAGTACAGACTGACTGCAGTCTCAACAGTGTTCACATGGTGACAAGCACAGTACATCTCTGTGGTGACTATCTGCAGGATGGTCATCCCTGTCCTGAGGGCGAGGATGGGACCCTTTCATTGGGTTTCATAAGCTAGTGTCATGTGAGGAGTTCATGAACTACTTGTGTGGTATTCACTGTGACCCTGATTGGGGGGGGGGGGCACGCTGTCCTAAGGAAGGGCCATGCCTCCCTTCGCCTCCTTTTACGGTTGCCAGTCGCAGGGGCCCCAGACTGTCACTGTCACTGTAAGAATGAGTATTAAAAATGCTTAAGCGGAAAGAAGGGAACAAGAGGTGATGGAAAGACAGCAGAAGCAGAATGGGCCCTGCGTATTGTTTAGAGGGTGCACGTAGGAAAACATTCCGGTTGTCATCTACTGTACTAACTTTGGAACTGGTCTAAAGTTACCGCACCAAAAATAAACAGTGTTTGATTTCTGTTTGCTCAGGTCCTGCCCTGCGCCCTAGGAACCGTCTCCTTCGGTGTCTCCCGTGCAGTTTTTGTTTCTCCCTTTAGCATCCTTTTCAACATTGTGAACAGAGATTCATGTGTTTGCAGTTGACTCAGGGAGGACCTCTGGGACATAGCATCTGTCTGAGCCCCTGTCCATGGGTGGCTTCATATGAAAGAGGAAGGCTGAGGGCTGGAAGCTGGCACTGGAGTCTCAGAGCATGGCAGCATCTGCCCTTTCCTGCTTATTTCTGTACAAGAGGCCAAACGTGATTTTCTACCTGCCAGTGGTAAGGGGTGGGGAGAGACTTCTTCCCAGGAGGAGCCACTCGGTAAAGACCCCTGGACCATGCTGGCAGAGAACTGCTAACAGCATGAAACATCTCCTATAAGTGCAGAGACTGGGGCATCCTGCTAGTTAGATTTTTCTAACAAGGTGCAATACTCTGGCATCCTAAAGAAAGCTGTATGTCTTTTTTCTTCCTTTTTTGGAGCTACTTTGATCTTGCATCATTTCTGCCTGCCATTTAGAACATGTTTATTCATTTCCAAAATTACTTTGGAGTATAATCTCCATACGCACACACACACACCTTCCTGTGAAATAGTAGGCATAGCAATAAAATAAGATTTCATGTAAAGTTAAAATGACTTCTTTGAACTTAATCATTGAAGTACCCAACCAATGCACAGTAGATACTTAGTACAAGAATTACAAGAATTAAATTCTCTAACTGAGAAATCGTGTCCTCTTTGCATGCAATAGGGAACACCCAAAAGTCACTGCCAACCAGCCGGTCATTCTGCTCATGGGTCTCAGGAACATGTATAATTCTTCTGTTGGTTTGAAGCAACCATTTTATTGCAGTACGCCAAAGAAACCTGGAAGTCTCTTTTGATCTTTATAATAGAGTAAGACTTCACATCCAGAGAAATAGATGAACTAAAATAGAACTGGGTTTTGAAGAAAGGACTTTGATGGCCACTGGCTTATATATCAAGAAAGATACTATATAGAGGTGGCAGCCATACTACATGGTAATGTCTGTCTCTTTTTTTATATGAAAATCATTAAGATTGGCTGTTTTTCCTCATTGCATGCACGCAAGTCCATTTGAGCTTCCTCTTCACGCTCTTGGAGTCTGCACTATCCCTTTAGCCAGAATGCTCAGAGTCTGTGCCTAGTAACCTCTTTGTTATTTACTTAAATTCTCGTGTCTTATAGTTTCTGTTTAAGTCTTTCCTTTACAT
>NC_034607.1:44254226-44287806 GCF_900095145.1 Mus pahari
GGAGGCAGAGGCAGGCGGATTTCTGAGTTCGAGGCCAGCCTGGTCTACAAAGTGAGTTCCAGGACTGCCAGGGCTATACAGAGAAACCCTGTCTCGAAAGAAAAAAAAAAAAGAATAGTTACGCAAGTTTCCCAAGTGGGTTTGCTCACATTTTATGTGTTCTCCAAACATGACACTCATTTGCCCAACTGAAGTTGATAAAGAAAAATGACATCACAGGCCAGGAATTTAGTGCCTTATCAGATAGTATGCCTTACCCCTTTCTGGGTTAGGAAGAGGGATTGTAATGCATGATGGGAAGTGAACGCTGATGCTGTAAAAATGACTTTCCCTTTATCGACATTTGATCATTAATAAGGCTTGGCTGCTCTACCCCTCTTCTCTTTGCTACCCACGCTGGCCCAAGCTACCTTTTTACCCCTGCCTAAGTAACCTCATGCAGTATTGTTTATCTGCGATTAGGCTGGGGAGGCAGCTGGGCAGGTGCACCTGAATTTACATCCTCCATACCCATGTAAAAAACCCAGCTGTGGCAGTCAGCATACATCTGTAACCCTAGCAGTAAAAGAGGAGGGACACAGGCAGACCCTCAAGCTTGCTAGCCAGCCAGTCTGGCAGTTCTGGGTTCAGTAAGAGAAACCACAGCAAAATATAAGTTGGGGACACACACACACACACACACACACATGTGCATACTCAGACAAGTGCTAAGCTACATACACACACTTCAGATTTCAAGTTTAGTCCCCACCATGAAGTAGAATACTGTGAGCCAGTCCTTTGGCACACCACTACATGTAAACCCCCCGAGTTGCTCTGAACACATGTCCCAGAGGAAATATGCCCTGTTGACAAATGAAGCCAAGAGTTAAGAACAATACTGTGAATGTGCCAGCATTTCAATACCTATGGAAGGAAAAGTTGTCCCAGAGTAGCGCTGTGCTGGATTGATATAAACGAGGGATTTCTTAAAGCCACAACACCTTTTAGCTTCCTGGCTACCAGGATGCCAGAGTAAATTAACTTTTCTGGACTCTGTAGTGTAGCAGGAGATTTAAAAGTGCTGATGCAATTTCTAAAGCTGCCTGGCTTCCTCTCAGGAAGTGACTCCCACACCATGACCACCACAACAGAATTAGAACCCGAAGTGTCGGTCCGAGAAGGTTGCCTCTGAGGCAGAAAACGAAACTGGAACGCAGGTGACAGTGGGTTTGGGGTTCTGTATCCTTCCGTGGAGGAAACAGGAAGCAGCCCACAGACACTTCCTCTGTAGAGGCTCATATGTACAGCTCTACCTGGAGTCAGCGGGCCTCTGGGTTCCTTGAGTGACTCCTGGGACTGTAGGTTGAAACCTGAAAGAGGCAAAGGCACTGTGAATGCCAAGGCCATTAGCGAACTTTATTTGGTAATTAAAACAGCTTGAGTAGTAAAAGCCGGCTCCAAGGGTCACAGCTGGTTAAGCTTTTATTCTTATCTTGAAAAGACATGAGATGGTCAAGTTCAGACAGTTGAATCCAGGCTAGCAGGAGTAAATATGGAAGGACTGGATAGTACTCACCTTTTTTATAACCAGAATCCAGGACAGACAGAGGAGAAACCACACTGAGCACTGCTCCAGAAAGGGTGCTGGGTATTTGTAATGTGGTCCTGGGCTGTACAAGATACTGTTGCTTGAATTTGCCTACAGAAGAGAGAGAGGGAGAGAGGGGGAGAGGGAGGGAGGGAGAGAGAGAGAGAAAAAGAGAGAGAGAGAGAGAGAGAGAGAGAGAGAGAGAGAGAGAGAGAGAGAGAGAGAGAGAGAGAATATTCTGTGACTTAGACAGCCCCTGTCAATGTAACCATTGTGGCAAACCTATTCCACCATAGAATAGCCCACCATATTCACCATATTGACATGTCAGCAAAACAAACCCTGAAAGAGGCCATTCCAGATTGAATTTGATAAGGTCAGACAAGGGGCCCATGAGGAGGAAGCAAAATGCCACAGCTTATCAAATCGAGGTATAACCATGAAATAGTGACTGTCTCGCTGAATATTTCAAAACCTGGCCCCTGTTGCCATTGCCAGGGGAGAAGCCCAAAGCTGTCTGAAGCTCAGGCAGTGTCTTCCGGATCGTGTTCATGGGATGTTTAAATCTCTCATGTATTGGGTTTAAAAGGAAATGTTTTTATATCAATGTTGTCCCTGATGTTTTCCTTGGAACGTTCTCCTGTCGTCATTCTGTTGATAGGCAAGAAGGCATGTGTGGGTTGGTGAACCATGCCCATGCTGGTTCCTGTCCCACCCCGACTTCCTGTCCTCGGCATCTTAGACGAGTGACCTTACTGCCTCGATTTTCTGTAGGATTGAAACCATCCCTGTGTCCACTGAGCTGTGGAGCTCAAAGGGAACTGACTGACTCAGGCGAAATACTCATTTTGGTGCCCGGCACACAGCAGTCATCCAGTAAGTGGGAGTTAAAAACAATCCAAGGTGTTGAATAGTCGAAGCACATGATGTCATTGTGCGCATAAGCAAAGCAATGAAGTCGTGTTTGAGAAGAATCAGGTAGCGTGTGCACCCAGTAGCCACATCGAAACTCAGTCCATAGGTCTGCATTCCTCATCAGGCTAGGTGCTTTGAGTGGCTTTTTCGTAATCTCACTTAGGCTAAGTACTTCTTACAAGAAACCTTCAATGACTCGTAATTCATTACAAGCACCTTCGTGCTGCATAGACTCACTCCCTATTTTTCCATTCTGAAGGTTTCTTAAACCTGTGGTCTATCTAGCGACCAACAACATCTGCTCTATACTGTGTCGGCCTCTACTGAAGTCACTAGCCTCTCACGAGAAACCGAGTAGAAAGCAAAGAAATATTTCTGGGAAGACTCATTAACCAAAATCTATCTTACTATTTCCTGGACCAGATGGCACCTGCCCTGGTAATTGGGGACTGTCTTGAAAGCAAGAGTCACATCTGCTTGCTTCACATGAAAATTCACTATCGGCGCAGTGCGATATACCCTATTTGGAGAAACAAATTTCGTTGCTGTGAAATGTTTTGATACTTTGCTTCAGATGGACTTCTCACGGGAGATCAGGAATGATGTCTCTGACCTGGGGGCTCACTAAGAGTCTTGAGTCAGACTCTCTGCACACCCCGCCATATACTCATTCTGACCCACCTCAAGTCCAACACCAGCTTAGCCTTTGCGGGCCTCTGAGTGTATTGGGTGGCCTCAGAGTTTCTGAAGGAGGCCAGTGTACACTGGAGCCGACCCAAGAAGTGTCTGCCTGCCGGCTGGCAACTACTGTACCCTGAACCTCTTCACACCCAGTTTTTTCAAATCCAATCTCAAATCTGAACGAAGTCATTTGCAGATGAACTGAAGCTGACCGTGGCAGGCTTTAGGGTCTTCGGGGATGAGTAGAGTTTCAGGGGAACCATGATAAACTGGTCTGTTAGCAGTCAGCTCACATGTGTGTGCAGGTCTCCAGGGGCTGCACATTCCTTAGCAGGTTAGAAACTCTGACTTTGAGCCCAGGGCTCTCCGTGGGTTGCTAGCATAATGGGTTCCACCGTGTTCGTGGTCATTTTGCTACTTTGAACTTTTAGTCCTGATGGGATTTAGAAAAGGTATTTGAGTGACAAAGCACGACTTTAATTTCTTCACCTACTCTGTGCCCCAAAGTCCCTGCCGGAGCCCATCGCCTTCAGAGCGTTCGAAGTGCTCGTTCTTTCTCTCGTATCATTTTGTAAATGTCCTTCTGAACTCCACTGTGGCCTCGTCCAGCTGCTGAATAAGCATCGTCATAGGCACTGTGTGATGCTGTCGCTCAACGGTGGACCGCTGTGGCTGCCTGCGTTCTTTTTAGTCTGTTGATTTTGTCCTTCGGAGTCGGGGAGTGCCACTCAGAGCACCACTCTTGAGTATAAGTATCGTCCTCCCATACGCTCGTGTGTGTGTGTGTGTGTGTGTGTGTGTGTGTGTGTGTGTGTGTGGCCGCCTAAGTGTATGGGAGAGGGAGAGTGTTGAGGTTTCTCTTTCTGAGAGTTTATAGATCCATCCTGTGGGTGTGGAAGGTCCGAGGGAATATCAGGGACTATTTGCTAAAGCCTGGCCTAACCCCCTCGAAAGCCCACTAACTGTTCACTACTTAAGGCAGGAGGGCGATTCCTTATGCTCCACCTTCCCATCTGTATCCTAATAGCTTTTTCACAGAAACCCCCCAAGCCTCACCCTTCCTTTCTGCCTAAACCCCCCTGGACACTGTACCCCCCGCTGCCTTAGCCCATGAGGGCTCCCATGTAGGTGGGTCTCAGTTTCTGAAGTAAACTAAGAGGCTCCCTCCCCATCTCCATAGGAAGGATCTAAAGGTCTCACCTGACATTCAGAATCCTTTGTTATCCATTCCAGAGGTTATTCCCAATGGATGTGTGCGCGTGCCTCCCTTTCCTTCTGAGGTAAATTCCCTTAGCTTCTAAACATCCTCTTTACTGCTTATGAGATAGGCCGAGTGTGCAGCCCTGGGAGAAGTCTCCCTTACTAAAGCAGACATGTCTTCTACCATCCATACTGTCTGCCTGTGTTTACTTCACACAGTGGTTACTGAGCTGGGCATCGGGGTGGGACCCCCACCCCCAGCCCCAGCCCCACCCCCACCCCCACCCCCACCCCCACTCTAGGCTGCCTCCACCACACTCTGCGCAGGCTACTTGATCAGGATCCTGCCTGCATCAGCACTGGTGATGAGTGTTGTTTTTTTTTTTTAAGTGTGAATGCCCTCATGATGCTGAACGCATAATTAATTACCATCCTTAACATCGCAACCTCGCTTTGGAAGCTAATCTTACTCTGTGAGCGTTAGGGGCATTGATTTATGAAATATCTTAAGGTGTAATGAGTTTCTGGGCTGAGACCCTAAGACAATAGAGCTCAGTGCTTGGTCTCGAGTCGAACCGCTTCGCACAGTCCCCAGCCTTCTTCTGTCTCAATGCCTCATGCCCTTCCTCTAGAAGAGTACTGGCAGAGGTGGCACCAACCTAAGATGCAGGAGGAAGGGTGGCAGTCAAGCTGGGGCGAGGAGTTGGGCCTTCTCCTTCCCATTTCTCATGCAGTTCTGTTCATGCCATTGCTCCATCATTGGAGCTAGTTCGTGCTTTATGGACTTCACAGGCAGTAGAGCTGTTCTCTACAGGATTGCTTCCTTCCTTACAAGGTCGCTGCAAAGTAGTCTCTTGATTCAGTGACCTAAACTAGCCTTCATGACGACGACATCAGAATACTTCCTGAGTTAAGGACACCATATAACTGCCCAGCCCACTTCCCACATATACTTTAGATCTTAATTTAAGTCCCCTCCCCCCCCACGCCTGCCTTTAAGGATTCCATATTAGCAAGCACTTGTGTCCCGTTTGGTTTGAAAGCCCTCAAATGAGTTGTTAGCTTAATGGATGATTCAGCAAGACACATAGTGTGGAACACAGACTGGTGCCGATAAACAATGGTTTAGAAGATGCTAGAAAGTGGATTTCTCGTTACTACCCAAACGTACCCTGGTGAGCTTTGGGCAGCAGTAATGAAACAGTAGAGAAGAAAATCTTGAGGGTGACGGTTACGCCTTCTAATGTGTGACACAGGTTTTATTCCTCTGCTTCAGTGTTCCGTTCCCTGTGCCTGTGTCTGTCCAGTGAACGGAGTAACCTCAGGGGCCTCCCAGGAAGCACAGCGAGCCCCGAGCGCTCCACTTTCCTAAGGACTTTTGCCTTCTCCAGTGCTCAGTGGTGCAGGCTTTAGACTCCACACACAAATTTGTCCCAGATATGAAGGTGTCATCCAGCTAGTCACTGGCCTGGTTGCTTCTCCGTGGAGCAGACTGTCTCTGCCTTACTGCTGAATTGTTGATCATTAGACCTGCTCAGAGCCCCCAGTCTTAAGTCCCAGACTCAAGACAGACGAGCTGTTAAATGGGATCGCTATGAATCGGTTAAGAGGAGAAGAAACCTGCATGGGAATGGTTGGCATATGAGGGCGGCAAGAGATGATGTAAACTTCTAAGTAAAATAAATCTATGTAAATTTCATTCATTCTCAAAAACCCTAATCTGCTGATGTTGAGGGGAGAATGGGTTAGATGAAGTAAAATTGAGTTGGAGATAGAAATGGGCTTATTGGTGAGAAATCACGCAGCATCCCTGAAGGGGTGACGGGGACAATTCTCAAGGCTGCCGTGGCTCGTGACATTGCGGCCATTCTCATCCCTTGCCATTTTCCAGCATGGTTTATAAAACACACCAATGGTGGTTGGGAATGGGGATTGGCAAGGTCCCAACTCTGGAAGTGTGCCCAGCAGCCCCCCCCCCCGTACCCTTTTCTACACCACTTTGCGGTTAACAGCCTAATGACCGTCTCGCAGTGAGCGGCACTCCCATGTGAATGTTACAGTTGCTCTTCTGTGTGGGCCTTGTGTGAGCCTTTGTGGGCTTCGGTAAGTGGCTGGCCACAAGAAGAAGGTTCTGATGGTCCAAGGAGAACAACAGCCAGTCCTATCGGGGCTGGAGGAAAAATGGTTCTCCAGATACTGGAGATCACTAACCGGCCTGCAGTTGTGTCAAGCTGTACCCCTTAGTATCCCAATAGAAGATGCCTTGATGGTCACTCAGTCACCCTCACCGTGTCCTCTTTCTCACTAGAAGACACGATTCCAAAGAAAGTGGTGTGCCACTTCAGTGGGAAGACCTATGCTGACGAGGAACGGTGGGATATTGACAGCTGCACACATTGTTACTGCCTGCAAGGCCAGACCCTCTGCTCAACTGTCAGCTGCCCGCCGTTACCCTGTGCCGATCCCATCAAGGTGGAAGGGAGTTGCTGCCCAATGTGCCCAGGTATCTAAACCATCGTCCTTCTGTGATCAGGCAAATAAGGCTCAGGTAGTGGGGTCAGCCCAGTTAAAATGCTCCTACACCAAGTCCTCAGGATAACTGGCAGAGCTGTGACCAGGTAGGTAGAGGCTGTACCTCTCCTAATTTGCATACTCCACCCATAAAGTGAAATATAGCCCCACCCATTAAAGGGACCTGCTCTCTCAGAATAGTGCGGAATGGTTTCGGTGCAGTGTTGGACCTGCCTAGGGAAAAAGATCTCAGATCAAGCACAGAAGATAAGAAGGCGTGAATGAATATCAGAACATAAGTGGAAGATTTGCAGTTAAAGAGCATAGAACTGGATCACTGGTTTTTAGCTCAGCAGTTTGAGCCCCTACCCCACCGTGATCTGTAGTCTTTTCCCAACCCCTCAGCTGAACCCTTCTCCTCCCACATGTTAGGTAGCCACAGAGCACACCCTCTGTCATGTCTCCTCCCGTCCTCACTCCCTCACATCAGCTGCCTTATTCAACCTCTCACTTTGAAACCCCCACAGTCCCCACAGCTGCCCAGATCCCACACACCCCACCCCCATCCTCTAGTTTCCTATCCCTGTGCTTCCTGCCAAAACAGCTCTTTTATCCCCTGCCTTAATCCCAGAACTGCAGGGCCTTAGCCTCTGGGCAGTGTTCCCAATCAGATCCATGCACACCAGAGACTCCCCAGGCAGCCTGGAGCACACACAGGCTCTCACTCCAGGCGAGGCTCCCAGGCTCCCGGTGAACCAAGAGCCTTTTCATGCTCCCCTTGAAGCCCCTGTCTCCCTTGCAGCATTGAGTTCATGGATCTCGTTGTGTATAGGATCTTGGTGTACATAGGACAGTGATCTGAGATCCATGACAATTTAGAGATACCGCTGGCCTGTGGTACCTTAAAATGGGGCAGCTAGCCAGTGCTTCACTGAGTTTTGCTGGTCTTTCATCATATGTTATGCACATAACCCTATCTGAGCACTTCTGAAAATGTACAACAACCTTTGAAAACTAGCTTCCGTGAACGCACAAGTCCTTCCCAGCTCACGTCATGCTTGGGGAATAGTGACCCCTCGCTGCTGCTTGGACCTTCCTACCTGACGCGTTCTGGTCACTGACTCTCTTGTCTTCTTCCCTTGTTCCCAGTGTTCCTCCTCTATTTGCTCTCCCAGTCTCTCCTCAGCTGATCACCTATCAGAAATTGGGGGCAACACCAAGTTTATTATAACCATCACAGCAAGAACAGACTCAGTATTTCAGACAAGGGGTAGGGGGACGTTGGAGGCAACAACCTTACAACTCTTGGTCCAGGCCATGCGGGGGCTAAGCTCCTAAGCCCAGTTTCACAGTGAAGTAGCCGTGACCCTGGAATGCTTCACAGAAGAAGGGTTTGAGCAAGACTTTAAAGGTCGAATGGTCTCTCTCAGTTGGAATGAAGAAGTCTTCTATCCAAAGACCCCAAAATAGGACAGGTCAAGCCACTGACCCTAGGGCAAATGAGTTCTAGAAGCAGGTGCGAAACATAAATGGTGGCCGACATGTCTAGGGCCTTGGATGTCTAATGAGTTTATATTTGACCTTTGAAGGGGTGGGGAGGGCCCGTTTTGAGCAGATGTATCACATGAATAACTGAGGTCATGTCTTGGGGAGATGGATGGGGGCGGGGGTGTACTTGAAGAACCAAATTTGGAGACAGATGCCAGTGTCACTGTGATGCACACAAAGCTATGAAGCCGACATCTGACCCAAGAAAAGGCTGGTAGAGTAGGGAATTCTCTGTTCCTTCCTACGTGGGGAACGCTTCCTCCACCACTAAAGCTAGCTACTGGCGACTGGGGTGAGCCATGGAAGCAGGGAGAAAGAGTCATTCACCTCCTGGTCCATGGCATTGAATTGAAGGCCCTGTTTGGATCAAGTACGTTAACACGAACAATAAGCAGCTCTCTGTCCCATCATCTCTCAGTTGCAATTCTTTCTTCTTTTAGAAATGTATGCACCAGAGCCAACCAATGTCCCCATTGAGAAGAAAAATCATCGTGGCGAGATTGACCTGGAGGTCCCCATGTGGCCCACCCCAAGTGAAAATGACATCATCCATCTCCCTAGAGGTAAACACTGATGTCACTTGAGAGCTGTCCTGTCTTGTGATCTGCTTTGTTTATTCCTGATTTAAAAAAAAAAAAAAAAAATGCTGTATTTTCAAATGCCTCGGGAAAGTTCATGAACTACTCTGGGGAAGACCGTGGTGGAGATGTATTAAACACCTCAACATCATGTACAGAACATTGGATAATTGTGCCCTTGCTGGTCCTGCAGACACAGATTCTTAGCGATGAGGGGAATGGATATATTCCTAGTCAGAAGAGCCCGACATGAGAGGAACGTGGCAGAGGAAGGAAGCTCCTCACTGCCCCCTGGGCAGGCAGCTTCCCTCTTCTGGACCATCACCTCGTGAGAGTTTTAAGTTTATTTCAGAGCCGATTTCTACAGGTTTAGTTCATTCCTTTCTCCTTTCAATTGTGTACATTATAAACAGGTGAGTTTGTTTCTTGTTAGCTATGAGAAAAGCCTGGCTAACTTCTGTCACCACTCCTCTTAAAGGAGACGAGGCTAAATTCATGCTAAGCCCTGGCTCAACACTGCCTCCTGTCGAGTCCAAACATGCTTTCCGAATCATTGTGCAGCTTTTATATTTCTTTTGGAAGGAGCGATGTTGTGTTGTGCGAGAGATTAATGATCTTGTTACTTTAGACATTATAAACATTATCTTTGGATCAAGCCAGATGACCACAGAGCCAAACTCCTATACCCAGGGTTCCAGCTCTGACTGGACATACAGTAGGCGTGGTCAGTGTATGTGCCCTTGTTGGAGACTCTGAGCTCCGGGCACCAGGGCAACCTCCCCATCTGTAGTCTGCTGGGGACCTGTGTGTCACATAGCAGCTGTAAAAAGTCCACAAGGAGAAAATAAACACTTCTTCTTGGTAATTCGTTTTGTTTTGATCTGAAAGGTGTAGGTCACGTTGATGATTTTTATCTCTGGTGTTTTCTCGGAATCCCGGGAAGCTCAAAGTTAACTTTTCATGGTGTGATATTTAGCATCCTAACAGAATAGGAAGATGTAAGTTTGTAAAGAAGAGCTGTCAGCTCCTCACTAGGATTCTCCTTAACTGACTGCCCAATCTTCAAAGATGCCGCAGGGACTTGAACCCAGTCCCGGTATCACTTGGAGTATGGGAAAACAGTCTTTCTTTTAGTTGTTTTGTATTTAAAACCTAATCCATCAATGAAGTATTTTTGTTGTCGGTATTTTCCTTCATGACGATACTCCTTTTTTCTCTTTCTATTGAATGTTACCGACTGGTCCGGCTGACTTGAGATGTGTTCCTTCCCAATCTTCCCCTCCTCTCTGGTCTCACAGCTTAGGATCCACAGCCTTAACACCACAGAGCTGTGATTGTAAGCTGAGTTTCCAGGACAATCAGTATGCCCTCTTGTCGTTCACTCGCTGGCCCTGACACCTGACTGGACTGGCTGATTTGGAAGAAAATGACATTAAAGGGACAGAGAGTACTACCTTTCCCAGATCTCTTTTCTGAATCACTTGGGCTTTGTTTTTTTTTTTTTTTTGCAGTACCGGAGGTCAAACCGAGGAATTTGGTCATAGCAGGCAATCACTAGCATTGAGCTGTTAGGCCTCTGGCTTTGCAAGTTCATCTTTAGAGTATTTTTGTCACATTACTGTTTTGTGTTTATGGCATGGTATGTGCATGCAGAGGTCAAAGGAGAACTTTGAGACCAGTTTGTCTCCTGCCACGTTTATGTGGATTCTGGGGACCCAGCTTGGGTCATCAGGCTTGTCCACACTCTGCCAGCTGAGCCATCGCACCAGCCCAAAGAGCATTTTAAAAGAATAGAAAGATACTCTTTCTTAAGAACTATTGGAACCCCTGTGCTTCTACTATGATTTATTAAGGCAAGATAAAGTATTTTTTCAACAAATTTATTAAACATAAGCATTTTCGCTTAGAACTTAATCAAACTAGCCTGTCAACTCAGTTGTCTCATGTCTGAGCTAATTAAACCTAGCTTCTACTACATACTTTGTTCTGGTCTCTGTTTGTACGTAGAGAACAACAAAGCTGCTACCCTACAAAAATCTTAACATACTCATGCATGCTAATATATATATACATATATACCCATTATAATACATAATATATATTCATTGTCCATTATAATACATAATATATATTCATTGTATGTGAGATATTTTCATGTTAGTAGCAAACATGTTTAAGTTTAAGTCTAATTTTAATCACTTTAAAATCTACCCAAAGTTTCCTAATTAGCTGCAGGAAATATCTTCTTGGCCAATCAGTAACATTCTTACCCTCATTTTTTGATTTTTTGTTGCAAGTTTTCCCTTAATCCTATTTACCCTCTAAGTCCTTTACTCTCTAAGCGCTCTCTTTGGCTCAACATTAGACCCTAATCATGTTTTTAGCCCAGAGTACCGTACCGGGAAGTAGTAAAAGCAAGCCGCTGATCTCCATTTGCCGTGTAATTAAAATAATCCTCTCAAATTCTGCTTGGAGTACCAAGTGCTTGTTTCTTCTCTCCTAGATATGGGTCACCTCCAGGTAGATTACAGAGATAATAACAGGCTGCATCCAAGTGAAGACTCATCATTGGACTCCATTGTCTCCGTTGTGGTTCCCATAATAATATGCCTGTCCATCATAATAGCTTTCCTGCTCATCAACCAGAAGAAGCAGTGGGTACCACTGCTGTGCTGGTACCGGACACCAACCAAGGTGAATGATGAGTGATGACTAAGTGAGCTTACTTTCCTGTTTCCCTACACTTCCTTAATAGGTTTTATATCAAGCAATGCCAGTTTTTATTCTGCAAGTCTTAACATCAAGTATTTATCAAGCTGTAGCAAGCAAGCTTATAATACTTGCCCAGGGCTGGATTGAACACTGGGTAAAACCTGTCACCCAGTAGTTAATGAGTCCTGACTTCTCACAGACCCAACTTCTTGGATATACTTTCACTGTGGTTAAAGGAGGTTAAAGCTGGTATCTGCTGGGGTGAGTCCTAATTACCATTTATATTTGAAGCCACAGCTTGATCATCATCTGGTGTTTCTCATCACTTTGAGTCTTTGAATGGGAAGAGATAGAAACCATGAAAAGAGGGGAGATGACAGGAGAGAGAGGATACTGAAGGTGCAAAGATGTCAGGTAGACTTAGCACAAGAGTGCAGAGAGGGCAGGGCGAACAGGACAGCACGAAGACCCTGAAGTAACAGGACACAAGGTCCAGAGGTGGCTTCTCACCAAGGGACAAAAACATTTCTGTTTTAATCAAAGGACCTCTTAGCCAAGCCTGGTTTAAGAAGAAGAAAAATGTATACTAAGGAAGTAAGCAGTTTCCAACTCTACTTCTGCCTTTTGCATTTAGGTTTCTCAATTACACAACCTGAATATTTCTTCCATCCTCCCGCAACCCAGCACAGTGAGCTCCCCCTTGCAAATAAATTTTGTGTCTCTTTGTTTTGTGTATGTGTGTGTGTGTGTGTGTGTGTGTGCACGCGCACGCACATGGCCAGATCACAACATGGTGCTGAGCAAGGGAAGGTAGAGTTACCACTCTCCAAGGCTAGGGACAAACACTGTTATCAAGGCATGAGCTGGCAGGGTGCAGACAGAAGTTGGTCCAACCTAGGCCACCATACTCATGTAGCACGAGTGTGTAGAAATCACTATTTTGCTTTGAAATCTGCCTGCCTGGTGACTTCTACTAATTTGTAACCCTCTTAATTTGTAAGCCTGCAGTCAAGGACTTGGAAATGGTTACAGTTTCATTTCACCAATGAACATATAGGCACAGCTACAGCTACATTACGACATCACCCCCCATGAACACTAGCCATCATCAAATGGTGAAACCATTGTATGAGCTGACTTGGGTCTGTGTTTCTGTTCACTTGCCATGTAGACATAAGCTAACTCTTTGTGGGCTTTTCTTTCCCCCATCTCTCCCTGAACAGCCTTCTTCCTTGAATAATCAGCTGGTATCTGTGGACTGCAAGAAAGGCACGCGAGTCCAGGTGGATGGTCCCCAGAGAATGCTAAGAATTGCCGAACCAGATGCTCGATTCAGTGGCTTCTACAGCATGCAGAAACAGAACCATCTACAGGCAGACAACTTCTACCAAACAGTGTGAACACGGGCAGCAGTGCCAATGAGGTTCCGACAGATGGAGAAGGACGAAAATCTGCTCTTTAAAGTAAACTAGGATTTGCGCACTTGCTTAGTGTCTTGTATCGGACTGTGACTTGGTGTCCAGCGCTAGGGGCTGGACTGGGATGGGCTCTGTCTACAGCACTGTGCAGAACAAGCATTCCCACTTGGCCTCAAGATAACTGACCACATGTTTTCATAGAACCAAAGTTTTAAAACTTGCTAAAGTATATTTGCTTGTAAGATAGCTGTAGAGACATTTGGGGGTGGGGAGAAAAAGAGTTTGGTGGGGGAAATGGGTTGGGAGGGTAGTGTTGGGAAGAAAAAAAAAAAATGGTCAGCTTGGCTCGGGGAGAAAGCCAGTTAAAAAATAAAAGCAATCTATGGCCCAGAGGAATTTCTTTTTCCTGTTACTCTCAAGACTGTTGGTTGCTGCCAAAGGTCAGGCCTGAATGAGCAGGATCACAAAAGGCCTTGCAACCGAGTTGCCATACCACACCAGACAAGCGCATCAGAACTCTCGATAGCCACCCCAGGTCTAAAGCCACAAGTTTCTATACAGTCACAGCTGCAGCAGGCAGTGAGGAAGCAAGCCAGGGAGATGGAGAGCAACATTTCTCGAAAGCGGGTCCTTAAGGATGTATACACTTAACTCTTTTTGCTGCTTCTGTTTTCTTCCGTGCCCAACCAGCCAGTTCCTAGGGGACACAGCAGATTGAGTAGGAACGAGGTCACTTCTTGACCTGACCACTGGAGCTTTGCTTGTGACGTGACAGGAAGGGCCGCGGCGAAGGACACCGGGCATTTCCAGGGGCTACACTTCATTGTTCGTTGTTGTTTTCTTCTGTGATATCATTGGTTGTTCATAGTTTTGTTAAAGCTCTAGCTTAAGAAGAAACTTTTGAGAAAGAAAAAAAAAAAAGGACTGTTTGGGATTTTTTTTTCCTTATTATATACTGATTCTACAAAATAGAAACTACTTCATTTTAATTGTATAATATTCAAGCACCTTTGTTGAAACTCAAAAAAAAAAGATGCCTCTTTAAACTTTAGCAATTATAGGAATATTTATGTAACTATCTTATGCTTCAAAAACAAGAGTATTTGTGTGCATGTGTATATAATATATATACATATATATTTATACACATACAGTTTATGTTTTCCTGTTGAATGTATTTTTATGAGATTTTAACCAGAACAAAGGCAGATAAACAGGCATTCCATAGCAGTGCTTCTGATCACTTAGGGTTTTTTGAATAACATGATCTCATTTACCTGCAGTTTAATTGCAAAGAAAAGGGTGTGTGTGTGTGTGGGTGGGTGTGTGTGTGTGCCTGAGTGTGTACATATGGAGCAACCAGCAGTTCACATGCTATGGAAAGGATATTCCTTTATTAATTTTTTTCTTCATTTGGATTTTCTTTCCCCTGGTTTCCAGTTTGCTCACTGGCCAGAGGCAATGATGCCAGCTTTGTGTCCGCATCACTAATCAGCTCCTGGATTTTTTTTTTTTTTCTTTCAAACAACTGTTTGAAACAACTACTGGAATACTGTCCACAATAAGCTGGAAGTTTGTTGTAGCTTGCCTCAGATATAACTGACTGTATGCTATAGTGTTAACTTTTCAAACAGCTCTTAGCACTTTTATACTAATGACCCACTCGTGCATTGATTTTCCTTTAAAAATGCTTGTTGTGAAAGACACGGATACCCAGTATGCTTAATGTGAAAAGAAGGTATGTTCTGTTTTGTAAAGGAACTTTCAAGTATTGTTGTAAATACTTGGACAGAGGTTGCTGAACTTAAAAAAAAAATTAATTTATTATTATAATGACCTAATTTATTAATCTGAAGATTAACCATTTTTTTGTCTTAGAATATCAAAAAGAAAAAGGTGTTCTAGCTGTTTGCATCAAAGGAAAAAAGATTTATTATCAAGGGGCAATATTTTTATCTATTTCCAAAATAAATTTGTTAATGATATAATGTTACTGAGATAGATTTACATCAGCCTGATTAAGTATAAAATTTTGTTGACAATTTATCCATTCCTGGCATAAGAAAAAAAAAAAGAACTTTATCAAAAAAATTGTAAATGCTTGCTTTTTGTTTTTTTCAATCATGCCCATATGAAAATACTAACAGGATATAGGGCAAGGTGTAAATTTTTTTTATTATTTTAAAGATATGATTTATCCTGAGTGCTGTATCTATTACTCTTTTACTTTGGTTCCTGTTGTGCTCTTGTAAAAGAAAAACAAATATAATTTCCTGAAGAATAAACCGGGCATATAGCTCTTGGAGCGCACCAGAGTTCTGTAGTTTTGTTCCGTCTTGTTTTCACCCAGCAAAGCTGGGAAGTGATGGTTGACATCCTGGCTTTCGGCAGCAAATAAACACAAGCTCCAAACCGTGTGCTTCAGAAAGACTTCGATCCAGGCAGAAAACACAGTGGTCTCCCAGCGCTGCCCGCTTAGCGCGCCTCCAACAGCAATGGGAAGCCTGGGTACACCCCGTGGCCTCCTACAGAAGGCTGTCCTTAGACTGCACTGCACAGGGGTACTGCTCTAGGAAGACAAGGGCCTGCCTGCTGTCAGCCATAAGTGAGAAGTGTGCTCAGCATTCAAACAGTACTGCAAACGCCAGGCTTCCTCCGGTTTTCGAATATCTCCATATAGAAGGAGATCCCTTAGAGATGGGACCTAAGTAAGAAAAGTCTTTGTGTTTTACAGATACACCTTTTAGACATAGTCTTGGGTCATTTAAGCAACACTGTTGTTTGAGACCTGCCCCACGACTCCAGCTGTGCAGCCTTGCACATGACACTTAAGGTAGCCCATTGGTGCTCACAAACTTTCATTTGAAACTTTGGATTTAATATTTGGGTGCTTAACCCATCAGAACCACATCATGGCAGGTTTAGTTTCTGTTTGGTGGAGCATCCTATGCAGTTTACTCCTGAAGAATACGGTGTTTATAAAACAAAATTGGGGAGCCCATGTAAAAAGAAGGGACTTGGTAGAGAAACACAGCCACTCCAGAATGAGCTATAAACAAGTCAAGGGATGCTACGCGTCCTTCAGAGCTCAGTTTCTTTAGTCTAAGGCACACAACAAAGTCTACTCTAATCCATTTCTTAAATTATTAATACCGTGTCTTCAGCAATTCAAAGGGACCTGGCAAGAAGTCTGCATCTCCACTATCAGGCAGGGCACTGAAGCCCAGACTCCTAGGAACAGCTGATGCCAGATGCCATCAGACTTAAAACTGAGCCCCAACTATAGCAGGATTTCACTGGCTGGGGACGGGACTGTAGACAGCCTGTATACATGAGACTCTGAGGTGGGAAAGTCCCCTAACTACACTCATTTGCAGTGTGTGTGTGTGGGGGGGGGGGGGCTGCCTCAGTTCTTTGGATTCTCATTGCCCAGCTAAATAAGAAGATAGCTTGTCATTCCACAGCCATGTAGCATGATCTGCAGAGGTCACTTTCCTCCTTCAGCATCCTAAGCTAAGAAGAGCCTCCCCAGAGAGCACCCTTCAGTAGTGAAGTCTACACCAAGCCCAAGAAGAGCTCTGTGAGGACAAACCCGAACACAAACTCCAGACTCCGAAGTGTGTATATAATTTATTAAACGCCACTGACCTGATTGAAACTGGCAAAATGTGTTCATGATTAGTGTTGCAGCCATTAGCAGCTTTTTCTAGAAAAGCACACAGGTGTAAAGAAAACTGAACACACCCGTGAGAAAAGGCAGTACCTCAGTAGCTCCTTAAGCACCTTAGAGGCATGGACCCCTTTCCAAACACACTTCTTCACAGAAAAGACACACCCAAAGTTCATCATGATTCTGAATGGCATCCCAATGGCTTACATGCCAATAAGGATGAATCAGGCAGAAATTACAAAACTTAGTTTCCAACAGTGTCCGGCAAGCACAGGCGAGAGCCATGCAGATGGGTGGCACTCGGCCTCACAACAGCCGCGCGGAATCTCTGTTTCCGGACAATACTGGTAGGTAATATTCTGAAGATGCTCTAAAACACTGATTCTCCCATCACTGAAGAACAGCCACAGTCGGACCGCCCGGTGCTTTAGTCTAGTTCTTCAGCGCAGGTCAGACGGAGGAATTCGAAACTGACAGCCACACTGTTGAAAACAACATGCACGATTCATGTCCCTCTCCTTGACTGCCAACTTAGAAACAAGTTCACATTCAGCAAAGCCTATCTCTACAATTCAGGAGTCCTGTAGCTCTCGTGGTGCTATAATGTGATGGATTAGTGAAGTCATGGTCTAGGAATACTGAACTGCAAATCCAAGTTCAAGTGTGCTGGGTTTCCAAAAGCCGGGACTCGCGGCAGCATGTTGCAGAGTAACACCATAGGAAGTCAAGCCTGGGGTCCACAGAACGGGAAGCAGCTCCCACCGTAACGCTGCTCTATGTCGGACACAGAACTACAAGAAAGAAAAGAAACAGGTGGAAATGTATCTCCTGCCTATGCCAGGATTAGACATGAAATGGTATAAACATTCTATACATATGTGAAAATTGCCATTGCATAGTGAAGGCTGCATACTAATGCAAGCATCTGTAATAGCACTTTTAAAAAACTTTAAGAGGTCAAAAACAACAATGAGAAGTTCTCTAAGACACAGTAATTAGAATTCTCCAGAAATGAGACACCTAAAGGCCACGTCCCTTGAGGTAGCATACCAGCTGTAAGCCCATGACTCCAGCCCCATCCTCTAAGTCCCTTCCACAACACAGGCTGGGGTCATCAATGCTGAGAGAGTGGACACTCCCATTTCCCTGTTGGCCCAGGGCCTCCACAGCGGCAGGAGGATTGTAATTAAGTGAGAGTTGCATTTGCCCACCAGCACCCGGTCCACCTTTGGCCAAATGGGGTCACTTTGAGTTCTCTTACTTCTCACCCTTGCATTAAAAGTAGGGAGGTATTTTTACACAGCTAAGCCATGGGTTAGGACAGTAAGACAGCCAGCTAAGCCACAGGAGAAAGCACATCGCTCTCCACTCTGAGCAGCAGCCCCTCCCACACAGAGTCTGATTACTGGTCCCCAGGAAAATCAACAGTTGACAGGCTGGGTGGAAAAGAGCATTTTATTACCCACAAGCCCCAACATCTCTACATGCCGCTCCCTCTTTCATG
The DNA here is from genome assembly GCF_900095145.1 of Mus pahari. Lineage (NCBI taxonomy): Eukaryota > Metazoa > Chordata > Mammalia > Rodentia > Muridae > Mus > Mus pahari. Next base: position 44,272,534 of record NC_034607.1, read on the forward strand.
TTCTAGACTGCAGCACCATCACCAGTCTTCACAGCACAAGACAGACAGAAGCACAACCCATGCACAGAACAGCTCATAGGAAGCAGGTACAGCCAGCCAGCCAGGGCGTTAAAGACAGCCAAGCCAGAGTGGGAGGCACAGGCCAAGGAAGGGGACACCTGCCTCCCCAAGTGGGAGGACAAGATTTACAGTCAGGGTCCTAGGTTTTCAAAGTAAAGATCCCCAGGCTGTTTGATGCGGACCGTAGGCTCTAATGTTTGCAGCCCACATCTCACCCAGAGCCCTGTTCCCCAGGCTGTAACATCCTTCTGAAGCCACTGTCTGGCTGTCCTGGCAGTGCCCTCTAGATCCACTGTAATTTAAGACTGAGACGTGTTCTTTACGCTCGTCTCGTTCCTTTTTCATGTCTAGAACAAACCTCAGGGCCGTCCAGCTTTCATACCACGGCTAGCACAACACAAAAGCAAACAAAGATGTCAGGTACAAAAGAAAAAACTCATTAGTTCAATCAGGAGAAAAGGCCATCCATCTGAAAACAAAACCGTCTTTTAAAAATGTGCCTGCACAGCCCTTTCCTCCCGTGTTAACCCTCTGGCCAATGGCAAGCTGCTGCTTTCCTTGTCAGGTCTCTATGAGTGATACTTCTGGATCATTCACCGTGGGCCCTTTCCATTTTATGAAACTAGCTGAATAAAAAGCCCATCAGAGATAGCAAATGTCTCAGAAGTCAGAACACTCTTCTCCCCTCCTATCTGGAAGAGAGAAGCCACAAAGCAAACGATCCTGCAAAGTCAACTGACTACACAATATCCAATCTGCTCCATAAATACATGCTACCCTCAGCATTAAACCCACTGAACAGCATTCACTTGTTCGATAACTGGGTGAGCTCTCCGGTCCCTTCGACTGAGGAGGCACCATTTGTATTTTTGCTCTCAGCACAGGGAGGCCGTGATCCTCTTTTCCCTCCTCAGGATCCACAGCCTGTGTGGTGAGGATGGTGTGCTCTAATGCTCACGGCCCCACAGCTCACCACTGAGATCTCCGGACTTCCCCTCCCTTTCCTAGCTGAAGCTGTAGTCTCTTCTCTGCCCAGAGGTCCCCCCTCTCCTCCACCATCTGCCCTGGCATATCTGTCCTTCCTTCTCTACTGCCCTCAAGATGACTAGAGACCACCCTTCCCAAGCTCAAAGCTTCGCAGGGCCAACGTGTCCATACCAGATACTCGGAAACTGCTCAATGTCATTTATAATTTATTATATTTTATTGAATCTTTTGAGACAGTTTCTCACTATGTACTTCCTGGCTAGCATAGAACTCTCCGTGTAGTTATATAGATAGAACTCTCTCTATATATAGAACTCTCCATATAGATTAGAATAAACTCAGACATCTACCTTCCTCTGCTCCAAAAGCTAGGATTAAAGATGTGCATTACTATGCCCAGAGCCCAGTGTCTTTTTAATATATTTAATATATTCCTAATTCCTACTCCAGTGGGTGTTCACCACTGGGACTTCTTTCCAGCCCAGGATCTCAAATAGAAGGCAAATTCTCTAGAGCCCTAATGGCAGTCATACATCCCTTGTCTTCCTACCACCACTGAGCATTAACAAAGTTGTGCATGCTTTTTGTCAACAAGATGATACATCTCCTGAGTAAGCACAGTCCCTCAGCCACTGCTTCCACAGCGTCCAAGAGCTCACCTCTCATATCAGTCAGCTAACAACTCACCTCTCAATATACAGTCGGTTAACAACTCAGCTGTCAGTATACAGTAGGTTAACAACTCGCTTTCAGTATGCAGTAGGTTAACAACTCCCTTTCAGTATACAGTAGGTTAACAACTCCCTTTCAGTATACAGTAGGTTAACAATTCCCTTTCAGTATACAGTAGGTTAACAACTCCCTTTCAGTATACAGTAGGTTAACAACTCCCTTTCAGTATACAGTAGGTTAACAATTCCCTTTCAGTATACAGTAGGTTAACAACTCCCTTTCAGTATACAGTAGGTTAACAACTCACCTTTCAGTATATAGTCAGTTAACAAGCTTGGAACTTTCTCACTGTCGTCCTTCATGGCATGCAGAACTGCCAAACAAGAAAAAGACAATGGCAATAACTTAGGATCCAGATCAGAAGTTACATGTCTTTTCACAGTTGTAGCCTCAATACTAATGGATAACATGGTGTAACTGATTCACACGGATTACAGAATCTCTTCTAGGTAAGAGAATACAGTGAATCTCAGTGGAGAAGTGAGAATCATTTCCCTCGGCCAGCATTCGCAAGCACGGGAGGCAGGAACGAGTGAGGGGCCATTCGTGGAGCATCTGCTTTGTTCCAGTGCATGCTGGGAAGTGAAGGACAGTGCAGTGTGTACTTGGATGAGCCCTGTTACCCTCACAGATCCTGAGAACTGGAGGACCTTCTGGAGAAAGGGGAGATTCAACTGTACTCTCTAAAGAGTAGACTAGGGAAATTTAGTGAAAAAATTGAAAGGTCAATGAAAACAGGCCTAGAAGGCAGCTCCCAGAATCTAAGAAGAGGATAAGGAACCATTTGCTAAAAGGAGGTTTTGCCGTGTGTGTGTGTGTGTGTGTGTGTGTGTGTGTGTGTGTGTGTGTGTGTGTGTGAGCGCGTGCCTGCCTGCCTGCCTGTCTGCCTCTCTGTGTGTGACTGTGTGTATAGGAGAATACACATACACACGTAATTATATTGCTGGGATCAAACCTAGGGCTTCATTCACGTAAGCCAGTCTAAGAGCTAACACTGAGGCACACCCGCCTGCCAGCCTACTGTTATGTCCTTGGTGAACACCAAACTTGAAGACTGAAACACCAGCCACTCAGCATCAGATTTTAGGTCTTGGTTTCTAATCTAAACCAGCAAGGTAGAGACAAATTCTCAATTGTACCTTCCTAGTTAATGGTTTCTCCGGATGTATGAGAAGTCCACACAGTGTAACTATCAAATCAGCCCTCTGGGGCTTTTAACCCTGGCTCCAGCACTTCCCAAATTATGAATAAGGTACTTTACCACCCAGTGTACCCAGCTCCCCGTCCATAACATGGGGATAATAATTAGATCTAACTCAGAGGCTTGCTAATGAGGATCCAGCTCCTCATTATGTATAGACAACATATAGGGCCTAGTGTTAACAATAAGGGGCTAATGGAACTCTCATGACTACTATTATCATCACACCGTGACTCCCTTCCCACAGCTTTTATGAGGAAGGCCACAGATGCATAAATGGCTTTTCCTTTATGGCAACAGCAGAGGCCTGGGTAAACCATCACAGCGTCTCTAGCATCACAGCGTCATCAGAGCTAACTTAGAGTGGATATTATTCTGTCACCCAAAGTTGCCCAGAGATTCCAAAAACAACTGTGTCTATCTAGGAAAATATCCCCTAAGAATGTTCTAGATAGGGAACTGCAATGACCCTGCCTCATCCCTGAGCTGCTGCAGTTGCCTAAGCAGTATTTACTCTCCCTTCTTTAGACAATCAGTGGGCTCCGCATTTCTGCTTTTAGGCTTCAGCATTTTTGGTTGTTTTTTTTTTTTTTAACTTCTCTCTAAAGTGACATTCCAGGAGCTGGGGTCATTCAGGGTGCAGCTGCCCAAGAATTAAGAGACTCAGCCCTGTAACTAACTATCTTATGTGATCTTGGAAACACACAAATGTGCAAGCTCTTGCTGACAATGAGAAGGCTGACCGCCCACCCAGCTAAGTTCTGGCTTCTTCATCTTACACTGACTGGCATGCCTTGGTTTACCTATATTATAAGGTAATATAAGACTTTTCATGCACTGCTCACCATGAAAAAGTATAAACAACCAAGGTTAGCAGGCAGCGAGTGGCTTAGAGGAAGCTGCCTGTCCCCCTTGGGCCTCCTGCCTGTATGTCACTAACAGTATCCACCCACATGATACACATTTCCTTCAAATAAGAAACTATAAAATTTACCATTAGAAGTAATATCAACAAATCTAATTCTTTCTATTCTGTTTATTTGTTTCTTTTGAGATAGAGTCTCACTCTGTGTTGCCCAGGACGGTCAAATCTCAGAATCTCAGGACAATCCTGCTACCTCAGCCCCCTCAGTGCTGCCTTACATATGTGAGCCAAAGAGCAGGGGCTCAATCTTTTCACTTCCTTTGTTTATGAAATTTGGACAACTGTGCTTGTGTGTTTGTTTGCTTGTCTGGTATAGGGATGTTATCTGCATATCATATATGTGTCTGGCACCTGTGGAGGCCAGAAGAGGACATCAGAACTCCTGAAATTAGAGTTCCAAACAGTTGCGAGCTGCCATGTGGTTGCTAGAAATTGAATCTGGGTCCTCTACACCAACCAGTGGTCTTAACCACTGAGTCATCTCTCCAGCCCATGCTAAGCTGACTGTGACTTGCTCTGAATCAGACATAATTTATTTACTATAGGATAAATTGAGAAAATATTTTATTATAATATGCCATTGCTACCAAGAGAGAGAAAGTGACTTCCAAGAATACCCCTGAAAATAAAGAGTAAGCAGGTTTCTGCGGCTGTTTATGACTATTCTAAGACATACTCAACACTACATATATTTATTAATCTCACAAATCATTTTAAATTTACCCCCACATACTGGCGGAGTATCTGTCTGCTTCGTTCATTAATGTACCTAGAAAACAGCCTGGCCCACAGCAGAGCCTAGAAATGCTTGCTGGATGAATGCATACTCTTAGGACTCACTGCCAACTTAGGACAGCCTTACAACGGCTACATCTGCTTTCCCAAAAAGGAGCTGTTACCCTACATCTCTACCCCTCTCCTAGTCCGTCACTAAGTCACATAAAAGCCACAAAGCATTTTACTCAGTGACAGACAGACATGATCTCTTGCATAATGATGGAGATTCAACTTACATGTTTTCTAAAATTAAAAAAAAAAAAAACTTAGCTCACAAATATTTCAGAAATTAATGGAATGAATTCAAACAACACTCAAGTCAGCACTCCATTTAATATTATAGTTATTTACTTCACTGCCATAAGAATACAGGGTGACATCCATCATTTACCAACCTACACTGACAAAATAAAAATAAAATTCAGAAACCAAACCAAGAGCTTAGGAATCAGCACAAGTCAAATGAGGAGTTAGGTGTTTAAACTTATCTTTGCTCACTTTTGGTTAATATCTGAAGATCTTCGACAGACGGTGGGCCATTCTTCTTCTCGTAAGGGATGACTGTTGTCAAATACTGCCAAATTAAAAGAAGAGAATCATTCAGGCCTGAATTAATTTATGTGTAGAGCAAAGCACTCCCTAGGTCTACAAAAGCAGGGCTGCTTGGGAGCTGGGCACTGGGCGTAGGCAGCCATCCCCACTGTCTGAGTCTTTGCTCTGGGGCTCATTTTTCTCCTCAATTCTGCCTGCTGTGTGCAAGTCTCCTGTCAGCATAAGTAAGGCCTTCCTACTGCTCAGTCACTGAACGCTCACAGGGTGAGGTCTGAGGAGAGCTGGCTCATCTGCTCATCTTTAATGTGGACTCTTATCTGGCACTTTACTTGCATGTTTTTCAACATAGTTTCAAAACAGTCATTAAACTAACAGCATAGTTTTAACAATATATACAAATAATAATCTCTGGCCGTCAAATCATTCCTTTTAAGACCATTCTTATTCCGATTGAAAACAACAGTCAACTTGAGTAACAAGACAATGTTTCAGACACAAACCAACTTCTTCTAGACACTGATAACAAAGACTTGCTTCCCAAACAATTACTGAAACAAAATTAATACGTTAAGTGGTTGTAAGTACATATAAATGGCCTTAGATATTAAAGATTAGATAATTGAGAAAGAATGGCCAAAAAGGTAAATGAATAATAAAAATAATCTCTGAGTTTGTGACAAATTGTCCAGCCAATTCACTCTCTCTAAACGCTCATGATTATCAAACTTAGGTTTAAAAAATAAAAACGGAAAAATCTCACGAAAGCGTGCTCCAGAAACAACTGCCCAGAGCCTCTAGTCTACAGTTCAGGGCAGCTTACAAAAGCTCACACAGAAACTTAGTGTCCTCCCCTGTCCTGAGCTTCTTCAAGCCTGTCATACAAATTCATTCTCTGTTCCTAATCCCCACAGACTATGTGGTTCTATAAATAACTAAAAAATTAAGGTAGAAAAAGTTGCTAAACAAACAATAACAATAGTAAAAATTGTTATTTTTACTAACAATGGGGCCCAAACAATAGTAAAAATTAGCTGTTCAACATTATAAATCTCAGAGCCCCACATCCTCCCAGTAAGGCTCAACTGTACACCCAAGTATCTTTCTTTATATATATTCTTAAAAATCCCATAAATGCCAATGATGTGCCCACCTGAGCCTTTACTCATGGTGCCAAGCCATGTGAAAAAGCATCAGGAATCCATGCCTTGGCCCATAGTCACCTCCTCATGAGCCAGGTCAACCGTAGGCTATGTTTCCATCTTGCAAGTTGACGGAGGCAGGGGGCACGGAATAACAACTAGAATTCACCCATTCCCAAGGGGCCTCCCTATCAGCTGTGAATGTCAGTGTGAAGCTGCCCTCTCTAATGCCAACTTTCTCCCCTCTTGAGTGATACACAAAAAAACTAAACCTGAAGAATCTCTAGGCATTTGGACTTCCTACATCTTACAGTAGTACGCTTTCTTATTCAGCCAAGACCTGGCCTACAAGAGTGTCTTAGTCAGATAGAATTTTCAAATAGTGGAAGATAATTTCAAATACATTCACCAATATATACATTCCCATGTTCGTGACCCTCCTTTGAATTATGCAAATCCCTAAATACAAACCAAATAGCTACACCTCTGACTCTGCAGTCTCACGGCATATAATTCCGCATCCATGACGTCTTCTTACTCTTCACTTGGCTGACAACTGAGCTGGCTCACGATACAATATGCCCAACTTCAGATAAAAGAGGTAAGAGCCGCTCTCTGCATATTTTTTTACCTAAGACTCTAATCTCAGAGGTAACAAGCTCTGGCCACATTCTCCTCCAAATGAGATCTTCTTTTCTAAACTTTAGCACCAATGTATCATGTTCCAGTTCAGTTGTTTTCCGGATCATGCATGCCATTACATCAGTATATTAATATCTATTTGTTAAAGGTGGGCATGAAAACGGGGCCCTGAAACCTGCTTAAGGATTCAATCAGTCTGTTGTCCAATCTCAACTCTTTCTCCCCCAAGGCAGATTCTGTCCATCGCTGTTCATACACAGACAGAATGAACCTGCACTCCTCCCCTTCCACCCATGCTCTTAGTAAATTAGTAAAAGTGACAACTTTCAGGGCCCTCGCAGAGTAAAGGAACAAGCAGAGGGTGAGGGAAATAAGGATAATGGAGCACCTGTTTCTCTCCGCCTGAGTTTCCAAAGGTGTGGCGGAGGCCATTCTGAATGACATTTGAGATCCCTTCCATGCTGAAGCGCTAAAGGCAGCAGTACATGGCCCAGGAAGAACAGGACAGAGAAAGAAGTTCAGAGACTATTAGTGGAATGTTCCGCGGCATCTTTCTGTGCCCAACAGACAAGCAGTTAGAAAATGCCACGATCACTCATTCTCAGAAAGCAGACAGAATCAAGCTGTTTAGAGACTGCTTTCACTTCCATTCCTGTGTGAGTCCAATGCAAAGCCAACTGTTTGTAAGCCACTATACCCACAGAGAGCTTTCCCGCTGTACCTAATAGATTTGTTCCAATTTGTTGTAAACGTCAGCTGTACCCTTACTTTATTAAACAGTTTACCCCACAATTCTTTTGATACTGCTTGTTTACACTTTATCAGAAGCTTGAAAGCTTAATCCTTTGCAACTTGCCTGTTCTGAGCTGAAGTTTACATCTTTCCATCAGTTTGGGGAAGATGGACCTGACATTTGGCAGATGAACATGCTGCCACTCAGACTACCGACTGTTCCCACTCACTCTCCAGGCACCTGCCATTGCCTTGCTGCCGAGAATGTGAATTGGAACACGGCTTCTGCTGCCTGGGGAGCCGAATGGATCCCAATTTACCAGCTGAGCCCCCCAAAAACATACCCACTCTGTTTCTAGAAAACAATTACAACTTATTTCTCCTGGCAACCTCCAAGACTTCCTAGAATTCACTCTCTGCACTCAAGTGAGACTGTCTCTTCCTCTTCAGTGACTTTTGATTTGTAGCCAGCCTGCAGTCACACGCATCATCAAGGGGCACACTGGCACCTAGCTAGCAGCTGAATCAAAGGCAGCAGAGATTCTTACAGCATGACTAACTCAAGGAAAGGCTCCTGAGGAGGAAGCTGTACTGAGTCACCACATGGTGCTTTTCCCTGGAATTTTAGGGGGAAAGTTGAACCAGTAAACACTCTGAAGGAGTGAACGTAAAGGTATTCTCCGGGTCCTAAGAAAACTACAGAAATGCTCTCTGCTCTCAGACAACATATACATTAGCCCCAGTGATCTCAAAGTGTGACCCAGGCACAATCTGAGAGACACTGAAATTCTAGAGGAACAGGAATTCATACTTATCTTAATATTATTAAGATATAGCTTATCTTATTTTTAAATTTATTATTGTTGTGATTAAGCATGCATAGTGTTAGGCTTCATACAGTTTCTTTCAAGTGCATCACGTACTTTGGCCACATACACACTCAGATTCACTCAGACTGTCAGAGTGTACGGTGTAACATTCCAAAGAGCACACTGAATGCACAGGCGAAGCTGAGACTCATGTCCTTCAGCCGTGCCGTATAGCAACAAGACTGACAAAAACAAACGCCAATGACATTTTCTCTAACCAACCTTTAAAGTTATAGTCTATTAAAACTTACCATTTATATAAGAATTAATCATTTAACTTTGATACTTTGAATGAATTAATCTTTTATTAGTTTTAACTTTTAATACAGTAAATATTGACCAATTCAATTATGTATGAGTGCCCTCTGAGGCTCTCAATAAATGTTACGAGTGTGAAGAAATCCTGATTAACAAAGAGCTGAGAAATACAAAAAGGGTTACCCTGCAGGGAGCAGACGACTAGGCTACTAGGCCCAGCCACACCAGGCAACCAACAGCACCTCTGGGAATGGAGCAGAACCACTCTGGCCTTGTGGGAGCTGTTCAGCATGCCCCTCCCTCCCCATTACCTTCCTGCCCCGCCTTTCCCAAACCCAGACCCACACACAGTTTTATATTGGCGAGAATCAATGGCCTGGCCAAGAGATTGCCATGGTTCCTCACTCTGCTGAGAATATAACTATTACTTTGGATGGAAGAGACTGCTTTTACAAGAAAAACCTATGTAGCATAACTATTTCTGTAGATTCTTCACACGCCACCATTTTAATCATTTGTTCCTTGATTGTAAAACAGGTTATCCAAGGAGATGACATCACAGGCTCCAGAGCCAGCAATAAAGATGATTTTCAAGTAAACAAGTCAGCTCATTAGTTAACTACATTCCCTTGGAAAAATGACAAGAAAAAAAAAAAAATGCTTGCTTTCAGTCTGTATTACCTGGTCCATTATCTGAGGAAATGATAAAGCTAGATGCAGACTCGAAAATCTCAGCTGGATAGAGAAGTCAGAACTCACACAAGAAAACTATTTGGAAAGTACCGTCCAAATTCATTAGCTTAATTTTCTCAGTCAAAAAGCTAATTAGAATCACTGAAGAAGAAGAAAAAAACAAAAACAAAAAAGAAGGCCAATGCACAGTAATAAGATGCATATGCAACTTCAGTCTTCCTGCACACAGATGTGAACACTGCCGAACTATCTCAAAGACAAGAAACTTGGCTGTTTGTGAAAGATGACATTCACGCCATCGGAATTCTAACCTGGGAGAAAGAAGTAAAAAGGCAACCCCAGGATTCCTAATCAGAGCAACCCGGAAAACACAAAACCATCTACTGATGCTTGCAGAAAAAGCTCAAGTTCAAGTTTCTCAACAGATCCACTGCTGGGCTTGGGCTGGTAGCCACAGCCAAAGGCCCCTTGCCCCTAAGCACTCCCCAGCCATCAGCCAAACCAGAGAAGCAATGTGGCAGATGGCAAGATTCTACTTCACCTTGCATCACTGCAAAATACCCTCTAAATAGACAGTCAAGAGACTCTAGGGATATAGATACATATGCATATATTCATGTAATGTGGAGGAGGGAGGGAGAGGAAGAGGGAGGGGAAGAGGGGAGGGAGAGGGAGAGAGAACACAGCACAGAAACTAGTTAGCAGCTGTGGCTGAGAACTAAGTACTCCGGCCACTATGAACACAGTCACAATTTTCTCCCCTCCCCCACTCCTGGCCTCTTTCTCTTGGTGTCTTAGTGATGAAATCCTCAACCCACTTTCCCCAGACTCATCTTCTTTGACACTGAAGTCCAAAGACTCTTAAGATCCCTCTGAGATTTCCATGAATCTCTGCTCCCCAGCCCTTTTCTCTAGATTTTTCATTGTCAAGTATCCGCCTAGACTCTGCCTAGTGTTCTCAGGATTTCAATCACACTTTGCACATCTAAACGTTGGTTTTCCAACTATCACACTGTGTGTGTGTGTGTGTGTGTGTGTGTGTGTGTGTGTGTGTGTGTATGCCTGTCTGACCATCTCTATCTAAGAAAGGGTCTTGGTACACTGTCAGGACTAGCCTCAAACTCCTGGGCTCAAGCCATTCTCCTGGGAGGGAGAAGCTCAACAGGCACATGCCAAAAGCTACTGTGCCCAGCCATTCACCGTATTTTTAATGGGAGATGCAGGGCACAATGGCTGAAGAAAGATGGACTAAGGTGGGGGCACAGAGAGAGTGATTAAATCAATTCTTCATGAATTCAACAGAAACAGTCAGATCATGTACATGTTTATGTCCCTAAAAGCACAGCCTTGTCCTCATCATATGAGGGCCTAAGGGATGGGCTAAGCCACAAGCCTTTACAGCAGTGGTTAGCAGTGGTCCTCCACCTCCCTACTCCTGGGACCTTTTCCTCATGCTGTGGTGACCCCTAACCATAAAGCTATGTTTGCTGCTACTTCATAACTGAAATTGTGCTGTTATGGATCACAATATAAATCTCTTTATGCAGATGATCTTAGGCAACCCCTATGGAAGGGTTGTTCAAGCCCCTAGAAGGCCACGACCCACCGACTGAGAACCACTGTGCTAAAGCAATCCCTACTCATGTTGGTAAAATATGTGCAGATTTCTTCATGAATCCAGGAGTCATGTGCCAATCAGTCAAAAGTATCTGGAAACCGTAAAAAAAAAAAAAAAAAATGTAATGTCACCTTGGGCAGCAAAAAGCCAGACTCCAAATTAGGGATCTGGATCTTCTTGCAGTTCTGCCATGGTGTGTCATGAGCACCGTGTTCTTGCAGTTCTGCCATGGTGTGTCGTGAGCACCGTGACGCACCTATTGAGGCCTGAGTCTTCAGGATGTTCAAGAGATAGAACCTGAAGGACTTCTGATTTAAATAATCTATGAACAAACAAATTACCTCAGCCAAAAAGATACATTATTTTTTAAGAAGGCACATCAAATCAAAGCTATACACACACTGACCATCAGATAACCATGAGGCTGTAACTGACCCAGGATAACAGCAGTGCATAGATGAAACATCAATGGTCTACTGCCACGGCTTTCTTTCCTTATGAAGAAACAAGTTTGTTTCCAAGAGAGAAACAGGGACACCTCCATCTCTCTGTCACAGTGACTTTCCCAGGGCCTGCGTCAGGTCATAAGAAGAGTGTGTAAATTTACCTGCTACACTCCGGGTGTGACACCCTTAACACCAGAAGTCAAGCGCCTTTGAACCTGGAAAATGTTTACCATATAGCAAGGCCTCTTCTTAGACAAAAGAAAGAAAAATGACCCAAAAGAAAAAAAGCCATCTAAGAGTAAGCAGAGAAGGGTGGCATGATGGGACACAAAATTATTGATCAAAGGATTGAAGCACGGAGTTCTGAACGTTTCCACTAAGGAATCAAATCTAGGAAATCAACACAAGATTAACGAAGACAGGCAAAACACCACAATGGCATGATTCATACAGAGATGCAGGAACTAGCAACTAACAACTAAGCACCAGGCTGACAAGGAGCAGCAGAAGTTGGTGAGGCAGAAGACTGAGAATGCAGCAAGGTAAGGGGGCGTGGGCGAGTGCAAAGAGCTCCACAGACCATAGGCCTGCCTTACAACTGTTCCATCATTTAAAAAACAAAATAACACAAAACCAAATTTAAAAAAAAAAAACACCACATTTTTGGATAAAATTAATTTTAGAAGATAAAACTTCAGAGACAAATTAGAATGACTTTTGAAAGCATCATGTCCCCAAGCAATGCTACACTCACAACCTGGAGAGCAGAGGCAGTATTATTCGTGGTTAGGGTGTTAACCTGGACAGAGTAAGGATTCTTTCCACAGAGAAATTTCCTAAGTGAAAGGGAGAAAGTGGGGAGAGGGAGTAAGGGGCGTTTCTCTGCTCACCACTTATCAAAATGAGGGGCCACAGACATGTCAAGGCACTGGCTGCTAAGACTCAAGGCCATAAATACCGAAAGACAGGAAGAATGCTGGAGATGTGTTATACTTTAATTAAAATGAATCATTAAGATTAATGAAAATATGAGGAGTGCCAGGAGTCAGTTTTCCTTCCAGTCATTTTGGCATTCCCACTCACAAAGCAGAAAATCCAAATGCCCCCCACCCCCTGCTGACACAAAAGTGACACAGCAGGGAGCACTCTGGTTCTATGCTATCTCCCACAGCATCTTCAGGAAGGAGTTCATAGTTCCACAAAATGTCCTGCTCGGAATGGAATGTTTCACATGAACCCTTATATAGGCAGGAAGGTGATTCAGCATTACAGTATTTGCCTTATTATTGCCCTTGCTACAGACAAAATACCAAAGTCATGTAGCAAGGCTGGGGGAAGGGAGGGGTTATTTGACATCGAATCCAGAGCCTTCAGTAACTATTCAATTGCCTCTGAGAATTTCCTTCCCTGGCAAGGGTATGAATTAAGAATCTCAAAAGCATCCATTCTCTGGAAACTTTTTTCAGACAAAACCAGGAGCAACAAACACAGTGTAAGCAAGATCTAAAAGATAAAGAAAGGAGCTCCAAACACAACCTGCCTGCGTGGCTCAGAGGAAGGAAAGCCAAGCCATTCCTCCCCCTTCTCTCCAGAGAGCTCTGCACTCTAGAGAATTCTCCACCCCCTCTAAATAACTCTCACTGTGCTTCCTCTCTCTGCGCCTGCTAGTTCTTTGAGCTAAGGCTTCTGTAGACCTAACATTTGCTTATTCAGGATTAGGCAATAAGAATACTGTTAATATTCTTTCTGGGGCTGTTGTGCAGTTTAAAATGAAGTAATATACAGGAAGAACTCAGAAATGAGCTTAGAAAAGATCAATATTTAAAAAAAAAAAAAAAAAAAGTCTGGGCTCTATTCATTTAAAAGGGGTGCTGGAATAACACTTAGTCATCATTTCCAAAAGCAATCATGACATCCTTTTACATTGGTCCAGAACAGCAGAAACTGCATCAAGTTGTCCAAATAGAAACAAAATGATAAGTGAGAAACACTGGGCTCCTGACTGCAGGCCATAGCGGACAGGACTGAAGACCACGGAAAGAAATAATCCACACCAAGATCTAGGAATCAGTTAAGGCTGTGAAGGCCTTTCAATAAAGAGAAGCTGAGTCGTTTCTGCAGACTCGAAAGCGGTAAGAGCCAGCCGTGACGTGGGAGGTTGTCCAGAGCTCCCCATGGTTCTCTAGGTCAACTCTTCCTATGTAGGACATCTTACCAGCTCAACTAGTTTCACAAACAAACAATGAGCATATCTAACACAGGAGAAAGCAAAGCTAAGATGGAGGCCAGGAGACTAGAGCTACGTCCGCCTGAGCGTCTGTTCCAGGCCTCATCTGAACCGACCCACACAGGTCTCTAACTAGGAGAACAGCTTCCAAACTTAGAGTACCAAAGCTGTGTCAGGAAAAAAAAAAAAAAATAATAAGGGGCAGGGTGTAGAAAAAATTAAGGGAAGCTTTTCATCTACTTTTTTTTTTTAACTTATTCTCATCTGCCCTCCCACCATTAATATTCTTATGCTTGAGGAATTCAAAGGAGGGTGAAATAGTGCTGGAGAGATGGCTTAGTGGTTAAGAGCACTGGCTGCTCTGCCAGAGGTTCTGAGTTCAATTCCCAATACCCGCATGGTGGTTTACAACCCTCTGTAAATCAAGTTTCAGGGGACATGACCCTTCTCTGGCCTCTGTGGGTCAGCACCAGGCATTGAAGTGGTGCAAAACATACACATAATTGTAAAATAATTTAATTTCATTTAAAAACATAACTACCATTCCCCACAAATCACATCCGATTAGAGAGTTTGACAATCATCAAGTATTAATTTATTGAATAGTAGTTTTAATTTTCAGTAAAACAAAGTTCTTAAAATTAAGCAAAAAACATTGGAAAGGTATGAAGAATGAATGAAAAACAATAGTACAAAGCTTACAAAGTAAAAATACTCAGAGCAGATACTGCCTGAGCTGTGAACGCAGAGCTGAGTGTGGTTGCCCACACCTTTAGCCCCAGCACTTGGGAGGCAGAGGCAGGAGGATCTCAGTGAGTTTGAGGCCAGCCTGGTCTACTTAAGAGAGCCCTAGGACAGCTAGGGCTATAGAGATCCCATCTGTAAAAACAGACAAAAAGATGTGAAGTGATACCTTGTTTCGATCCTTTAAGAAAATCAAATGGTTTCAATGTGAATTTCAAAGTTTAAGAGAATTCCACCAGTATATCCAAGTTTGAAATCTTGAATTATTCCAAAGCAGATAATTACTAATTCTAATTTTTAGGAGATATTCTTCACAATAAAGGAAAGCATGGAGCTGGGAGTAAAACTTAGCTGTACAACCCTTGCCTGGCATGTGTGAAGCCCTAGGCTTAACCAAGGAAGCAAGGAAGAAAAGAAGATGAAGGGTAGGTAAGAAAAGAGAGAGGAGAGGAGGACTAGGAGGACGGAGGGGAAAAATGGAGAAAGGGAAAAAAGAAATACCACCAATTATTATCCACAAACTATTGTTGAAAATATATTAATATTTGCATTTGAGGATACAAAGCAAATCTGTCCATTCACAGAGAACTATTTTAAAAGGAAAGGATCATTTAGTACCTTCTCCACTCATTTTCTGTTAAATCATCTTCTTTTTTTTTTTTTTTTTTTTG
>NC_034607.1:44287871-44298870 GCF_900095145.1 Mus pahari
GTTTTTCGAGACAGGGTTTCTCTGTATAGCCCTGGCTGTCCTGGAACTCACTCTGTAGACCAGGCTGGCCTCGAACTTAGAAATCCGCCTGCCTCAGCCTCCCAAGTGCTGGGATTAAAATTAAAGGCGCGAGCCACTACGCCCAGCTCGTTAAATCATCTTCTACCACTATGTGGAGAAACTGTGCACAACATCCAACATAGCTATTCCTTTTATTCATTTCCAAACTAGAGACAACTGGTCTACCCACCAAGTCCCTTGCTTAGCTACTAGCTTAGACACAGAACAAATGTCCCTTGTTAGGCTATGAGCTTGTGAGGCTTGAAGATGGATTGGTCAATGCACAGTCACCTTATAAGCTAAACTCAGGCTACTGAAGAAGTTCCAAATGACAAACTCTTAGGACAGAACACGGCAACATTTTATGTGAATTATATGTTGTGGTCTGTCCATTCAAATCCAAATCGAGTTTACATTTCCCTCTAAATGTTAGAAAAGATTTCTTTTTATTCTATGCATATGAATATCTTGCCTGTGTGTATGCATGTGCACCACATGCATGGAATGCCCTTGGAGGTCAAAGAGATCATTGGAGTATTAAGTATACTCAATTTAAATCAGGAGCTGGCCAGCTGTTTCTGTAAAAGGTCAGAAAGTAAGTATTTTAGGCTTTGCTGGCCACACAGCCTCCAGTGAAACTCTTTAACTCTGTCTCCACAGTATAAAAACAGTCGCGGGTACTAAGCAGATGAATGGCTATGGCTGTGTTTCAATAAAACTTTATTTATAAAATAAACAGAGAAGGAATTTGGGGCAGTAGTAATTTGATTTGCTACCTTCAGAAAGATTCAATTTAGAAATTCCAAATTAAAGAAAGGGACAAGGGAGTCCCTGGTACTTCTATTTTTCTAAAAGAAAAAGCCAAAGTTTCAAGTAGATATGTCAGAATATACCTTATAGACTGAGCAGTAGAATTAAAATAACTTCCAAATGATCTATTAGTGACTATTTAAATGAAAACAAAATTCTCCTAACTTAATGTCAGCTTTGAACAAGAATAAATGGAAAGCTATCACTGGGGGTACTTCTTGTCTTGTAGACAAGAAGAGACAAACTGGCCATCAGCCCTAATAAGAGGTGCATCAGAAACAAAGTGACACATCTATGGGAGAAAACACATCCAAGGAGGAGCTTCTTTCATCCAGCTAGCTCTTCCCCATCTTTAAACAATCATCTTCTCAACTTCAAAAGCAGTTAAGTAGGATCACATTCTTTTTACAGTCAAGTTTCCTGCTTTCTCTAGAATTTATAAGTTAGCACTTGCTAATTGCCCAAACATCATTAGAGGCAAGCTTTCCAAGTTATACCAGTTAATATATCTTTGGTTTTGTTGAGAGTCATAAGACTCTAAAGTCTCTAGAAAGTTCGAAGTGATTAGGCCAAGTAAAAAGGATATCAAGAGTCACATCTTTGCAGCCAAAGACTGAGAATAAGGCACCTCCCACCTGTCCTGTGAACCACAGTTGTGGTTCTGAAAGGGTATGATGTCCTTTTTCACCCACAAAATGACAGAGGCAGGTAAACAACAGTGCCTTTCAAACTGGAGATAATTCTGCATGTACAAGAGCAACTGAATTAAACAAATCCTGGAATATTTCAACTTGTTTTTGTACCCAAGGGAACTGCCTCTAAAAGTTAATGATCCGTGAAAAAGTCTGATATAAATAGGAGCCTCGTTCTCCCACTCCACCCCCCACCAAAAAAAATAAATAAATAAATCCTGAGGGAATAATATTAATTCAAATACAAAATCCAAGCCTCCTGGGAGTCAATCTGTATCCACTAGAGGTAGGTGAGGCACTGATAAACTGCAGATGAGCCCTTCAGGAGCCTGCACTGTGTAGCAAATGGAGGTTGGAGCCAATGACTACAACACAACATGCACTGCAGTAGCTAAAGAATTTGCACCTCATATATACATATAAAAACCATTTCAATTACATCATAGGCAACACAGGAAGGGATACAAATCGACTGAACCTCAGCTTTCCTACCAGATCAGTACAATTTAAAGGCCAATCCAACCTGTGCTTCTGGGAAACACAGACAAACAGTCTCTCTAATATTGTTAACAATTGAAGACCTAGAAATTCTATCAATTTCAATGAGTCTGTGTGAGTGAACTAGTTACACTAATCATGGTTTCACAAATAAATGTCAGATTCCTATATCTCAGAGCAGAATGTTTAGCAAGCAGGTGGTCATATATGATAACTAACATTTACTCATGGTATATGCTAATCTTAGACATACTATGTCATTTAATCTGAAACTCAAGTCTCTCCATCCAGAGTGGCAGGACAGGATTCAAAGATTCTTAGCCCAGGACCCTTGATTAATATGCTACTTAGCCTCTGTGGAGCTGTTACCTGACACAAAGACTCAAGACACAAATGTAGATCATTAATCTTTTTTCTATCCAACAGAAATGCACTAGGTACCTTATACTGGACCTAAAAAATACCAAGGAAACAAAGTTAAATTTCCTGTCTTCAAGAAAGCATCGCAGAGATGGGCACACAGACACATAAGATTGGTATTTCGATGCTGCTAGAAATAATTAAAAGGAATCATACGAACCCCAAGAGAGGAGGAATCTAGTCCATTCTGGGTTGAAGGAGGAGTCCGCAAAGGAGGTTCTAAGAAAGGAAGGCAATGCTTGACCATAATTTTAAAGGATGAGTTACAAAACAAACAAACAAACAAACAGGAAGGGGAGGGAAAAGAGTCAGGCGAGGGAGGTCCGCTGCAGCTAAGTGTGGTGCAGTATAAAGGAGGCTGCCTTCACCTTCCCGAGGCTTCTGATCAGCACCACCGGGCAGCCTCTACCACCCACGTGCTGCATCAGGTGCTCAAAACAAGACAGAGCGGCACCAAGCTCTCTGCTGCCCCAAATGGCATTGCCCCAAGACTGACTCTTCGACAGTCCTTCCAGCCTGAGACTGGGAGAGAGGCTGACAAACCTCTGCCAATCCCTGACCACAGCAGAGAAGCAACTACCACATCCACAATGGCCCGGCAGCAGCTCGACTACCTCAGACAGCACTGTTTCATTTAAGGCCAATCATTATTTCTGTCTCTTTATTTGTTGGCTGGTTGTTTCTATTATTCTTCCCCCTTAGAATCTGTGTTCAATGCCTAAGTCTGGCCTGGTTTAGCCCCCACTGTATCCTGAACAGTGCCTGGAACAAGGATACTCCACAAACTTGCCAAATGAATGCACACGGCCATACCTTATCTCATATATATATTACTACTTTAAAATTTAACACTCCAACTAAGGTAGCATTTCACTTTTACAAGACATGAATTATTTCCATTACTATTTGTTGCAATCTCATGCCTGGATAAAATATTCTAATTCTCTAGACAGCAGCCCTAACACTTCCCCCAATTTTTTTTCTTGGGCAAATGTTTGAAACAAAACATGCTGAAAGACAACAGCTGGACAGTTCAACCCTGATCTATCCCCAGTCAGATACTTCATCAGGGTTCAGCATCTGAACTCAAGAGAGCAAGCTGGCCATTATGGAAATACTATTACACCAACTATCAGTGGTTATATGTGTTTCAAAGCACTGTTGAAAACAAAGGTAAGTTATTCCACGTCCAAGGAAACGTTCAAATGCACTGGTGGGAGGGAAAACAGTGATGTCTCTGGAAAATCAAGCAATGCACGCATGTACATGGAGGGACCAGGTTTTGAACTGGTACTGCTGATGACAGTACCTTAGTGAGTTACGTGCCCCAACCACATGTTACATAAAGCATCTGAGAAGGAATTCCTCTAGCAATCCATTTACCCAAATGGCCGTTTCACTTTAGAGTTCTTCTGCACCACCTATAACTATCTTCAAAATCACCAGGTTCTGGCTGTCTGTGTTACAGACGGAACTGTTTTTCTCTGGCATTCGAGCTAAAATAAGACATAGAAAACAAGTGCCAGAGTTGAGCCATGCCATTACTGTCCTGATTGAATTTTTTAACACAAATAGTAGATAAGGACCAGGAAGCAACTTCATGAGTTCAAATATTATAAAAATAAATAAATAAACGGAGTTTTGTATGACTCTATTTCAAGACCAATAAAGGTTTAACTATAACCCCCCCTGCTGTCTTAACAAATCCAGTTCTCAGTATAAATACTGTACAAAATTACACAATGGGACCATGCTAACCCTATTTATACGGGAATTACAAAAAGAAGTCTTTAAATCCCTCTAGGGATAAATTTGTTTTTCTCAGCCAAGTGTTAACACCAATAAATAGAGGATTTGCATGTAATCCCCAACACCAGTTATGGAGAAATTATCAACCATGCTAGGATTTACCAACTAAGCATTTCACTTAATCCTACTACCATAATAGGCAACTTAAAAGGTATATTTTTATTAAAATACTACATGTAAATGAAAATATTATCCTTGATATTTTAAAATAAATGTTCCAGGACAGTATAGTCAAACAAATGCTTTTCCTTCCTTATAATCACTAGAAATGACTAAATAGACATTCTTTTGATTGGTATTTTCAAAAACTAAATTCATCAGGGTCCTTCAACATGAACTTACAAGTTCTATTCTTTCGAGAATTCTACAAATAGACATCACAGTAAGACACTGTGACTTTAATCATGTTATTGGCCATATTGTGAATGGACTACATGGTGAGATTATGTATTACCCACACGTTGTTGACCCAGCTACCTAACAACTGGATTCTCTTCCTACAATTCTATCAACATCTGCCAATGAGATTTCATTCTCTGGTAAATAATTCAAGACTTAATCAAAGAGAAAACACCTATTACTTTAAACCCTAAGGACCAGTTTGTGACATGCATTACTACATTATATTGTAATTGACAAAAATGTTCATTTTAGAAAAATGGATCACTTTACCCAACCTTTGTAGTCTAAAAATAGAGTCAACATTTGTTCACATATGAAGTGAGGGTGGAATTATACAGTACCCCAACTGGTCACAGAAAAAATGGTAGAGAACTGACTGATAATATTTATGATGAAGTTTAACCAATGAAATCACTTTAGAAAACAAAATACCTTTTATAAAGGCTTGAGGTTTCAAGTATTCCAATATGCTCTCCCTGTCAGTAATACTCAGCCAAATGGCTGATGTCACACAGCTGCCACGCACACCCTCTAATGAGTCAGCAGGAACACGTTTACATTTAGGTTTAGCACAGTTCTCAGCTACCCGCAAAGGGCTCTCTTCGCTGCTTATAATACAACCCCCAGAGCTAAGCACAAACAAGAGAACAGAAGCACTCATAAGCAAACCGGCCAAACTGATTACTACTATCGCTCTGATGTGGTAAGGAGTGACCACTGGCCAGTCCTCTTTCCTTCTCCTTCTCTTCCTTCCACTGACTGAACCTGAGCACACTAAGTGCGCAGTACCCAGACAGCCCAGTAAGCATCACTACAAACACCTTCCTGAAGGAGCTGAGGAAGCATGTTCTAACAGTCCTCGTGGTGCTCTGGCCAGAGGCTCCACCCTCTGCACAGGTGCGACCCGCCAGACCCACCGCTGGCCAGCTGTGCTGGAGCGCCCTGTGGACGGCATCAGGCGCTGGCTGCACACATCACTTACTGTGCCTGGCAGGTGACTTCTCTCACTCCTCCCGTTCTGAGAGCTGCCACTTTTGAGCTTCTTCTTCTTCTTGGCTGTCTCTTTGTGTTCTTTCTGCTTGTTCTGCACCTCAATCAGAGCAGAAATGAAGCTGTTTTCCACTTCCTTCTCAAACTCCAGTTCATCTCTCAGGGCCAACTGCTGCACCAGCTCCTCAGAGTACTCCTTAATGGCTGTCTCAATTTCTTCCAGAAGTTCATTTAGCTCAGACACCGACAGCCTTTTCACTCCTGTGGCCAGAAACAAGGACAGCGAACACTGAGACATGGCTGTTTCAAGGCAGCATAATGGGTGCTTTAAACCAAAGGGCAAATCAAAGTCTAGGCCATTACACTGACTGGAATCTTCTCAGAAACTAAGAAGCTCTGGTGGGGACATATGAGTAGAGGTGAGTAGATAAAGTCACTCAGCTGAGAAGAAAAATGTATCCAATTTTTATGTGTACAAATCAAGCATCCCACGAGTACTACTATGGCCAAGACTGAAATGAAGCTGGTCTGAGGAAAAGAACAAACACAGAACCAGAAGGAAGGGACACAAACTGACAGGCAACCGTTCAGGGAAGGGACACAAACTGACAGGCAACTGTGCAGGATTCTGGGGAAAGAGCTGGTCTGAAAGGATCAAACGAAATGCTTGTTCCGTCCTACATGCCTCCTCTCATGAATCTGGCTGCAGATCAGGAGGATGAAAGGAGGGACAGTCCCCAGAAGTCACTTCAGTTCTTCCCCAGCACTCCAGAGCACGGGAGAGCCAGGAGGCCACTGCTGAAGCCCTAATGCCTGCACCTCGAAGTGAGACTGGATGAGCTGGAAGAAAGGACTGAGGCCATAAAGTGAAAATGAGTTTACTACATGGACTTTAATCCAATGTAACTGCTAGCTTTCCAGAATGAAGAGAAAGGACAAAGGTGACCTCCTGAGAACCCAGGGGAAATACAGCTGTCCCCATCTATAAGCCAAGGAGTTGGATTTTAACACCTGGGATACAAATCTCTGAGAAGGTGAATTCCACTGTCTAAGCTATCCCGTCTGAGGAACCTTTTAGGAATGCTAGCTAACTGATACATACTTCTCATATCTTATCATATATCAGGACTGGATTTTGGATTTAGTACTCCAGCAATGCTAAGGGCTTATCTACAGAGCTGTGGCCAAATCACATCAGAGGAAAAAAATGTAGTGTGTCAGAGAACCTTCCAAAGGTTAAAAAGAAGCCACAAAACACAAAGGAATTAAGACAGCCCAGCCTCAGACCTCCGGTCAAAGCACAATACACTCCCAGATCATAACGGGATCCCACCCAGCAGCGAGGCAGGCCTGGCAATGATCACAGTGTATCAGCTGCCAGGCTCAGAGCAGCCCCGTGCTGGGTATGGCTATTCAGAACCTCTTCGTGACAGCCAACCACATGGTGTTTACAGTCCAGTGCTGTCATATACAAACGCAGATCCAATTCTAAGAAAATCTCACTTCCCAAGATTCTTCAAAGCTACATCAAAGACAACTGTTTGTAAACTTAGGAATTCTTTTCAGCAAATATATTACTATCTTGCTTTTTATGAGCTAAACTTTCTCTCCCAAAAATGCATGCTGAAGTTTTAACCCATAGTACTGCAGAATACACCAGCATTTGGAATATTTACAGAGATGACTTAAGTAAAAATAAGGCAAAAGGCTGGTCCTCAATCCAATGTGACCTGTGTCTTACAGGAAAATGAAGAAGCGTGGGTCACTGGTATGTATGGAAGAAAGGCCGGAGAAAGGATGGCCACCCACAGGCCAGGGGAAGGCCTTGGGAGGGACACACCCTTAACCTTAAACCTGAGGCTTGTCAGAACAACCAGGAAATAAACTCAGGCTGTGGAAGCCACCCCATCTGCAGAAAATTCTCCTTAAAGAAACTAATCCAGAGCTTGAAGAAAATACACCAGAGTCCTAAACAATGGCCGAAGTATGTGCAGAGAACTATATGGCCAGGGGACCTGAGAAAATCAAAGCTTTCAGGAAATGGTGAAGGCACAGACGCTGATGTAAGGAGGGTCTCTTACGCTCTTCATAGCTGCTCATGCTAGACCTCTTGAGAGTCTGGATCTCCTGGGAGAGCGTGGAGAGCCGGTCTGACTGTGTGGGGGTCTCATCGTCTTCTGGGTCTGGTGACTCCTGCATCATTTCTTCAATTTCTTCAATCACCTTCCAAAACATGTATACGGCTGTTAATCACATAAACTAGCGGAGGAAAGCCCGGATTGTGCTGAGTACTTACCAGACTACTGAGCAGAGGGATGGTAAGTGCCTACTGTGTGTAGGAAGTACATGTAAAAATGAACACAGCTTATGGAATTTACAATATACGAACACAAAATTACATAGAATATGATATGGTATATCTATTGCAATTCAGCAGACCCAAGCACATCTTGATGTGTCTGAAAAAAATGTGCCATAACTTACTCAGACCCAGATCATAGTTATAGTTGAAAAATGGTAAATACAGGAAAATGTACTATATATCACACAAATGTGCTCAACATCAATGTAATCTACATTTACCAAAACTTTGATATAAAAGTTACAAAATTTAACATACATAAAAATATTCACAGATAAAGCCGGAAGTTAGCTCTCTAGCAGTAAAAGAATTTCATTTATTAATTCAGTGAAGGACAAAGGGGTATTTTTAAATTACCCAAACCAGAATCAGACAAGAAAAAAACCTTCGAGGAGAAGGAAGACTCGAGAAATATACATGGCTTTAATTACACAGTGGCCTACTGTCATACCTGCTATGACTCCAGCCTTAAACTGAGCCTTGTCTGACTCCTGTCTGAGAGAGAAAAAGGAAGTAGGAACTGTGAGGAAAGAGAAAGCTACTCACTACTTAAAGGGCAGGGGAATTGGTGGGAGGGTATTTAAACTTAAAATACAGTTCAATGGTTATATAAAACACCATGTGTACATCTGAAAGTATCTAGGAATCAAAAAGCAATCCAAGAGGGCCTGCGCTGAGAAGGAAGGAAGCCTCCCCACACTGAGACACCAACAGTACAAGGAGACATTCCAGGAGGCCATAGGAGGCGACTCTGTAAGTCTTAAGGCAGAAACAACGTGGTATCCGGCAGATTCCTTGGGGACTGAGAATGCTCAGGGTCACACCTCTTTCTGAATTGTCATGACTTCCATAGATAGCGTTACCTTTCTCCTTAGCACCACAGTTGTCTAAGCTTAGAACAATCCAACCACAAACGTAATCAGGGAATCAGAAGGACATTCCTCTCGTGTACACGTACTCCTCTGACCTTGCCATAACATATCTCCTTACTGACCTTCCCTTCCCTGCCTAAAAATAAAAGGTGACAGAATGCACAGCCCTCGCAGCCCACGCAGCCACCGTCACACTCTAACGACAGTGCAGAGGCAGGAGGAGTGCTCAGACAATGAATAACAGGGCTGACTCAACTGGTTTCAAGATAAGGTTGATATTACTAGAGCGCTCCACAGGTATAAGGTTAATATTAGTACTGCACCCCACAGGTATAATGTTGGCTTCTTTCTATAGGATATAACAGATACTTCTATTATGTTAAAATTCTTACCAGGGGATCTACAAAAACAAGCCTGGTGGGACCAGGTATGGCAGCTCAAGTCTTTGATTCAAGCATTCAGGAGGCAGAGGCAGGCGGGTTTCTGTAGTTTGAGACCACCTTGGTCTGCAAAGGGAATTCCAGGCCAGCCAGGGTATATAAGGAGACCTTGCCTCAAAACAAACAAAAATACCAACTCAAATATTCCAATTCACTCATATTCGGGGTGACCTTGTAGAAAGTAGACACTTGTTAAGTTTATTAAATTTCAGTTTAAACCCTCCATTAGTTCCTTGTAATCAATCACAGATGGGGACCAGCCTGGAAATCTTCCCAAGTCACTAAATATCATCTTCCTTGGGCAGCACAAAGCTTGTTTTCCCTCTCCATTGTAGAGTCAGGGTCACGCTAGCATTAACCGCACAGTCTAAGGAAAGGAGGACGGCTGACAAGCATTGTTTGCTGCCATCGTAAGACACGGCTCTCAGCCCCAGGCTTCCACTCCATACCTGGTCTGCAGTGAAGAGAGGCTCCTCGTTGACACAGGAGACAATGATTGAATGCATATCCAACTGCTCCCTCAGCTCCTCCTCATCTGAGGTATCAAAGAGCAAGCCATCGTTCATCTAAAAACAGAAGTACCCCCACTTAAAAGTAAGTCCTTCTGATGGGACTGACGTTTCTGGGTCTAAGAGACAAGAAGAAAGTACATGCAGTAGAGCTACTCCTTGGAAAGGGAGAGTTGGTGGGCACCCAGACACACAGCACGTTACAGACTCCCCAGCAGCAGGAAGTGCAGTATAGGATGAACTTTAAAATGACAGCTGCTGCATGCACCCCATGGTCTGACACAGAGAGATCTTTCTTCCAGAAGAAACAGCAACAAGGGGAGTATTGAAACTGACACTTGTATAGAAGAAAAAAGACAACGTTTATTAGCAAACTATAAGGCATGGAGGGGATGGAAGGTAACATCAAGTACATGGATAACAAACAGGCGCACGTTAAGATTTATTTACCAAGCTATCTACAAACTACTTTCTAACTCTCAAACACTCAAAGTAAAAGTAATCGACATCCCGGCAGGCAGGACCTGTCCATGAGACACACTGAGATTCCCAGATGACCATCCAGGTTTAGGTTCCTAAAACACCTTTGAGCCTAACTATGCTGGAGAGCCTCCCATTTTCTACCTGAGCCGTGTGTGCAGGAGGCTGACCATATGGACCAGATCAAAGGACGCCCTGGACTTCTGGCTTTCAGTTGGGTTACACATCACTGATGGACACAGGGAGACTGCAAGGTGAGAAGGACTGTGCTGGGCACCCGTCCTGCTGTCTTCCTCTCTGCCAGAATGCCATTTGTCAGCTCTGGCTCTGGACCAAAGGCCACCGCTCTTGTCACGCAGACTTTTTCTCAGCTAATCTCTACAGAGTCTAAGAACTTCTCTCTCTTCCCTTTCATCTCGGGGCTGCTAAAGTACCAATAGCTGTAACTGTTCCTGGAGTACTGTATCATCCAGGACCTGTTGCCTTGCCGGTGATACTATTCATCTATTAGCTGTAGCCATGCCTAGGGTATACTGTCCATCCAGGAGCTGTAGCCATGCCTAGGGTATACTGTCCATCCAGGAGCTGTAGCCATGCCTGGGTACTATTCATACAGAAGCTGTAGCCATGCTAGGGTATACTGTCCATCCAGGAG
>NC_034607.1:44298915-44306386 GCF_900095145.1 Mus pahari
CATCCAGGAGCTGTAGCCATGCCTGGGTACTATTCATACAGAAGCTGTAGCCATGCCTAGGGTATACTGTCCATCCAGGAGCTGTAGCCATGCCTAGGGTATACTGTTTATCCAGGAGCTGTAGCCATGCCTAGGGTAGACTGTCCATCCAGGAGCTGTAGCCATGCCTAGGGTATACTGTTTATCCAGGAGCTGTAGCCATGCCTAGGGTATACTGTCCATCCAGGAGCTGTAGCCATGCCTAGGGTATACTGTTTATCCAGGAGCTGTAGCCACGCCTAGGGTATACTGTTCATTCAGGAGCTGTAGCTATGCCTGGGTACTGTACATCCAGGAGCTGTAGCCATGCCTGGGATACTTCTCATCCAGGAGCTATAGCCGTACCTGGGTAGTGCATCATGCCTAGTCAGTTTCTCTTACACTTACCCAACCCAATATAAACAGCCCCTCTAAAGAATACTGGGAGTTTTGTATCAATATCAACTACAAAAGCGACCTGGGGAGACTCAACAGAGTCAAGGAACTAGTCTAAGGAACTGACTGTGACTCATTCACCAGCTGTCACACGACTTAGGACTCGATTCTCCAAGAAGAATTAGCACACGATGAGAATAAAGCAGACAGGAAAGACTACGGGAGAAGAAACCATACCATTATATTACATAGTGTATCATTAAAAATGATGTACTAATCAATTATTATATAATCCTATATGAAAGGCCAAGCAACTGTAATCTAAAATTTAAGTAAATAAAAATCTTTAATATCCAAATGTTCCAAAATCAGAAGCTTTTTGAGTAGCTTCACGATATAACCAGGGGAAATTCCTCATATGACCTCAGTATGACAGGCTGTGCTCAAAACTCATGTACACCAAAAATATTAAAATTGCCACCAGACTACATAGATAAATATATCAATGCCGTAATCATATTTACACTTGGGTCCCACCTCTGAGTCTTACTATATACTCACAAATATTCCAATTAAAAAAAAATCCAAAATCTAAAACAAGCATTTTGGATATCGAACACTCAACCATTTGTAAATATTTTAGCATAACTAAATTATCAAGTTTTAGGCAGACATGGTAGCCCGGGCCTGTAGAGCCAACCACAGGCTGAGACAGGAGGGTCTCAGTTCAAAGTCTGTCTAGACAACTTAGTAACATCCTGTCTCAAAATGCAAAGGACAAAAGGGTTAGGAATCTAGCTCACAACCTGCTTGAAGCCCTAGATTCAACCCCCAGTACTGGGAAGAGGGGAGGTTTATCTGGAAAAGCGATTTTATTTACTAGTGCATGGGATATATTTAAACTGTAGGGCACAATGGAGCGGATGCAGGTCTCTAGCACCTTCCCAGTTCCTTACACAAGAGTTTCAGAAGCCTTCGGATGAATGTCAGCCAGAGTAAAGCCAGTGAATGAAAAAGGCCTACGAAGGGGCCCCTGGCATGCTGATTCCCCACGGGAGCGTGGGGAAGACCTCTGCTCTCCAGGTCTACTGTCAGCACAGGCTGCGACTGTCTGCCGACCCTTGGGGACAATGCACCTCCTCTTTCAGCTTCTCACAGCTTCACAGGCCAGGAAAGGTCTGGCACTGAGGATGGGGACACACATACAGATACACAGACACACACAAAGACAGACAGAGAGACACGCATACACACGTACACGGCGTAAAATTTCAGGACACTGTATGTAAAAGACAAATGCAAAATAGCAGAAGAAGAACCAGGAATTAATATATCATTTGAATTTAGAACAGCAACGATTAATGCCAAAAAACAATCAATGCAATTTTCCTGTTTAAAAAAAAAAAAAAAGCCATCCTGGAATGTAATGTCCAGCCAATTTAACAACTAGGTGGAAGCTAAAAAGAAAGACATTTTTAGATGTGCAGTATTCCAAGAATTTACCTTTTCTGTACCTATTCTCAGAAAGTTACCCACAAGAGAATGGAGAGGAAACAAACACCAGGTCAGAGACAATGCAGGAGTAGAGGTCATTCTGCCATGACACAGGAAAGAGAACTCCCCAGGGGGCATGTGGGAAGGGAAACTGAGAGTGACTGGCCCTGACCGGTTCACACTGGAACTGGCCTGCAGGAGCATCAAGAACCAGCAGAAGACACTGTCAGCCTGCTCAGGGCCACCACCCTCTTTTTACCGAAGACAGTTTCACATGGCTCTAGGTATATATAAAATAAGTATACGAATCAAACATCTACTGACAATAAAACACTTTTCTCTTATTAAAAATGAAAACAAATTTACATACCAGTGAGGCAAATGTACAAATTTGTTTTTACATAACGAATTAAAATTGAATTAAAATGAAAATTGGATACCCTAAGACCCAAAATACCTTCAACACTTTTCGGACCTGATCAGGACTTTGATTTTATAATCCTCAATGCTAAGAATGCCAAGTATATAGTGCAAATTAGCAGAAGTATGTGTGGGGCCATGTCAGAGACAATTGGAGACCCTGTTCTAATCCTAAGGCAAATTCGTGGGATTATTCTTGCTGGAGTTCAAGTCAGCAATTCAAACAGTAGTCATTAAAGTGCAAAAGTCTAACTCATTACAACCCAAAGATACACTGAGGTGCTACCTGTGAGAACAGGAAAACAGCCCATGCTTGGTTTCTGTGATCAAACACTATGTTTCTGTAAGAACAGACAGCTGTGTGCGCGCAGTGAAAGCATTACAGTGCGTGTTTTACTACAACAGTCTCAAACCTGAGCCAAGGCGGTTCAGGTGGCATTAGTAAGTACTTGGTGGTATGTGCAGGCAGGGCAAAGTACACATACTGTGTGTTCAGAAACAAGGCTGTAATGAAGTCACACAGTGCAGCCAGTGAATGATACAGAAGCAGCTAATTGATTTTGGGTGTGTTCAGAAACTGTTTGCTGTAGCCAGACTTCTTTCGATCCCCACATTCACCCAGCACCATTTGGATGGAGCCTGATCCACAGCTTCAGAAGCTGGGGTCCAGAGACCACGTGACTGAAGTACTGTTTATGACGCTTTAAGGCTGACTGACAAGTGGCTAGAAGTCACTGTGCCACACACAGAAATGTCAAGATGAACTTAACCTGGGATTCCGACAGGATCCTGCTGGGAGGACAGGGGGAAGGAAAGGCTGTGTGGCAGTTAGAGTCTGACAGTGATCAGTAAGAGAGCCACTTCATCCTCTAGGAAGGTCAGTGCACAAAGTCTTAACAGTGAAAATGAGACTGAGTGAAAAGGTTGCAGCTGAAGGGGCTGGACGTGGCACAGGCACCCAGGATGAAGGGCAAGAGCTACCTCAGCCCCACAGTACCAGCTCCCAAATCCAGATGACAGTTTTGTCTTTATGGATGTAATTTCAGGAGCCAGGCAGTGGTGGTGCATGCCTTTAATTCCAGCACTTGGGAGGCCAAGGTAGGGCAGCCTGGTGAATACAGATTGAGTTCCAAAACAGCCAGAGCTACACAGGGAAAGCCTGTCATGGCGTGCGGGGAAGAGACAAAAAGTGTAATTTCAGTAAAAGAAACGTCAAAGACTAGGCTCTTCATGAGGGGATGCTAGCTTCCAAGGTCACAGAAACAAAGGGGAGGGGAGGGTCATAACATGATCATAAGAGCATAAGATGACACACATGGTCTATAAGTTGGCATTAGAATTTTACATTTCAAACTCATCAGAAACAAGGCTGTAATGAAGTTCATCCTTCCTTGCTGTACCTTGAACACCAGAATATTGTTTTTATATTTCTTCTCTGGCTTATAAATGAAGTTATAAATGACTTTAAAATTACTGTTAAGGAATATATTATCATAGTCTTTCTTTTTCTTCTCTTAAAGACATCAAGATGTGCTAGAAAAAACCCCTCTTGCACCAGGCATGGTAGTGCACACCTCCAATTCCAGCAGTCGGGAGGCAGAGACAGAAGGACTATCGATTCAAGACCATCCTCAGCTATGTGGCAAGTTCAATGCCAGCCTGGGCTATGTGACACCTCATCCAGAGAGGAAGATGAAGGAGGAGGAAGAGAGGATTACAGTCCCCTTGGGCACAAGAAGGGATGGGAAGATTCACAAGAGGTACCCAAGCCAGAAGGGCAGAGAAGCATTCCATCACACAAGCACACCAAGGAAGAAAACACACTGAGAACAGGTTCCAAACACATCAACACCACATAACTCAATTTCCATGACAACAGAAATAATGATCCCAGATCAGCTTTCCAGAGAGGGAACCAGGCCCACTCCCCACAGAGATGAAGCATGCCAGCCAGCTCTGAAAGTGCTTAGGCCTTTGAAAGCTAACTTTGGCTGACATGGGTTCATTAGTCACCCTCCCATCAGGCACAATGTGCCTTTTGGAGCCAAGCATTCCCTCCCTCCTCCCTCCGCCCGGTGCCTGGGTTAGACACAGAGCTGATCCTACTGGTTCCCTGCCTTAAACTGCACACACAGCAGATGGAAAAACTATGCCCATGTAAGAATGTGGAATATGCCAGACTCTAGAAAAGACCCAACGAATACAGAACCGCGTGTCATGACTGCCAATGAAAGAAAATGAAATATCTAAATCTAACTGGTGTTTTCCTGATTACTGCTTTTAATACAAAACAAAACAAATTACTCTCTTACTCTTGGGGGGAGGGGAAATGCCCTTATAGACCCCATTTTATAACTAGCATAATCTAAAGAGTGCTTCCAAAAGGTAAATTTTACATTACTCGGTCATGGAAAGAATACTGCACTGCACCTAAATAATACCACTTTCCCAGGTTAAAACCACTTTCCCAGGTTAAAACCACCTAAAAGAGCAATATAATTATCCTGATAAAATTCTTCAGGAACTCCATGCATATGGTGATCTTTCTAGGGAGTGAAGTTCTAATTCAGTTTTATTTAACAGTGGAGTAGCCACAGCAAGATACATGAATGATTGACTGATTGATCATCACTTTGTCTTTCCAGGTAAAGCTTTTACATTCAGTATTCCTATTAAATGGTGAGGCTTAACTAGTCACTAGCATGGCTATAGCATTTCTCTGGCATTACAAACAACAGCCAAAGCAAGACAAGAATGACTGAAGTTACAGAGCAAGAACAATACAAGACATATTTCATTCAGTGAGCTTGGGTCAGCGTGCTTGACTCGTGGTGTGGCTGTGCTTCCTTCTTCAAACTACAAGCTGAGCTGTTTTATGTTCCTCTTGTAAAACGTTAATAAGAAAATATACTCATGGACCCTTTCAATACAAAAAAAATTAAAATAAGGCAAAATTTCCATTATGATCTCTGACTTTACAGTTTTAAAAACAAGGTCATTCATTCATTCATTTCCTCCACAAACAGACAACATTGCACTCACCAGGTGCCAGGCAGAGAGAGGGACTAGGAAGTCACAATCTAATGACAGACTCAGAAACAGGATTAATAAGAAGCACAGTGGTGATCTGAAAGACACACAGACAAAGCGCCATGGGGACTAGCTCCCTCTCATCCCACAGACATCAGGGCTAGACTCTGCAGGCCAGGAAGCACGTCCTGTAAAAGTTCACATCTCTACAGGGGTCTCCAATGTCTCCACAGGAGTGTGCTTTCTTCCCTGCAAGAATTTAGGACAGGAGTCTGTCTGCCAGGAGGGCTGTAGGTGGAGAGATTCTCTCCCATCTGAGGGGCTGGATTAAGTGTCCTTTAAAGATCCTGTCAACTCTAAAATTGTATAACTCCATGAGCTCAGCAGAGGCTAAAACAGTAATAAGAAGCTTCAGCAAGGGAGGGGAACTTGGACAAAGCCCCGAAGGACAGTTAGGCCCTAAATAAACAGAAGCTGGAACAAAATCTATTTAGCTCTGGTCCCGTAGAGTAAATGTGTGTCAGGTCAATCTGCAAAGCTTAAAGGGTTAATGACAGGAACAAACAGTAAGATTGATTATCCATGAGAATTCTGGGAAACAGAGTCAGAATTCCATATTCCACTAGACACTGAAAGCAGCAGGCTTTTCCGAGTCACATATTTAAGAAAATCATTTCATGAGACATTAACAATACTATTTAACCTACTGACAGCCCACAGCATTACACTCCAGATCGCACAATTGCACTTAATGAACTAGATCGTGCCAGGGGATCTGACATGAGCTTACATTGTTCTCTGCTGAAGAACTTAACACAATGTGAAACTGAAATGTAAATAATTTGGCTATGTTCCTCACCAGCTTTTAAACAAATTTAACTCTGCGAGCATCTACTCCAAGGCTTCCTCTTCCTGCTTCTGCCTGCCCAGCCATGGAAGCGCTGGGTTCTCACAGTATCTTCATCTGGCATTACCAGGATGGACATGGATTACAAAGCCAAAAATCAGCAACAGGTAGAGCATTTGGGTGGCAAAGGGGCGGCGGGGCACAAGCTTGAAGGCCTGAATTCAGATCCACAGCTCCCACAGCAAAAGCCAGGCATTAAATGCCCGTGCTGGGGGGGAGAAACAGGATGACTGCGGCTTGCTGCTCAGTCAGCCTAGCTGAACTAGTGAGCTCGACATTCAGTAGAGACCAGACTGTTAAAAATAGAGTAGAAAAAGACTGGGGAATACCTGAGGCCAAACTCCTGATAAAGTCACACATGCAGGCTTGTGCATACGCCCACGTGCGCGTACATACACACACTCCAGAATATGTATATATTCATATATGTGCATGAAATGTCAAGAACAGAAATGTCTTTTAATGGCTCATCGACATTCACAAGCATGTATGTCACGTTCAGCCTCACTAAATCACATAAGTTAGCTCCCTGAGGATATTCTACTACCCCAATGTATTAAATAGAGGTGGGGTTCTGAGGGTGCTCATCATATCACAATGTCCATTGTATAAGCATAAAGGAATGGAGATCGGTGGTAACAGAATATAGCAGCCATGCAAAAAGGAACACATGAAGGACAGTCAGACTGTGCTGGCAAAGGGACAGCAGTGGAGACACAACATCAAGAGTGGACCAACCCACGCGCTTGACAAAAGGAGGCAGCTCCACAAACTGGCACTAAGAGATGCCGCCGCTCCTGTCCCACTATCAGCATTGGCAACACAGCCACTCTGATCCAGCCCCACTTACCCCTTTCTCAGAGAGGTTCAGAGTAAGCAAATGCAAGGTCCTCGTATGGGACGACTTCCAGTCTACAGGCATGACATTGCCATAGTTATCTGTCAGGGCATTCCAAATCCTTAAACAGAAGAAAACAGCCATCAGTAAAAAGTGCCACTCCATGTGGCTTTAGTTAAAAATCCAGTACCATAGTTACAGGACTCAGAATCAAATGAAGAGAAGGTACACTGTTTCTTAGAAAAGCATCAACCAATGTGGAATCATGAGAAATCATACAATCAGACTGACACCGACATGTTATTTGTGAAATAAAAAAGAGAGGAAGGAAAGAAGGGAGGGAGGTAGGGAGGGAAGGAGGAAGGGAG
>NC_034607.1:44306396-44318456 GCF_900095145.1 Mus pahari
AGGAAGGAAGGAAGGAAGGAAGGAAGGAAGGAAAGAAGGAAAGAAGGAAGGAAGGAAAGAAGGAAGGGACTGACTCTCTTAAAGGCAGCCGCTAACACTTCCATTGTACTATGTGTAGGGTACTACTCAAAAGTTTATAGGGCACATACACAGAGAATGACAGAGCACACAGACACACAAACAGTAACTACATGTAGAAAATCAAAATCAAACAAAAAAAACCAAGCAGTACAGATAGATAGAAGGAGATATGGAGACGTGGAGGAGGACTTCATTTATCCTCAAAAACAACATTAAAAGCAGAAACCTTTACTATCCCCATTTTGCAGTAAAGAGCCAACAAACAGGGGAAACCTCAGTGCTGTCTCTGGAAACACAAAGTGATACACTGTGCTTTCCAAAGAGATGCTGTATTTTTTTGGAGAAAGGATTCAGTCTCAAAGTGAGAGAAAGATTTACTATCCGATCTGACTGTCACAGGAGAGACTGAGGCACGGGTAACAATGAGGGACCTCCTACACCGGCAGGTTACACAGTCAATGCAATCACCCTGGGTCTCCTCTTCCTGCCTGTGCATCACCTGCCCTGCCACAAAACACAGCTGAGCCATGAAGGAAACACCTTATTCAGCTCTACCTGAGTATTAACTCAAACTACACTGAGAAAAATTACAAACCACGGTGAACAAAGACAGCAAGCTTCATGATAAAATTCATGTTTGGGTACCAAAATAATAATCAACACTCAAAATAAATACAGTGTTTTATGAAAAAAAAACCAGCCAAGTTCAGTAAGCTGATATTTAATTAAAGTAAATGAAGTTACACACCACATATCTGAGTCCTTACTGGGAAACTACACTAACGTCCTTATTTCTTAAAGTTAAATTTTGTGACATGTAACTAGTTGTACATAGTAAGTCATGAAATATTTGTACAAGACTGTCAGTAATCAGGATACAAACAATCCTAGCAAGAGCGAAAAATGTAACAATGTAAGTTTAAAACTGGAAAAGCAACATACTTGATTCAATAAACAGATCCTGTGCTTAAGAACAGAAGCTGCCAGGAGGATAACATCCCACGGGATGTGTAGCGTGCAAACCCAGATCAGCCACACAAAGCGGGGTCTATTCCCCTACAGATCTCCCCTCGGCAGGCCTCACTCAGATTGCCTCCCTGTTGGAACCTGATCTTGTCTAGTGTCAAGGAACTAGAGTTGGAGACAAGGTTGTCGGTCTATTTGCTGAGGTTGACCATCATGGGCCCCAACTTTTCAAATACTAACATGTGAATGAATGGCAAGAAGAAATAAAAAGGGAAAGGACCATGACTGCTCCTAGGTGTGGTAGAGTGGGTTCACTGTAGATACATGGGAGAGCAGAGGCAGGGGCAGAGGCAGAGGCAGAGACATCGGAGAGACTGCAGAGACATCATGACCCTGAGTCATGGGTCGGGGCGGTGGGGAGACAGGGGACCAGCTGCAGCAGCCAGACGGCCCAAAGGTCCAAAGAGAGCAGGTAACCAAAATGGTTGGGTTCTATAGGGAAGAGCAGCCTCATCTCCTGGGCTGGAGAGTTCAGGGTTAGGGGCAGGGTATGCCAGCCAGGAGGGCTCTGTAATGGACTGAGGGGCACAGGGACACTGGCAGCCAGTGTCCACTTTGGTATGTTAATGGTCACCTCAGCCTTTTGTACCAGGTTTGAAACCTGATACTGACTACACGCCTAACCCTGGCCAAGGTCACAGAATATTCTAATAGGTGAGGAGTCCCAGGTTTGAAAGGGTTGTTTTATCTGTTGGTCACATCCTTAAAAGAGTCTAGAAGAAAAAGATAGTGGAATACTTCTCCCAGAAGGAGTAGCTGTGGATTCCAGATTCCGAGCAAAAAAAGAGGACAATAAACAAGCCTCTCTCTGCCATCATCTTTATCATAAGATATTACAACTCGTCATAAATAGCTGCTAAGAGAGCTCCCTACTGGAGTCAAAGTCCTAGGGGCAGTGACTCTCCTGGAGCAGGTAAGTACAATCCATATGGACAGAAACTGAAACCAAAGCTCAAGGGAGTCGAGTAAAAGACCCAAGTCATGGCAGCATATGGGCGAAGGGGTTTTCTAACCACTGAAACAGGTTACAGTTGACCCTACGAAGCAAATGTATACAAGAGAGAGGACACAGGAGAAGTGAGCCCTGGCTCTGAAAAGATGGCTTACACATTCCCAACTCAGGGGACATGCTCTCTCACCAACACACCACCTCTAAAAACCACGGTCAAGAGCAACTTGGGCTAAAAATGAAGGGGAAAGGCCTGGCATACATATGCCCTGGGGTTAAGTCCCAACCCCACAGAAAACTGGGTGTGTTAGTGTACACCTTTAATCTCACCACTCAAGAGACAGACAGAGGCAGAAAGATTGGAGGTTCAAGGTCATCCTCACTACAAAATGAGTTTGAGGCTAGCCTGAGCGACCTGAGACTCCAAATGGAGGGAAAGGGGTAATAAAATAAAACCAGGCTCCTTGGCTTATGCATAGAATTCTAGCACAAGAAGGGCAGCAGGAAGACCAGGAGTTCAAGGTCAGCCTGAACTGCAAAGCAAGTTCAAGGCCAGCCTGGGCTGCAAGAGGCAAAACAGGAAAAGCAACAAAATAGTTTTGATTTCACAGCCACCTAACTTTGAAGCACAGGCTAAAATAAACTTTCCAGAAAGTCCAGCTGAACCAAAAATAGGTCTTCTAAGAATCCTGGTACAAGCTACAGTCGTCTGTTTTAAGTAAATTACTCATAAATATAAATTTAAAAATCCAGAATGTAATCCCAGCACTCAAGGAGGCAGAGGCAGGTGGATTTCTGAGTTCGAGGCCAGCCTGATCTACAAAGTGAGTTCCAGGACAGCCAGGGCTATAAAGAGAAACCCTGTCTCGAAAAACCAAAAAAAAAAAAAAAAAAAAAAAAAATCCAGAATGTGCAGTAAGTCTCAATAACTCAAAAACTATAAATCTACACATGGACGAAGCCAGCTGCTCTTTGGGAAAAATCTACAAAAGTCACCTTTTGCTGTGCACCGTATGCTTATCTCTGCATTTAAACTCCCACCATACACTTACCCCTCCTCTGCCTTTGAGGAAGGGAGAACATAAAATGGAAGGGTCTCAGAACATGATCTCTCTCTCTCTCTCTCTCTCTCTCTCTCTCTCTCTCTCTCTCTCTCTCTTCTCTCTCTGCTCTCTCTTGATAAATCTCCTAATTCCTTGAGAAATTAAAACTTTTTAATGGCATGAAACTTATCATAGTTCAAGAATTCCTCCCATGGTTTTGGTACCTAAAGATGCCTGACATCAAGACCAATGACCCTGGGGACCCACACTGAAAAAAAAAAAAAAAAGAACGAACTGTACAAGTGGACTTCCAAGGATGCGTCTAACAGGCTTGCTTTACCGGTCCACAATCACACAAGTACTCACACAAAATTATTAGGATGTAATAAAAAATAAAAATAAATTTTAAAAAACGCTGTTGTCTCAGTTCTCCTCACTAACATGTAGTGTCTCTGGCCACCTCCTGCAATGTTCTGGAACCCGGTCCTACCTATCACCTACCACTTATCCGAGAGGGTTAGTACTCTTAGGGTCTCCACTCACCCTGCACACAAAACACTCCAGCTCACTGGCTTGCACTACTCTTTGAGCTAGCTTTTGACGAAAAGCCACGGTACATAATTACAACTCTCATTTAAACAAACAATAATTGGGTTTAAAAGTGTCTGAATAAGGCGCTTTCATCAACCCCTGTGAATGTCCTCACTGAAGCTAGTCACAGAGAAGACTGGAGCCATTGCTGCTGTGCACTGGTCCTCTGGATACACTATTAGATGGCATTAGTAAGGTCTGCCATTCACTTTTTTTTCCTCTGTGACAGTTTGTTCTTGTGGGCCCAACAGACTTCTGTAACTTCAATGGTAACTCACACCTTTGCACTCTGCCTAACTCCCAGATCTCCATTAAGGATTCAGTTTGTGGCTTGCTTTCTCTATAAAGTCTTCATTCGGACATCCCCTTTGAAATCTCCCGTATCCGGTACAAATACCTATCAACATACTCATTACACTCGGAAAACAGGTGCTTAACCAACCTATGTCCCATCCCACTTTGTGTCCTACTTGAGAGGAGCAATGCCCACTCCGGGCATCCCCAGTGCCAGGCCCCATGGCAGGGGCTTTAAAAGAGAAGCGAGTTGAA
Organism: Mus pahari; assembly: GCF_900095145.1. Lineage (NCBI taxonomy): Eukaryota > Metazoa > Chordata > Mammalia > Rodentia > Muridae > Mus > Mus pahari. The sequence continues at coordinate 44,310,636 of NC_034607.1, forward strand.
TGAATGAACTGAGCCACACGTGCCCCAGGAGGCAGGGTCTCCACCAGGAAGGCACACAGGGGTCTGCAGGAAGGTTCAAGGGGGAAGGTAGGGCAGCGGGCAGCGGGCATTTAAACTCCAGCGGGCCAGGCCAGCAGCCCCGAGGCGGGGCTCGGGAGCGACCGAGGAGGAAGGAGGGCGCGGGGCGGGGCCAGGGGGGACTCCCGGTGGCGGGGGCGGGGGCAGGGCGAGGTAGGGGCCGCTCCCGTCCGCCCGCCCGCTCCCGGGCCCGCACTCACTCGTCCCCTTGCAGGAGGCTGCACTCCGTGATGGGCCGCACGGCCGCCCGCGGGGGCTCGGCCTCCGACGTGGGGCGGAAGCACAGGCTCAGCTTCTCCTCCAGGCTGGAAGCCAGCGCCGGGAAGCTGTCGCCGCCCGCCTGGGCCCCCGCGCCAGCCTCCGGGCTCGCGTTACAGTTCTCCTGTTCCTGGACACTCCCGGCCGGCTCCTGGAACTCATAGAAATCCTGCCAGTCCCCGTCAGCCGCCATCGCGCCCGCTGCCGGCGTGCGCCCCGCCCCGGCCAGACAGCCACGCCCTGTCGCTTTCAGGCCACGCCCCCATGGTGCCCGCCCACTCGAGGCCACGCCCCTCGTCCTCCAGCTCTTGGGTGAGCGGAGACCCAAGTTGATTTGGACTTCTTCACTTTCTGAGTTGTCTGGAAGACCTTAACTGAGTTGAGTCACTTCCTATATTCTTGAGTATTTAGAAACAACTTCCCCCGGCGTCCCTGTCTAAAAGTGGCTAAAAAGAAGACTTCTTTAAACCTACTTACTGTCAGATTTTTGCCCCATGGGAACATTCCTAACACTCCATCTAGATTGACAAGAGTTACTGGGAAATGTTTACTTGGTACGGAAATCCATTCCACAAACACATCTCTCGCACGTGCAAAGCACATGCTTGCTAATAATTATGTGAGTGGATATGCTCAAAGTACTTAGAAAATGCCTCAACAATAGATACTCACCTACTTGCTATGCATGGTCACTTCCTTATTACTCTCTGTAGCTGGAGCTTTAAAATTTAGTGAAAGTTAAATCTTGTAAAAGCGTGGCTGAGGTATGGGAAGCTTTCTTTTCATGGACCTGGCCTCTTATTTGTTTATTTATTTGCAAGATAAAATGATCTATGGAGGTAAAGAGTAGTGATTGTACGCCGTATACACTGTACCCTGAAGATGGCTAGGATTATAGTTTTGTCACATGCATTTAACTACAACAAAAATCAAGGAAAGTAGGTAGATGCAGTAAATGCCCAATAATAGACAGAATCATTATTCCTTCAAATGTGTCATTCAGGTGGGTAAAACCTGAATAATCTATTATAAAATAATAAGTTTTACTATAATATATTATCAATAATATATTATAAAATGTTTTATGTACACATATACTCAGGAGTTGTATAAAAATGTATCGGGCAACTCCATCCAGTGAGCTTGCTTTATATATAATTAAATACAAAATTCCCAATAAATTACCTTGTAAACAATACCTGCCCCTTCTCTGGCAAAAGGGAAATGTTAAGTGGTAGAGTGGAAGAAGACATTCAACAGGAGACCCACTTCTGTCCATGCTGTGGCACCATGCTGTGGCACCAGGCCCTTCCACCCACCCTTTCCTTACTTTCCTTTGACTCAGCCTTTCTTAGAAACTACCCACTTCCAAGTTTCTGTTCCCTTGCCCCTTTACTCAGTATTTCCTGTCAGCACTTGTTCTTCTTCCTGATAATACTGCTCCCCTTCAGCGAACTTCTAGCTCCCTAAACTGCCACCGACCTGGGGACCAAAGCAGCAGCTTCGGGTTTACACAGTCCATCACCAGAGGCCCCTGAGGAGGAAGCCGGTCTCCTTTATCACACCAGATAGCCTAATTTTGTGAGTTGGCTCACTCAGGCTATTTATTTTGTACTTATTTTACTTCCTAGCAACTCCTAGAGACCTTTATGAAAATGATCATGTGTGAAGGAATTCCCTCATTTGATAGATTAAGAAAGGTTAGTTTGTACATATGCCAGTGATAGTTAAAGAAAATTTTGTGAGTTTTAATTTAAACTGAATTTAAAAAGAAAGAAAAGTTAGCTGAGAAAAATAATTTCAAGCACTTGATTCAAAACTAGAGAAGGTAGAAAACCAGCTTTATGACACTTAAGTAATGTGCTCACATAAACGTTGACAACGGAAACATCCCAGCTGTACAGTGCAGTCAAATTCCTGCATATCACGTATGGCAGTGAAAACTTTTAAAAATGGAAAAGTGTACCATTTAACATGTAAATCACCTAAACGTATAATTAATCTGAAAATACAAAACAGAAGAAAGGAAATACTGCGTGTTCGCCGAGCCTGAAGCATGGAGCCTGCGTGAGGCTGTGCTAGGCCATGCTTATGTGCTAGGTCCTCTGCTGTGCTTGTGTAGCCTGGTGTTCTTGGGGGACTCCCAAAAGTGGGAATGGGGCATGGTGTCTCTGACTCCTTTGCCTGCTCTTAAGACGCTTGTCCTCCTACTAGGTTGCCTCATCCAGCCTTGATATGAAGGTCTGTGCCTCTTCTTGCATCTTCAGTTGGTATCCCTGGGAAGCCTGCTCTCTTCTGATGGAAAACAGAGGAGCAGTGGAGCCGGGGAAGAGGGGAAAGGGGGTACCTGGGAGGAGTGGAGGGAGGGGAAACTGCAGTCAAAGGTATTGTATGAGAGAAAAGTAAATCTTAAAAGGGAATATATATATATTCATATATATATATATGAATATATATACATATATGTGTATATGTGTGTGTGTGCGTGTGTGTGTGTGTGTGTGTGTGTGTGTGTGTGTGTGTATAGTCTACTTGTCAAAGTACCATGCTTAGCAAAAGCTAAAGGCTCATAAAGCAACAGATAAGGTCTTTAAAGGAAATTTTCTAGTGAAAAACTCTGAAAGAGTTTTTTAATAATTATGAAATACTTGAGTTAGTTGAAAGAGGAGGTCTGGAATCAAAGGGGACACGAGCGGGTGTGGAGGAGAAAGACACTGAAGTTTACTTAGTAATTATGAAAATACAGAGACACACAAATCAACAACAACAACCAACACAGAAGAAAATAAAAACAGAAAGAACAGAAATCTATATTGACCCATGAATTTAGGGAAAAATGAGTTTGCTTGTCAAAAGGAAAAGATGGCTTCTCTTGATTTGATTCCCTGTTTAAAAAAAAAAAAAAAAACCCTTTGAGCAGACCACACACAAAGAAACCATTATCTTTAAGGAGTTGGAAATAATAATTACCCTGATTTGATTATCATGAATTGTAAACATTTATCAAGTTACATTTTACCCCATAAATATGTGTTAAGTATTGTATGTTGATTAAAACTATGGACTACATACAATCCAAAATCTTTTAATAAACAACATTTCATTCTGGTTATTCAAATCTGTCAGGGGGAGTCTTTGGTGAACAGCTACAGTTTGCATTTTAATGACTGAATGGAGGTTTCATTAAACCTGAGCAATAGCAGTCAGTCACCATAAGAAGGAGCCAGGATGACTGGCTCTGGCTTCATCCTCCTCCAGGTACCAGAACAGCTAGGAAGGTGGCCACTCTGGGGACATCTCTGAGTGTGTCCTGTGTCATCAAATGCTATTCTCTGAATGACAGCTGCAATGCAACATTGGTGGCAGTTCTTCACCCAACCTTAAAATTTGTTAACTCTTATTTTACCTCTGAAGTAAATCCATATTTCACAGGACCATGATATAAATTAACTTTACTGCACAGTGATGCACCATTAATAACATAGACTATTGGCACTGGAGTTGTCAGAGCAACATCAGAGGCTATAACTCTGAGAAGAAATTCAATGGAAACAGGGCATCTTTAGCTGTCAAGAGACTGAGCGTCATGGGGGGGGGGGCGGGGCAGTGAGAAATGAGTTTCTTTTAAATCATATTGAGTACAAAGACAAATGGACAGTGAGTGGCATCTGAGTAACTGGGGAGGTCTGGAGACAGGTGGCATCAAAGGAGACACCAGTGGCTGTCTAGGAGAAGCTGATAACTCGAGGACTCTGCAGCAGAAGGGACTCCAGGAGGCTGGGATTACACCCACAGAAGGCCAGGGGACGCTCTTCAGTGGATGAGTGTATTTTGGATCTGATATAGTTACTTGTTTATTATACACATCATTGTACATGATAAACGTACTTGGAAATGTATATTTAATTATAGAAATATTCTAAATTCTCTACATACAGTGTCAGGATTAGGCAATCATATTACCCAGCAATATCCAACAAAGCCCACCAGAGCTGACCCTCAAATTGTACACTGATGAGAATGATAGAAAGAAAAAAAAAAAAAACATTGTAATTGAGGTACTTTACTCCTTTGGGATTTTCTCCTACAACCTTGCTGTCTCCCTCCTAAGTTTTGGTGTTCAAAATTTTTACAATATTTCTTGCTATTTTTTTTTTAAAAAGACAAGATTTGCTTTATAACTGGGGAGAGAATGAGGATACGGATAAAAATAGCTAGTCTACATCTAACATCATTTTAGTTTTTCACATTTTTTTTTATTTTGTGTGTATATGTTGTGCATGTATACATGTACCCACAAATGCCACAGGACACACATGTAAAGGTTAGAAGACAGTTTGTAGGGGTTTGGTCTTTCCTGCCCTGTGGGTTTTGAGCCTTGAGCTCACATCATTGAGCTTGGCTGCAAGCACCTTTACCTGCTAAGCCATCGTATTGACCCCAAAGATAAAATTTTAAATGATCTATTTATTTCATGTGCGTTAGTGTTTTATCTGTACGTTTTGTCTGTGTGTGGGGTACACCCCGTACCCTTGGAATCTGAGTTACAAACATTTGTGAGCTGCCATATGGGTGCTGGGTATTGAACCTAGGTCCTCTGGAAGAGCAGCCAGTGTTCTTAACTGCTGAGCCATTTCCCCAGTACCCCTAACATAATTTTATAATGCTATAAGTTTAATAGAATATTTTTTTACCATTTGTCTTTTAAAATATGTCAGTGCTTTTGACAGCAAAAAAGAGCTAAATCAATAAAGCTGCTTCAAAATAGCCTCTTTTAAATGTTTTGAACCCAAACGGACATACTATTGAAGCCAGACAGGAATCTAATCCACAAGAGCTAAACAAAGTGGACTGTTAAGATAATTGTTTGTGTAATTTAAGCAAACAAGTAATTACTCAATTTTCTGCTCAATTTGACTAGGATAGACACAGAAGTCGCTAAATGTTTCTAATTAAGTAATATAGGGTGAAAGCTAGGGGACTTGTAAAGTCCTTGTTATGTAATTTAAAGAAAGAAACCTTAGTCTTCTCTGGTGTTGTGCAGAGCGACTTGCAACCTTGAGAGAGACTGATTTGCTGTTTGGAAAAGAGAATCAGTGTGACTCTGAAGTCTCACAGGATGGGGGACCTTCTAAGTCCTGAATTAGCACCAGACCCTGAATTTTACCCTTCTCCTCTATGACCCCCAGGGGTTCCAGGGGCTCCTGCCACTGGAGTTGTGTTTTTAGACACCTACATCAGAGGAGGAGGAGATGCTGGACCGAGCAGACACTCTCTAGGAAGCACCTGCCCGGGCAGCCTGCTAACCTCAGCGGCAGACATTTTCTCTCTCCTTGTAGACAGAGCTGCGTCCCTTAAAACTCCATGCAGAATCTCGCAGCCTACATACCTCAGATCGCGGCTGTACTTGGAGGTACCATTTTAACGGTGATGTAGGTAGAGTGAAGCCTTTAAGGGGGCCTGTACTGGCTAGCTTTGTGTCAACTTGACGCAGCTGGAGTTATCACAAAGAAAGGAGCTTCAGTTGGGGAAGTGCCTCCATGAGATCCAGCTGTAAGGCATTTTCTCAATTAGTGATCAAGGGGGGAGGGCCCCTTGTGGGTGGTGCCATCTCTGGGCTGGTAGTCTTGGGTTCTATAAGAGAGCAAGCTGAGCAAGCCAGGAGAGGCAAGCCAGTAAAGAACATCCCTCCATGGCTTCTGCATCAGCTCCTGCTTCCTGACCTGCTTGAGTTCCAGTCCTGNNTNCNTNGGTGATNAACAGCAGTATGGAAATGTAAGCCGAATAAATCCTTTCCTCCCCAACTTGCTTCTTGGTCATGATGTTTGTGCAGGAATAGAAACCCTGACTAAGACAGGGGCCATAGTCCAATCTGTCTTCACTCAGAAGACAGCGTTTGGGTCTGCAGATAAGCCCCAGTGGCGCACAGGCGCAGAAGATGGCCGCATAAAGACACCGTGTAATGGAGGTACGGAAGCTTTGCTAGCCCCGCTCACACTTTAGTCTTGAACTTGCAGCTTTCAGAAGTAGGGAACATACTCTGTTGCTGTGTAAGCCACACACTATTTTGTCATCTCAGCCTTGGCAGAGTAATAATGCTAATCCATCTTCCACAGACACCCCAATGGCTTCAGGAAGTCCCCGCAAAGGTGCCTTGCAAGTTCGGGATGGAGACAATTCTGTTTTTTCTGCCTAGCCTTGTTGGCAGCCCTGGAAAGATCTCGCTAGTGTGTCAGATGGGCAAACTGGATTTTTCTGCTCACACCACCATCCCACAGGACAGAAGACTGGACACTAGGAAGGGTCAGAGAAATGGGAACTGTGAGGGTGAGGCAGGCCAAGAAGGTTTAGTGGGCCTGCTAATCAGTCCCCAGGAGAGAGCTCCCCAGAGGCCATGTCTTTATCTCCAGCGTGGTGGTTTCTCAGATGAAAGACCTGGACATCATGTGTCCCCATGAGCCCAGAGCATGGATGACATCGAGTGACTTCACAAACGAGTCTTGGGTCCAGGTCTTGACTTATGAATCATATGAGTCATTAAGAAGGGGGAATGGGGGGCTGTCCTTACTTAGAGAATTATTAAGGTCAGAGGCTGGAGCAAGTTCCATGGTGATGGCATCTATAGACAAGAGGAACGATGCACACTTTCACCATTTGTTAGGCAAGGATATATGACTTTTCCCTGAAGGCCCAGTAGACATCCCAAAAGCCACCTTGAAAGGGATGCACCAGAAAAGCTAGCAATGTTGAGGAGAAAGAGAGAGAGAGAGAGAGAGAGAGAGAGAGAGAGAGAGAGAGAGAGAGAGAGAGAGAGAGAGAGAGAGAGACTACAGGGATAGAAGGCATCAGAAATAGAGAAAGGGAAAAGAGCAGGCCTAACGCTACCCATCTGCTGGCCTCAGCAGGAGCAGGGAGATGGGCACACATATAAGACAGAAGTTATTTATATTAATGCCTAAAAATAAAGCTGAGCTTTCTTGCTGATATGGTCTGGCAAGGTCAGCCCTTTCAACATGTTACTTCTGTGACTCGATGACTTCCATTCAGCCTTTGCCTCCTTGGACTCACATGCCAGCCCCTCTGTTCTCATCTCTATTAGTTTTGCTCCCACCTACCTTCAGTGCACAAAGTTCTCCCATTTTCTGTGAAAAAAAAAAAAAAAAAAAAAACAATAGTAATGTTCCATCCCAGCAAAAGCCAAGTACAACCCCTTGAACTGGGGTCAGCTGGCACCCCTAGGCTGCCAGTGATAGTTAGCACACTAATGAAGATAATACCAAGTGGAAATGGGTGTTAAAGAAAGTGAACAGAAAACTTTATATGCCCCATACAGGGGAACTCCAGGGCCAAGAAGTGGGAGTGGGTGGGCAGGGGAGCAGGGNGGGGGGAGGGTATAGGGAACTTTTGGGATGGCATTTGAAATGTAAATGAAGAAAATATCTAATAAAATAAGTTATAAAAAGAAAGAAAGAAAGAAAGAAAGAA
>NC_034607.1:44320186-44359914 GCF_900095145.1 Mus pahari
CCTCTCTTCCCATGATGGCCAACTAGGCCATCTTCTGCTACATATGCAGCTAGAGACACAAGCTCTGGGGGTACTGGTTAGTTCATATTGTTGTTTCACCTATCGGGTTGCAGACCCCTTTAGCTCCTTGGGTACTTTCTCTAGGTCCTCCATTGGGGGCCCTGGGTTCCATCCAATAGATGACTGTGAGCATCCACTTCTGTGTTTGCCAGGCACTGGCATAGCCTCACGCGAGACAGCTATTGGGTCTCTATATCTGGCCTTGGCGAGCCAGGACCTTGTTTGGTAGGCAAGGTTGGCCTCACACACACGTGTGGGGATCCTCCTGTCTCTGTCTCCTGAGTACTGGGACACTGAGGCTGGGACACTGACATCCGCCATCACACCTTAACTTAGTGCCTGAGAACTGAAAATACTTTTCCAGGTTTCCCTGTAAATGTCAGACACCCTCTGTACTCAGACTGAACTGAGAGAGGGTTTGTTCCAAGTCTCTGTTTTTTGCAGTGCCCTGCCTATGAATGATTTATAATGTGCAATTTGTCTCCATGAATTGTTTTTGAAGATCGATCTGTTCCTGTCTGCCCTTTACCTAGAAGTGATATTAAAATGCTCTCCCATAGGCAAAGGGTGACACAATCTAAAAACCATACTCTTCATAGTGCCAGACATAGACATTGACATTGATTTTTACATCAAATGAATCTGGGAGGAGAGACTTGTCTCCACTCTCCAATAAATTAAACAATGTTAAGTTCTTTGAAATTACATACTTTAATTGCAGACCTGCTATTATATATATATATATATATATATATATATATATATATATATATCACTTACATCTTCCCAAGATGTCAGAAAAAGTTTACCAAATCACTAAGATCTACCTATTTTAGTTGCAGATGGTGGTGGTCACACATACATCAGATTTTTTTAATATCATTTTATTTCTTATTGATTTCAGGGAATAATGGTATTTTCATTTATAATTTGGAGATTTGCAATTAGCCCCTGAGTTCTTTCAATAAATCTTCTTTTTCAGGCTTGGCAATTGCTTTCTTACGTTAGCCACTGTGGTGGTTTGATTAGGTATGGCCCTCATAGACGCATGAATTTGAATGCTTAGCCCGTAGGGAGGGGCACTATTAGGAGGTCTGAGCTTGTTAAAGGAAGTTTGTCACTGTGGGGGTGGGGGTTTGAAGTCTTAAATACTCAAGCTATGCCCAGTGTGAAATAAATCCTGTCTCTTCCTGGCTGCTTTTGGATCAAGACATAGAACTCTCAGCTATTCTCCAGCGCCATGTCTGCCTGCACACTACCGTGCTTTCCAGCGTGGTGATAATGAACTAAACCTCTGAGACTGTGAGCCAGCCTCAACTAAATGTTATCTTTTATAAGACTTGACTTGGTCACGGTGTCTCCTCACAGCAATGAAACCCTAACGAAGGTAGTCACTTTGGCAATCTGAAAACACCTACCTTAAAATGGACAGAATATATCACACGATGTCAATTATGTGATTTTTTTTTCTTAATACATACATTCATTTATTTGGCCCAAATACAGTCTTCAAACGGCATTCATTTCTAACAGTCCTTACATACATACACACGTTACTTTATCCACTGTGGTACAAATCTTCCCTGTGTCTGTGTGTTACGTCTATGTGTGGGTCTGGATGCCAGAGGTTGAAGCCAAATACATTCCTCTGGATCTCCATTTTGTTTCGTTTTTATTGTTTGGTTTTGTTGCTGTTGTTTGTGGGGGGTTTTTTGTTTGTTTGGTTGGTTGGTTGTTTGGTTAGTTTTTAGGGTCTTCTTATTTATTTATTTATTTATTTATTTACATTATGTGCATTGGTGTTTTGTCTGTAAGTATGCCTGTGTGAAGGGGTCAGATCCTCTGCAACAGGAGTTACAAGACAGTTGCGAGCTGACATGTGGGTGCTGGGACTTGAACTCAGGTCCTCTGGAAGAGCAGCCGTTGCTCTTAACCTCTGAGCCACCTCTCTAGCCCCTTTGTTTTTTTTTGTTTTTAAAGAAAGGTCTAGTACTGAATCTGGAGCTTTCTCGGTTCAGTGATGCTGGCTGGCCATCCAGCTCCTGAGGTCGGCTAGTCTCTGTCTCCCCACATCTCTCCTCCCAGCGCTGGGGTGGCAGACATCCTCCACCATGCACATCTGGGCTCGCCAGCGCATGGCCTCATGATTCCACGGAAGCACTTTGCCAATTGAGCTATTCTTCCTGTCCCCCACTGTAAGGTTTCTCTCCATCTTCCTATTCTTCCCCGTTTCTCCATTGTCTTACTCATGTTCACTATACAGGTTTTCTACAGGATTTGGGCTGGAGCCTGTCCTGCGCTCAGGACAGCCTTCACTGTTGTTCCCAATGACATCAGAAATGTTTTCATTCCAAGTCCAACCCAGGCTCAACCTTTAGGGACAAAAGAACATCTATCATTTACCAGTGGTAACTTCCCTAGAAGTGTGTGTGTGTGTGTGTGCGGGGGTTTTAGACACACTCTGCCCTCACAGTTAAGGCCAGCACATCAATCAAGGTCCAGCAGAGCAGGCAATGCCCTGAGTCCCAGCCACTCAGAAAAGGGTGTTTCATTCAGAAGAGTCAGCTAGTCATCAGCTGGACCTCTGCGTGCTGTGACAAGAAACCTGGATCTGCTACATAGGAGGATTTACCAGGAAACTGAGGAGGTTTAAGCTTTGGAGGCCCTGAGAGAGGCCATGCCATGTACAGTACTGCATCTTTACTGTTATGGAGTTTGTGTGGAGTTACTGGGAAAAAGATCATAGACTCTATCCAACTATAATTGGAAAGATTCATTAGCTGCTAACAAGATGAACAATCTCGGAGCCAAATTTGAGATTTCTGTAAAGGAGGGATATAGGGAAGGGTTTTTTTAAAACCCGAAAAACCACAAGAAGACCTTCAATATCTATGTAAGCAAACAAAAACTGGTCTATTCTGCCAAGTTTAAGAGTTAAGGCAACTCAAAACAAGCTGTGGGTATCAAAAAAAAAAAAAAAGCAGTTTTATCATAACAAGTAGATAGTCATGGCTGTATATTTTTGGGCGGGGTCACTGATCTCCCAGGGACTGGAGTCAGACAAATGGCTAGTGGGTACCAAGACGGATGCCTAGCATAAAATGGCACTTCTTTAGTTATGACACTTAGAAAGTAACCGAAGAGTGCTATCAGTTAAAGATCAGATACCAGTCACTGAAAAGCAAATCACTTGCAATGTCCTAAAACCTTAGCTTACAGATAAGAAACTCCAAAGAAGGATTCTCAAACTCCGAAATAGCCTTACACAGTTACGTGTTGCTTACAAGCCACAAATCTACAATATTTCAAAATTATCAATCACAAAAAAATTTTCTTGAAAAAACGATTTTTTTCATACAATATATTCTGATTACAGTTCCCCTCCCCCTACTCCTCCCAGTCCCTCCCCCTCAACCTCCACCCTGTCACCTTTATTATCCAGACCCGCACCCTTTCAGTCTCTCCTTAGAAAACAGGCATCTAAGGGATTATAATGAAATAAAATAAGACAGATCAAAAACAAATCAGAATATGACAAAACAAAGGAACAGGAAAAGAGCCAAAGAAAAAGCGCAAAAAACATATCGCAAGGCAGAAGCACACACGTTTGTACAAACAGGAACCCCGTCAAAACCCACAACTGAAGGCAATAACAGATTGACAAAAGACACTGAGGCTGGACCAACCAGCACACCCTGACTTCACATTATGAGACAAGGAACCTCCAAAGATGCCATTGAGTTTGTTTCCCGTTGGCCGTCTCCTGCTGGGCTTGTGGCCAGTCCTTAAGAGCGATTTGTTTCCCCAGTGAGATGCCCTTGGAGAAAACTAACTTTTCATTTGCGAGTGACTATCAGTTGGAGATAGCTTTTGGGTTAGGGTTGGAGGAATGTGTCCATTTCCCACAAGAAAAAAACATTTTGATAAGCCATGTTAGAAGGCTGTTTCTTCTTCCTCTTACCTATGGGAAATAAGGCTGTAAATTTATAGGAATTTATAGGAGGGAGAGTACTAAAGCTATGTATTAAAACTTTTATTACCTTAAAATATGTTTTGTCACTATTTGTCTGGTTTAAATATATATGTTTTGTTCACTCTACATAAATATTTAGTTCAATAACTTGGTATTCTCCTTACATGAGTATTATAAAGTTATACAAGGTTTATATGCCAAAAAAAAAGGTGGTTACAAGCTAAGGTGGTGGGTGAAACCAGCCAAGGCCTAATTCTCAATATGATTTGCCAGCACGTTAGTGCAGGGACGAACAGCTTATAAAGCATTGGTTAATAACTTAATAGCCCAAAAGATTGGGGTATAATTCAATATGTGCATGTTTTTGTTTCTGTTTTAACAACTATTTTTATTTGTTCATATATATGTGTGCCTTGGAGTTTATGTATGCCATGTGCATGTGGGTGCCTTCAGAAGTCAGAGTGTCAGATCCACCCCGGAAGAGGAATTATGAGTAGTTGTGGGTCATGTGATGTAGTTGCTGGGAACCAAACCAGGGTCTTTGGCAAGAGCAGGAAGTGCTCTTAACTGCTCTGCCATCTTTCCAGCTCCTTCTGTTTCAGTACTGGAGACTTAACCTGGGGCCTTCTGAATGCTAGGGAAGCCATTTGGCTATATCCTCAGCCCCTACACATATTTTGTTTTGTTTTGAGATTTATGTAGGCAATAAGAATGGGTATCTGTACCCGAACTGCGAGCCTCAAACTCACAGTTTCCTCTCTCCACCCCTCCCTTGTACCTCCCTTGCTTTCTCTCTCTGAGTGCTGGGATCAGTGGTGTGCCCCTACCCCAACCTCTGACTGGAGGGAGATGTTGCCTCTCACCTTTAATCTCAGCTCTCAAGAGGCAGAGGCAGGCAGATCTGAGTTTAAGGTCAGTTTGATCTACAAAGCGAGTTCCAAGGCAACCAGGGCTACACAGAAACACTGTGTGTGTGTGTGTGTGTGTGTGTGTGTGTGCCCCACCATGCCCAGCTCAGCTGCACTTGATTTCATAGGCTCCCTGCAGCTCCATGTGATCCCGTGAATGCGTGTAAGCGACATACCCTGCATCCAGACCTGAGCAATGCATACCTCCCTCCTACACATGAGCCTCTGTTTTCTCTCCCCACCAATGGGCTCAACACACAAGAGCACAACATGACAGTTGCTGGTAAGTGCCATGCCGTTGCACAATGAAGAAAGCTGGGTTTCCGTCACTGCTTAGAAGAAAAAAAAACATGAGAAAACCCTCTTTGGACTTCCAGTTTGTGAGAAATAAACTTTTCATAGTTAAAGTTCTGTAAGTTTTCTGTTACAACAGTTCACAGTATCTTACTAAATACTGTTCTTCTTAGCTGATCAATAACAACCCTTTTCAACTGTAGTTTGATTAAATCTTACTGGCCTCATTATCAAGAGTCATATGCATATATGATATATCTTTATGTATTTAAAAATGAAGATATGGCGGAAGTGATATTTTCTATTTGTGGGTCCAAGTTTGCATTGCTAGTGAAAAGGGTGAAATGCATTTGTGTATTTTTAGTGCACTAAAGGTTGAGCTTTTTTTTTTTTTTTTTTGAGCAGACATTTCTATAGAAACAAACCTAACTGTAGTGGTTTGAATGAACAATGTCTCCCATAGGCTCGCATATTTAAGACTTGGTCCCTGTTTGGCGGCACTTGTGAGGAAGGTTATGGACTTTTTAGAGGTAGAATCTTGCCAGGGGGGGCAGGTCACTGCAAGCAAGGCTTAAGAGCTCATAGCCAGTTCAGTTTGTTCCCCATTCCTGTTTGCAGTTGAGGATGTGGTCTCAACTTGCTGCAACGGCCTGCTGCCATGCCTCCCGTCCACCACTAGGGGGCTCTCATTCCGGAACCGGAAACCAAAGTCAACTCTTTCTTCCATAAATCACCTTGGTCACGGATGTTTTATCGTAACCACAAAAAGTAACTAAGGCATAGCCCTAAAGCAACAGCCATATAAAGATTGTGGGTTTCCCTTTATCCCTACATAAGGCTGAGAAATCTGCCCACGATGCTCGAGAAAAGACTTCTTCATTGGGGTGTCTGCTGGCCTAGAAGGACATTCGGTTCTTTGTCAGCTATGATTCTTTCTGGGTTCCATATTCTAAGTATAAATAAAGCAGGGTTCCACAGGACTCCCTGGGTCACATGTTAATAACGCACATCTTCCTTGCTCTTTCTAGCTTGTGCAGCCCTCCCACCCATCCTGTGTCTACCCTCATGCTTAATAGCAAGCCTGTGGAACCCAGGTGCCACGACTGGCTTCCAGGACTGGACTCACTCTCTGGGCTTTGCTTGTTGCCCTTTCACGCCCAGTGCATGCTGCTGAGGCTTCTCTGAGCTGTTGTTTCCTAGTCTGGTGAGCAGTGCTGCCTCGCCAAACCCTCAGTCCTTCCATGAAAACCCATGGCTCTTCTCCACCCACAGTAGTGGCATGGATGTTCTCAAACCTGCATACAACAAAGCAGTCTGGTGGGAGGGGCAACAGACGCATCTTCTAGTCGCTTGTTCTGTAACCTCTATCTGGTCTCAGAAAGTCACCAATAGACAACTCTGTGAGCTTCTGCACACCCTTAGCCTTTCTATGTTCCCAGTCCCTGTCGTTTGTCATGGACAAATAAGAGGAGCTGGATCAGGAGGCAGATAGATATAGATACAGAAGACAGAGAGATGAGAGATAGTGAGAGAGAGATGAGAGACAGAGATAGGAGAGAGATGAGAGACAGAAAGATGAGAGAGAGAGAGAGAGAGAGAGAGAGAGAGAGAGAGAGAGAGAGAGAGAGAGATTTTAGAGTGCCTGGATCTCAGAAATCTTGTCTTCCTTATCTGAGATTTACTTCAGTAGATTATCCTGGTTCTGCCCACCCACAAGATGGACAATGGTTCATCACACTGGTGGTTTTGATGAGCAGTGGGTCAGATTTATTGGCGTCCTTGATAAACTCTGGTCATAGTAAGTGTGATTTAGGAGTCCAGTTCATGAAAGTGTTCTGTGCTCACCTGAATCTTCAAAAGAAGAGGCCCTTAAGTATCTGTTACATTTCTTTTCACTTCTCGGACAGCATAGGTGATGATTAATCATGATGGTGATCTTACCTCGGTTAGAACACGCCTAGGAGATCAGCAAACTACACCCCTGGGTGTATCTGTGCTGACATTTTCAGGGATGATTAGCTCATGGGGCCTCTTATGTGGTTTAATTCTCTGGTGGATTCAAATGTGAATAGACTTTGTAGAGGTAGTAGAACTGTGACAGGTGGGTCCCAGTCAGAGGAAGTAGATCATAGGGTTGTGCCTTTGAAGGGCATATCTTGACCCCAGATTCTCTTCTGATTTCTTTGCTCTCTAATGACCATGAGATAAACAGATTGCTTCCTATATGTCATGTATTCTGTGTCTGCCTCACTGCAGGCCTAAAAGCAATGAATCTTGTCTATCTCAGAGCAAAACCTGCACCAGTGGCTCTCAGTCTATGAGTTCTGACCCTGAGGGTATCAAAAGACCCCTTTATGGGGGTCACATATCAGATATACTGCATATTAGATATTTAATTACAAATCATACAGTAAACTATGCACTTACAAAGTAGGAACAAAAATAATTTTATGGTTGAGGGGGGTCACCACAACATGAGGAACTATATTAAAGGGCCTTAGCATTAAGAAGGTTGAGAACCCAATAGAAAGAAGAAAATATCTTCAACAAATGGTGCGGTCTAACTGGATATCTGCATGTAGAAGAATGCAAATAGATCAATATCTATCACCCAACACAAAACCAAGTCCAAATGGATCAGAGACCTCGGTATAAAACCAGATACACTAAACTTGATAGAAGAGAAGATGGAGAATAGCCTGAACACATTGGCATAGGAGACAACTTTCTGAACAGAACGCCAATCGCACATGCACTAAGATTAACAATTAATAAATGGGACCTCATGAAATTAAAGAGCTTTGTAAAGCAAAGAACACCATCAAACAGGCAAAATGGCAGCCTACAGATTGGGGAAAGATCTTCACCAGCCCTTCATCCAACTTAGGGATAATATCTAAAATATATAAAGAACTCAAAAAAAAAAAAAAACACTAACAAACCAAATAACCCAATTTAAAAAGTGGGTATGCATCTAAACAGACTCCTCAACAGAAGAATCTCTAATGGCCAAGAAGCACTTACTCACAGAAATGTTCAATATCCTTACCCATCAAGGAAATGCAAGTCAAATAAACTCTGAGATTCCATTTTACACCTATCAGAATAAAAAACTCATGCCTCATGCTGGCAAGGATGTGGAGCAAGGGGAACACTCCTCCACTGACGAAGTGGAGGCTAACTTGCACAACCACTTTGGAAATGAATATGACAATTTCTCAAAAAATTGGGAATAGTTCTATCTCAAGACTCACCTATACCATTCCTGGGCATATGCCCAAAGGATGTTGCACTATACTACAGGACACTTGCTCAAATATGTTCATAGCAACTTTATTTGTAATAGCCAGAAACTGGAAATAACCTAGATGTCCTTCAACCAAAGAATGGGTAAAGAAATGTGGCACATTTGCACAGTGAAGTATTACTCCGATGCTAAAAAACAATGGCATCATGAAATTTGCCAGCAAATGGATGGAACTAGAAAAGATCATCCTGAGTGAGGTAACCCACATCCAGAAAGAAAAAGCATAGTATTATGTACTCACTTTCAAGTGTATATTAGTCATAAAGTACAGGATAACCATTCTACAGCCCACAGACCCAGAGAAGCTAAGTAACAAGGAGGGCTTGGGGGGCACATGAATCTCACTGAGAAAGGGAAATCGAATAGACTGGACCATGAGGTGGGGTGGAGATGGAACAGGAGGGAGAGAATACTGGGGAAAACAAGATCTCTGGGATGAGCTAGAAACCTAGGGCAATGGAAACTCCCAAGAACCTACCAGGGTGATTCTAGTTAAGACTCCTAACAATGAGGGATACATTTCCAGAACTGGCCATCTCCTGCAATCAGCTAAGACTTCCAAAGGAGGGGTTAAGACACCAACCCAACCCCCAAACCTCTGACCTACAATTTGTCCTGCCTGCAAGATGTGCTGGGGTAACGGTGGTACAGAAATTGTGGGGGTGACCAACGAATGACTGGTCCAGCTTGAGTTCCACACCCTGAGAAGGAGCCCACCCCTGACACTGCCCAGTGATCTGGATAGAACCAAAACAAATGGCAAGAGAAAGTCAATGAAATGATGCCTAATAATATTCTGCTACACTCATAGATGGACGCCTAGCCCACTTGTTATCAGAGAGGCTTTATCCAGCAACTGATGGAAACAAATGTAGAGACCCACAGCCAAGCATTAGGTAGAGCTCTGGGAATCCTGCGGAAGAGCCGGGGAAGGACTATAGGAGCCAGAGGGGTTCAAAGACACCACAAGAAAACCTACTGAATCAACTAACCTGGGCCCATAGGGGCTCACAGAGACTGAACCACCAACCAAGGTGCCTGACCTAGGGCTCTCTGGGACCAACTGATGTCCTCTGCGTGTATGTTACAGTGGTATATCTCAGTTTCCTTGTGGGACTCCTAACAGTGGAAGAGGAGGTTGTCTCTGCCTCTGCTGCCTACCTCGGGAACCTTCTCCTCCTACTGGGCTTCCTTGTCCAGCCTTAATGAGAGGAGGTGTCTAGTCTTACTGCAACTTGATGTGCCATGGCTGGTTGATATCCGCGGTAAGCCCGCTCTTTTCGGAAGAGTAATGGAGTGGGTGTGGAGGACAGGGTAGAGGGAACTGGGGGAAGAGGAGGGGAGGGAAACTGCAGATGTAAAAACAAACAAACAAACAAGATTGAGAGCCACTGTCCCGAACCATGAACCAAATAAATCTTTCATCATTTAATTTTTTTTCAAGTATTTGCTACATTTATGGAAAAAGACTAATACAACATTTATAGGCAAATGACAGATCCTGCCAGGTGGGAATACACAATATTTTAAAACATGAAGCTATATATAACAGGGTTCCCAGGTAACCAACCACAGTCTAAAATGAGAATGGTGCTGATACTTTATTCTATTACTACTCTGGGCCATTTGTAACTGAACCCTAGACCTTAGTAGGTCCTGAGACCTTAGCACAACTGACTCCATGGTGAAAGGAGGGGGTCTGAGAGCCAAAATATAAAACTCCAGTGTGTGCATCAATGACATTAAAAAGTGGGCTACTTACTGTCTATTTCAATTTTTCCTATAAAAGCTTCTAAAATTAGTTATTGTATGTGTGATTTACCTACATGTATGTCTGTTCTTTGTATACACGCCTTATAAAACATTTGGGGAGAGTACAGCAAAAGGAAGTATTCATGTTCAAAGATGTCTTTAAGGATGCCCTGTGATTAACACCTGCCCTGCCGGGTGCTCCAGTCCCTCCTTGGCCCCCTTGTGGTTGGGTGGGGATTTGCAACCAGATCTGACCAGCAAGCTCAGGAGAGGTGGTGCTGCACTCCTTCCAGGATGTAGTTCATGGCCAATGTGACTGTCTGAGGAGCTATATTTTCCCTCTGGCACAGTGACCAGTGACATCTGAGATGGCAGCTGTTCTGCTAGACTCAGTTCCAGTGTGAAGATGATAAGCAGAGATCTCTTGCTAACCCCTTAGGCAAGTGAAAAATAAGTCTGTTATTCTAAACCATTGAGATCCGGGGGGTTGTTTGTTTTAACAACATAGATGAGCCAAACCTGACAGACAGACATTGACTTATGAAGGCAATTACAAATAACCAATGTGTTCCTTCACGTAGGAAAGTGAAATAAGTGATTATGCATACAGATTATAGATTATGTTGCTGGCAGGGAAAAAGCTGCTCTTGAAGTACGTTGAATGAGATAGGAAACCACTCTCCCTGGAAAGCTACATGGGAAGAGAATGCACAACAGAATGTATTAAATAAATTCATATATAAATTATATAAGAACTCTGCATGGTAGTTGCTCAACAGCATTAGTTATTTCAATATCATTAGAAACACGTAAATAATGAGCCATCCCAGATCCAACATGAATTACCTTCTGGCTGAGGGCTTGTACTGTCTTGTAGCTGCAAAGAGATGGAATGCTGACTTCATTCAGCATACCTGCAGGGCATGACCACACCGGCATCGACTTGAACATTTCACTTGCTCTAGGTGCATAAGAAACTGTGGGTTTCTAGCGAAACGATGCTATAGAACCCACCGACTGACCATACTTCCAGGGTTGCAAGTTTCAGGCAGGGATGTGGGAAGGGTCACTCAACCCACACCCACTCACTGACTTGTCCTGAAGATCCCAGTTTATGCCACGGATGCTTCTGCTGCTGTCTTGGATCTAGGCTCTCCCACAGCTGATGCAGGGACCAGATGATGCAACCTGGAAGTGTGGAGGAGTCAAAGCCTCTGGAGCAAGTGTTGGTCAACTGGACAGGAGGCCAGATGATAACTGCTGCCTTGGAACTCAGGAAGGGGAGATGTGATCACTCCGTAGTGTCTCTCTGAAGACATCCTGGATGAGTGAGCCATCAGCTTCTCTTGCCACCTGCCGTGGTCAGCTTTATAACCTACTTTCTATCTGCGACCTCTTTTCTACTTTGTCTCCTTCCTCCTCATGGGATTTGACTCCCTACTAAAGCATGTTAAGAACTGTCATCCAGAAGGGGCTCCGAGAATCAGCAAGGCTTCCTTCTAAAGTAATTTCCATGTTCTGCTCTCTGCCCTCCTTACTGAACTACACTGCACTGTCTCCCTCCAACATCAAACCCTGTCTATGCTAGGAAAGGGCAGGGGTTGATGTTGTAAGGCAGCTTGAGAGTAACAGTGGAGGTTCCAGCACCACGACTGCCTACATCTCCACAAAGCTGTCAAAATTTCAGATAACCTGCTTGTAACAGGATTTAGACATACAGAGTTAAGAATGGAACACTATTCTACTCCTCAAGACCCGACAGAAGATGTGAGGTTTGCCAGTGAGCATTGGGAGCCTGTGCCAGCTAGTTTGATGTCAAGTTAATACAAGCTAGAGTCATTTTGGAGTGGGGAACCTCAGTGGAGGACATGGCCCCCAGTAGATTGGTCTGTGGGGTAAGCCTTTAGGGCATTTTCTAGATTGATGATTGATGGGAGCAGGTCCCACCTCACTAGGGGTGAAGCCACTCCTGAGCGGGTAGACCTGGGTGCTATAAGAAAGCAGGCTGAGGCTGGAGAGATGGCTCAGCGGTTAAGAGCGCTGGCTACTCTTCCAGAGGTCCTGAGTTCAACTCCCAGCAACCACATGGTGGCTGACAACCATCTGTCATGGGATCTGTTGCCCTCTTCTGTTATGCAGGAATATATGCAAATAGAGCACTCATATACATAAATAAACAAATCTTTAAAAAAAAAAAAAAAAAAAAAGAGGCAGGCTGTGGACTGTTGGACCAAGGAGCTACAAAAAGGCAGAGCAACCCACGAGCTAGCAATCCAGTAAGCAGGGTTTCACCATAACCCAGCTCTGGCCTCAGACTTCCTGTCACGAGCTCCTGGGATGACAGAGTGTGACCTAAGAGTCCGACAGTGAAAGAAACCCTTTCCTCCCTAAGTCACTTGCAGTTCCTCCCCAAGTTATTGACGGGCTCTATCACATCACTAAAACTCCTAAGACAATATCTTTTCCATTGCTTCACTGTAGAAAGTTTCTACACGTCTCTCTAGATGGCTTCTGACCCGTACCAGCCATTACAAAGCCCAGCACTGGCTCTCAGACACACCTCTCTGGCACAGGGGTGCACTTCCGTTTCTCCAGGCCCTGGCTAGATATTTAAGACCTCCTTCAGATCTGGCTTGGCCTCCCTCTCCGCTCTGGAATGGAGCCTTATGCAGGGTTGGAGCCAGACTCCCCTGTGGGTGTCCTATGAGCTGAGAGCCACCTGCTCACTGATCCTTGGCTTGCCTTCACGTCCTGACAACTGAGCTTGGTGTGGGTAACTCTCATTCTTGGGTGCTGACCCTTGGCCTATGGCAGCTCTTCTTGGTCCCTCCTTCTTACCCTGACTAGTAACCTCTAGCTGCCTGGGACCTAGTCCGTGCAATTCTATCTCTCATGTTTAAAGACTCTGTTTTTCCTTGTTCACACCGATTAGCTTCTCAGTCAGAATGGCCACGGAGAGATCTGGCTGCCTCTGCCTCCCAAGTGCTGGAATTAATATTGTGTGTCAGCACTCTAACATCTAAAAAAAAAAAAAAAAAAATTGAGCCTAATTTCCAAGGATCTTGTACTTGGTGGAAGTAGAAGCTAAGAGAGGGTATTTCAAATGTGAGCATAAAACTCGACAGAGGGCTCATATAAGTGAGAGTAAGTTCCATTTATAGAAATACCGGTAATAGCTTATTGCGCACGTACTGTGTTTCAGGGACTAGTCTGGGAGTTTAAAAACTTAATATGTAA
The DNA here is from genome assembly GCF_900095145.1 of Mus pahari. Classification (NCBI taxonomy): domain Eukaryota; kingdom Metazoa; phylum Chordata; class Mammalia; order Rodentia; family Muridae; genus Mus; species Mus pahari. The sequence goes on from NC_034607.1 coordinate 44,333,718, forward strand.
TGAGCAAAACAGACTTAAGTGCCTATTTTCACCTCTTTTAGAAAATGATAAGGGGTATTCACTGAACCTCGCTACATCTGGGTGAGGGTTTGGATGTGATGTGTCCCCCACAGGCTCCTGGGTTTGAGCTTGGTCCCCAGCTGGGAGTGGAGTTTCCAGAGGTTGTGGGACTTTTAAGAGATGGGGCCCAGTTGAAGGAAGTGGGTCTGGGGTGGGGTGGGGGGTACTGAAAAAGATTACCCATCCTCTCTTTTGGTCTCTGCCACTCACTCCAATTCCCTGGTCCATTGAGAGATGGACAGAAGCCATTGTGTCTTCCCTAGCATGACGGACAATATCCGCTCAAAGTGTGAACCCCAATAACTCTTCCCTCCTGCAAGTTTCTTCTAGTCAGGCCTTTGGCCACAGCCACGAAGGAAGCAACTCATGTTGCGTGTTTTACAACAGTGAGTCAAGCCAGGTGGTGGCAGAGGTCCACTGTAGCAGTGAATTGGTTAATACCCTCTGGCTCCTGGCAGGTCCTGCACACACTGTATCTTCCCAAGAGCTTTGGATTCACAAATGAAACACACGCATGTGCATGCGCGTGCGCGTGTACACACACACACACCAGCTAACTTTGAGATGCCTTGACTAGCTCAATGACTGGCTCTTCTAAACCTCCCTGCAGTTAGCACACACTCCCCTATGGTATTCCATTTAATTTATATTTTTTTATCCTTGCTGCCCTGTTACCTTCTGGGAAGTTCCCCCCATAGCGCTGCTTTTCCTTTCCACCTACATTGCTGCATGGTTTCTCTCCAGCAGCTTTTAAATCTGATCCCCAGTCGTAGCGATTTTCCTCTTCCTCCCATCTTTCTCTCTGTCCCTTGCCCATGCAATCTAAAAGACCCTGCTCAGTCTCCTTATCCAGCCATTGGTCTCCTTATCCAGCCATTGGTCTCCTTATCCAGCCATTGGCGGTATGGTAATTCTTTATTACCAGTCAGAGTCAGCTGGGGGGCACGGAATCAGAATTAAGACAAACATTAGAACTAATTCCCAACTGCCCACCTTTGATCCCAGCACTCAAATCAGAGGCAGGCAGATCTCTGTGAGTTTAAGGCAAGCCTGGTCTACAGCTGTCATTCTAGGACAGCCAAAGCTACACAACAGACCTTGTCTCAAAAAAAAAAAAAAAAGACCCAAAAAACAAACAAAACAAAAGCAAAAACAAAACAAAACAAAAAGTTAGTCAATGCCTTGAATTCTCCATCAGTCCTGTTATCTCTTTCATAGCAAAATGTAAAATCCCACTATCTTCTCCATCATCTTCCCCATCTGCCCCATCATTCTCTCCATCATCTTCACCATCTTCTCCACCATCTTCCCCATCATCTTCTCCACCATCTTCCCCCATCATCTTCTTCATCTTCTCCATCATCTTCTCTATCATCTTCCTCATTTTCTTCCCCATCATCTTCTCCATCATCTGCCCCATCATCTGCCCCATTATCTTTTCCATCATCTTCGTCATCATCGTTTCCATCTTCTCCATCATCACCCCCATCTTCCCATCATCTTTCCCATCACCTTCCTCATCTTCCCCATCATCTTCTCCATCTGACCCATCTTATCTACTAATATTTTACTATTAATCATATACAGAAAAAATAGAAACTGCTTTATAGTTGAGTAATATTCCATTGTGTAGATGTACCACAATTTCCTAATCCATGCATTGGTTGATGGACATCCTAGTTGATTTCATTCCCTACCTACTGTGAACTTAGCTGAACTGCACTGAACATAAATATGCAAGTTTCTCTGAAGTGGGATAGTCTTAAGGGAGGAGCCTACTGTTTTTGTTTTACTAAATAGTCATGTTGTCAAGCAGTCTTCTAAATATTTATGCTTGTACCTACACATGTGTTCTGACACTTTGGTCAAAGAAGTTTCTTTGAGCATTAACAACAAGCCCCCAAACAAACAAACAAACAGACAGACAGACAGACAGACAGACATGAGGTTGGAAAGAAGGCAGTTAGGGGACATTATGGGGAGTTAGAGAGAGGTAATGGTGGGGAATATGATTAATATACACTATACAATGTATGAAACTTTCAAAGAATAAAAAAATATTACTAAAAGGAAATATATGTTCACTAAAAGATTATTATATTGCTATTTATAGTATCAAGGACCTGGATATCCATCTAGCCTCAGAATATGTATTTTGTCTGTGGACATACATTCAAATAGTGGAGTATTGTATCCTATAAGCTCATATACAAGGAACACCTAGGTCTATGAGAACCAGCTTGGAAACAAGTTCAACTTATGTTGTTGGATGAAAAAAAATGATAAAATTACGTTTTTCACTCTTCTAAGAAAAATATATTAGTAAAGTACCCAATTTATAAATGTATAATATAATGTACATATGGGTGCAGTGACTGAAACATCAAGACACGGATATTAATGACCTCTCTGCGGCCCATGTCCAGTGTCTGGAGAAGCAGTAGGGATAACAGAGCATAAACAGCTGAGGTTTCCCTCTGGCTTAGAAGCATGCACAACTTTTATATGGAAACACTCTCCATTCCCCCGTTTAAATGTGAAATCTACTGTCTCTACCCCTGTGGTCATGCGGTGCCAATTCTGAATAACATCGGTTTAATCTCTCATGCACAAGTGGTTGCATTTCCATGTTCATTAGTATTTTAAAAAAATTGTAGGATTAGTTTCACACTTCCTTAGTTTCCCTCCTATTTTACTCCATAACTGTTGATGAGTTTATCAGTGATGTTGGGGAAGTTGAGCCAGATCTTCATACACAGAATCCCTGAGCTACAGCCTTAGCTTCCTTTTTTAAAAATATTGAGACATGGTCTCACTAAGTTACTCAGGCTGACTTTGAGCTCACTCTACAACCAAGGCAGGAACCTCAACTGCCCAGTAGCAAATACAGGGCCTGGCACAGCTCATAGGTTTGTTGCCTGGCAGAGCTCATAGGTTTGTTTATACCAGGGTGATATGTGGTTAAAAGCTATGTTGGCGTGTTGCTATTGCATGAAGAGTCCATTGTTTAACCCCAAGCTGAGCAGATGTTAATGTCTGGAATTGTTCATTTCTTCAAGAAGACTCATAAACCCTTTTGTATATCTTTAAATGGTGTGATTCCTCATTGCTTCTATAAGGACTTGTGAGGTAAGGAAGGATCAAAGGTAGAAGGGCTTACTTGCATCATAAATGCACACCTAAAGAACTCAGCTTTCTTAACCCACTTGTAATTCTTCAAAGATTTCCCGAGCAATTGGAATTTAACTCATATTTGGGTTCCCAGGGATGTTTTTAGATTCAATTTTTTATGTATTCATGTGGGTGCCTGCAAGTCCTTATGAGCACCACATGCATGCCTGATTGCCCAGAGGCCAGAGGCGATCTGGAATAAGCAGTCATGAGCTGCCTTATGTGGGAGCTGGAAACTGAACCTGGGTCCTCTGCAAGAACAGAGTGTGTTTTTTAATCTCTGGATCAGCAGCTCTCCGGGACCTAAGTTTTAAAAAGAAACTTAATTACCCAAACTTTAGAATATCAATTTTAAAATTATTCCTGATTTTTTTTTCTTTCCTTAGACTTCTATTCTTGTTTTAAGGAGATTTCCCTTCAACTGACTTACATGCTATCATCCCATCAAAAAAAAAAAAATAGTGAATAGTGGTATTATTGTTATTGTTGTTATTATTGTTGCAGTTGTTGTTATATATATTTACCATTTATCTTACATTACTATATGCCTTAGCAGGTACATTGAAATTCAAAGCTCACAAAAATCTAATTTCATTAAGAAATCGCTATGGATCAAATACCAAAGAAAGCTACAAGGCAGTTCCTGTGCATGACTCCATGCATATCAAGTTCAGGTAAAAAGATTAAATGTGTAATTTCAAAAATGGTCCAGAATAAATGGATGCCACTACCAGTGCCTGTATGATTGGAGTCTCTGAAAAATAATAAACAATGATGATAACTAATATCGAATGTACCGAGACGAGAAGGCATGAGTTAGGGTGCTTCTTCAGTCCTAACTGTCCTCCAGATGTTGAGCTTAAGGAAGACAGGGTCGAAGCTACAAGGCATTGAGAATTCAGCCTCCTCAAGGGACATCCAAGAAAGCAAGCTTCACGCAGCAAGGCGATGAGTGAGACAGGACTGACAAAAGAGTGGGTGACAAGCAACACCAACTCAGAGGAAACAGTGAGCAGACGACAGCCCATGCTGAGGTAAGGGCAGAGCAGTGATATGCAAGATCTGGTCGCCTTATATGATGTGCATCTAACGTTTAAAAGCAAAAGCGCATTCTGTGTGACCCACTGCAGTTTCCAGGGTGAGATTTTGTTTGTTTGTTTGTTTGTTTATTTTCTTTGGAGAGCATTAAAAGGGAAGAAGGGCAAATGTGGAGGGACAGGGAGATGAATGGGATTGGAGAGATAATGTGAAACTCACAAGGAATAAGGAAAAAAAAGCTTTTTAAAAAGTTATTTATTGGCAGCTTGGTGGTGGCCCATGCCTTTAATTCCAGTACTTTGGAAGGCGAGGTAGGCAGAGCTCTGAGTTTGAGGCCAGTGCAGTCTGCAGAATGAGTTCCAGGATGGCCAGAACTACACAGAGAAACCCTGTTTGTAAAACAAAACAAAAAGTTATTTATCTTCATTTGCTTCTTTTTTGTTTTGTTTTGAGGCAGTCTCTCAGTAGTGCGAGTTCAAGAGGCTGACCTCAAATTCCAGATGAAGTCAAAGCTGACCTTGAACTCCAGACTCTCCTGTCTGTGGCTTCTGGAGAGCTGGGGTTTCAAGTGTGAAACACAAACTTCCAGCACTGTCTTTTAAACAAATTTTGAAGTTCAGTTAATTATGCGCATTTTGAAGTATTAAAAGTTAAATGTGTTAAAGACAGCAATGTCTTATGGACCATATAAATATATTCAGTGAGCTAACTCAGACCCCAAAAGACAAACAGCTCATGTTCTCTCTTATTTCTGAATGCCAGCTCAGGATGCAGATGTATGCAAGCTTGGATAACCACAGGCTGATCGATAGGTAGAGACGTGAATAGATGGATACATACATGTTGACAAATTTGGTTACATGTTAAGGACAACATTGCACTGTTGAGTACATAGATGTTCCCTGAGGAGAAGTTTCTCAACTCCGTTAAAGCTTTAGAGCTTTCCATTTCAATTTTAAAATGTTGAAGGAAGAAACGAGGGGGAAGAATGGAATATATAAAATAAGAACACAAACAGTACCATAGTCACCAGAGAGAGTTTGGGGTGACCATTGATGCTGACAAACTGAATTATTACGGGGACACTGTGAAAGATAATAGTACCGAGATAAATTGGGAAGTGGAGATGAGAGAAGAAAGAAAATGAGAGCTGATATTATTTTGTGCTGAATACAAAAAGACTAGACATTTTCTAACAAGAGAAGGGATTGCTAGCATTTGTATGTATAAAATGGAAATGAGGTCAATCAGCTTATAACATTAAATATAGATGAGATTAACCACTCTTGGATAAAAGCACAATTCAATTCTATGCTTTATAAAAGATATCTTGCGTGCACGTGCGCGCGCGTGCGCGTACACACACACACACACACACACACACACACACACACACACGAGTTAGTTTTGAAGCAGACAGTACTGTACTGACCAAAAGTAAAGAAAAACAAATCAGAGAATCAAATCTATGATATCAAACAAGATAAGATACAACCTCAAAAGCATCAGTCAGTCTGAGAAGATTCCAGAGCACTGAGCTGACTAGTTTGGTAGCCACTACACAAGTGGATCCCGGGCGTTTGGAACATGTCCTATATGACCCAGGAATGGAAAATGTAAACTTCATGATATCAAATTAGGTTGCTATTATTCTGTGGGGAGCATTTCTGTCCTCAAAGAAACCTTTGCAGGTCAACTTCGCTTTCTAATGGTAAAGGCTGCAACAATGCACAATGGAGTTCCGTCCATCACAAATATCTCTACACATAATCACCCAGGGAATGCTCGTTCATTTTGATCAGCCCGACACAAACCTAGACATATCTAGGAAGAGGGAATCTCCAAATTGCCTCTATCAGATTAGTTGTCTGTGATATGGGCAGTCCCAGCCTACTGTGGGTGGTCCTGGGTTGTGTAAGAAAGCAGGTTGAGTAAGTCGTAGCAAACGAGCCGGTCACCAGCGATCCTTTATTGTCTCTGACTCAGTGCCTGATTTCCTTCAATGATGGACTGTGATAAGCCAAATAAGCCATTTCCTTCCCATGGTGCTTTTGGTCATGGTGTTTACCAGAGCAACTGGAAACAAACTATAACTTACGATCATAAAGCTGAAATAATGGGAAGATGCCAACACTCCACAGTCAAAGATTTTAAAATCAAATTTCTCTACATAAGTAAAGGAAGAAAGTACCATCCACCACTTTCAGACTAGGAATGAACTACAGGAAGGTTCTGTGTGCTGATCACGTTGTAAAGTCCCTACAATATCTCTAAATATTCTCCTCTCCATGCACAAGGTTGGGATTTACAGACCTTGAGTATATTTGGTGATATATACAATACATTTTCAGCCTCTTCTTCTTCTTCTTCTTCTTCTTCTTCTTCTTCTTCTTCTTCTTCTTCTTCTTCTTCTTCTTCTTCTTCTTCTTCTTCTTCTTCTTCATCCTCTTCTTCTTTTTTAAAACATCTAAGGGTGGCAAGGCCACTTGTCACTGCCCTAAAAGCACATTCACATCCCAAGCTCACCAAACTGCAGCACGCTAGTGAGAAGACAATTAGTGGGGATTTTTGAAGTGTTCTGAATTTTTAGGAAGAAACTCATGGCATAAGCATTTCTGTTTTAGCGGAGAACATGGGTCCCCAAGGAGAGTAACAGTTTTTCTCCCTTCACCTCTTCACCCTAATTAAATCCGTCAACCCCCAAGTTCACTGGAGGAACAATGTGCCTGACTCAGATGACAGCTATTTGCAAAACATTTCTTGAGACTTCCTGTCTTAAGACCTGTTGCCTGCAGAATAATCTAAATATTTGGCACTGTAGTGGAGGCCAGGCAACAGTGGGGACAGTTCTGTTGGTCTTCCTCTGCGTTAGCAACCCATCGATGAGTCATCTCTACCAGTGTAGGAACAAGTCAAAGAGGGACGATTTACAAAGAAATAAATACGGAACAAAATAGACCTCACCAACACCGCAAAATCCATATTCTCTTCTCTCTCTGCCACTATAATACTCATAAATATTGTCCCAGCCATCCAAGACCACAAAGGAAAGAACTTCAACTTGTACTGGGGCTGTAGAGGACCTAGGTCTGGAGGCTGATTGCCTCCTAATGGTATTTTCTGGAAGTCATAAGTTCTTTTATTTTTCAGTGTTTGACAAGAGGAGGTTTTGATGAATCCATGGATTATAGTTGCATAATTGCATCCACCATGCTCTTCTAACCCCTCCAAAAATGGTGTGAAATATTGTGAGATGGCTCTTGGAAAACTGGGGAAAAAAAAAAAGGGAGCTAATGGCTAATTAGCTGTAAACCCTGTTCCCACTGGGTATCCCTTAGGATGCTGTAGACTGGGAGACGGAACATCTGTACAACTGAAGGCTTTGTGGCACATTTTCTGTCTACTCGTACAGGGTATGGACTGGAGGATTCCTCGCCATGGGGACTGAAGCTCTTTTGCTTAAGAAAACATAAAAGCCCAATGCCTAAGAAAACAACACAAAAGGGTAATGTCCTTGCTTTTGTTGCAACAGTGAAGATGTATATATGTACACATACACTAACACACACAGACACAGACACACAGATATACATATACATACATATATACATATATATGCATGCATGTATACATGTGTGTGTGTGTGTGTGTGTGTGTGTGTGTGTGTGCTTTTGAATGTGACCTATGTAAGAGAGATCTCATATACCCATCTGAAGGCTATATTACTTTGGATAATGGTGTTGGATGAGCCCCTGAAGTAGACCCTGCTTGGAATACTGTATTTATTCACATAGGTATTTAGATGGAGCCCTTCTTCTAGAGAGGCGGTCTGTCTGACTTCACTAGTAAGCCATGAAGAGAGTCCTCACAAATGTAAAAAAATTTAAAAGGATTCCCTTTTCCTTTTCCGAAATAGGATCCATTCAGTTTTCTATGAGGCACCTCCTTGTGCTCTCTTTGCTATACGTCTTAAGTGGAGCAACGCATGTGATCAAAAGCGAGTCGATTCCTAGGGTCTAAGCTGTGAGCCAATGGCAGGCTGCATTTCCTTGAGGTTGCAGAGCTTGGAACTGGCCAACATAGAGATTAGGTCTCAGAATCAGAACCCAGATAGGTGGCTTGATTTCTCTCTGCCCATCTGCATATATGAATGGAGACATTTTGGAGTGTTTGGGGGTTGGTTGGTTGGTTGGTTGGTTGGTTTAGTGTTCATCGAGAGTCAAATACCCAGTGGGTATTAGGCTAAGATTGCTCTTATGATCAACTTGATCCAACCTAGAGGAAAACTCATCCGACAATTGCCCAGATCATTCTAAGTTGGGCCATGGCTGTGAGAGACAGGCTGATTGGCGATTGATTCCGGAGGGTCCAGCTCCTGCGAGTGGCAATATCTCCGGGTAGGTGTTATGGACCATATAAGAAAACGAGCTAAGTGGGAGCCGGTAAACATCATCTCCCTGTGCTGTTTGTATCAGTTTCTGCTTGAGTTCCTGCTCTGATTTCCCTCAGTGAGGAAGCACGACCTGGAAGTGTAAGCCCAATAAACCCCTTTCCTTTCCTAAGTTGATTTTGGCTAGTGTTTTGGCACAAAACAGAAAGCGTGCTAAAGCAGACACTATTAAATGCTCGTCTGTGCATTAAAAGGGGGAAAGAAACAAACCTTTTTGGTGAGGAGACAATGACCAGGGAATGTACCAACAGGCAATAGAAAGCAAGCTGAAAGGCGTCCCGGAAGCAGTCAGGCACCTGCAGAAGGTCAACACTCCAGCTTGCATGGGCACGACGGTTGCGTAAGCCAGTCGGTGTAGAGCCGATGTTTGTCCAGATCTTTCCATTCGTGAACCAGGGATAATGATATCTGTGTTCACATGCTTTGAATTCCAGCTGTGAAAAATGATCCCTGAAGTGAATACAAAGTCATTCTCCCTTCAGCATGAAAGATCTCTGGGCATTTTCTGACGGTGTCGCATTTCAAAAGCTTGGTGCTCAAGCAGGATGGCCACCCACCCGTGGGCTCCAGTCAGGACACCTACCAGCTCTGACCCAGCTCCCTCACCGGATGTGCAACCAAAGGCAGGGTGCTTAAGCTCTTGAAATTCAGCCTGTCCACCTGGAGAATGATCTCAGCTCATTTTGAAAAATACAACTTGTTTTTAATGCTTTGAGAAGTTCATATGTGCATACAATGTATTTTGATTATATTCACTTAGATCTATTCCCCGACCTTCACCCGCTCCCAACCTTATGCCGCCCCCCCCCCTTTTTTGTGTGTGACCTGTCTTATCCTATACTCATGAGAATGAGGCCATTCACTGCAGTGTGGTTGACCTACTAGGAGTCACACCCTTAAGAAAAAGTGACTATCCTTCCCTGAGAAGCCACCCACTGTCAACAGATCCTCAGCTAGGGTTAAAAGCTCACAGGTCCCTCTCCAACCAAGCTGGTGTATTGACTAGATTAATCTTGCACAGGAAAGTTCTTTCTTTCTTTCTTTCTTTCTTTCTTTCTTTCTTTCTTTCTTTCTTTTTTTCTGTTCATATTATTTAAAGAATTGTATTTCTTAAACTAGCCCTTGCCAACATAGAAATAGTTCATGGTTAGCAAAACACCCTGAGCAAAAGCAGCTTAGGGAAGGAATGGGTTTATGTGGCTTACACAGGCTTACACCGGCAGGTCATATGAGAGCATTCACTGGATTCTGCTTATGTGCTACAACAATCTTCTTACTACACGGATGTAAGTGATTATGCCCTTTCCCTACTCCCTCTTCCTGTGCATTGGATCCTCCAACCACCTCTTCCAATAGTTTTATAGCAATCTGAGTCGGTTTTTCCTTTCTTACCCCATACGAACTTGTCCATAAGAATCCAACATAATAATTATAAGTGGCAGTTACCATCTATCATCTATTTTGTGTGATCATTATGGAAACCCTGAGCAGCCCAATGGCATCATTTTTTTTTTAATCTGAAATGAACGGTAACGGATACACTGAGGGCTAGGAAGTTTCCAAGAGTTCCACGGCTCCTCAGAACAGAGAGGCTGGTCTTCTCCTAGCTCCAAACTCATAAATGCTCTTCCAACTAGCTCAACTGATATGAAGACAGAAGCAGTGGGGTGGAAGGAGGGAGGGGGAGGGAACTAAGGGAGGGGAAAGAAAGAAAAAATACCAGAAAAGAATAAAAAAAATAAATTCAGAGAGTATTATTTTCACTCTCTTTCTTTGAAACAAAAATAAGTGTATTCAGACCCATGGAAAGTGTATAGCATTGTAATTCATATCTGCTTTAGGGAGACCACAGGGCTGATAGAAACAATTATCCTTGTTTTCATCGTTACAATGTTTTTGTCTGGGTCTATTTAGGAAGCGGCGGAAAGGAGGCTGCTGAGCAATCTGTATCCTGAAGTTAGACACTGGATCCTGTGTCAAGGGCAGGGCAGGCAGCTTGCGCTCAAGGTCAGAACCTGCCTAAGACGAACCCAAAGGCTCAGCTCCCAGTAGAGGTAAAAGCTAATTCATAAATTCCGTGGCCATAAATCCTGTCCCAGCTTCTAAATAACCCATTCTATTTTCAAGTGAGGTCAAGTTAGGAAGCTGAATCCAGGACAAGAAAGATCCAATAATGTTCTTGGCTGGAAAGCCTGCCATTCATCAACAGGTCACATGCCTGTCGTGCTCGCCAGCTTACCTCAAGTCATGACCATTTTGGGGAAGGTATGATGCGTGCCTAAAGCCTCGGCGTTGCTCCTAAGGCTCTGGTGCCCCCGCCAGGAACTGTGGGCAGCCGATCCTCTATGGAGGTACCTTCTGCAGGGGCTGCCTCAGCTACAGCTCTGTGGCTGCAAGAGGCTTTATGCTCGATCATATCTATTGACAAGCTGGAGACTGTCACTGTCACGAACTGAATGTTTCTTCAAGGTTATTTAAGTGTTGCTACAACTCCAGGATTTTGTTTCCTGCAGCTACAACTCCAGGACTTTGTTTCCTGCAACATCCGAGGGACAGGGGTAGCTTTAGTCAGTTAGAAAGACCTAGGAAGTAAGTGGTACTTAATGTGCAATGATGATCTTCCACAGTTGAACGATAACTATGCAAGTTTATTCTACTTCAAGGCCCTTACCCAGACCCTAAGCCCCTTCTATGGAGAGCCACACTTGTTCCGCCCCACCACGATTCCCCCTGCCTCCAGCGTCTGAAACGCAAGAATCTGGCAGACAGCGTCTGTGTCTCATTTAAGACCAGTTTGCCAAAAAGTAAGAGAAGACTATTTATCAGCTAAAATTATGGGGTGTCGTTCTTCCTCCTTGGTTTTCAAAAATAACATCTACTAATGGACATGCTAATGTTGAAAGGGAGAACATCACTGATCCCCACCCCTAGACAAAAAAAAAAAAAAAAAAACCATAGCAAATGCCAAGAAGGGAGAACTCTGCCTCCCCGGGAGTAAGGTCCCTAGTAGGTTATCCTGAACCAAGTGGTCCCCTCTAACATCATATACATAGAAGCAGTACTAATGGATTCAGTAGGGTGCGCGCGTGCGTGTGTGTGTGTATGTGTGTGTGTGTGTGTGTGTGTGTGTAATAATCAAAGAAAAAGAGGCCATGAATTTGAGAGCAGAAAGAACACTCAAGGAGTGAGAGGGAAGGAACAAAAGGGAGGAAGTGATGTCATATACTTCCATTTTAAAAGGGTACCCAACTGTAAAATATATCTGTGTTTATTTCTTTCTTAACCACTTCAAATATATTGCAGTGTTGGTTTTGGTTTTTTAGACGTTATCTTGACAGCTTTCTCTCCTTGCAAATATAAAACTCTTCACCGTGACTCAAAGGTTTGTTTTTTTCTCTCTCCCTCACCCTGGGCATCGCTGTTCTGCTTTCTAGGAGACTGAGTATTCACCCAGTGTCCAGGGAGGCCAGAGAGGGAGTCGGATCCCATGAAACTGGAGTTACAGATGGTCGTGAGCCATCATGTGGGTGCTATGGATCGAACCTGGGTCCTCTGGAAGAGCAGCCAGTGCTGTTTGAGTGGTCTCTCTAACCCACAAGGTTCTATTACTAACTTGGGAAAATTGGACCATACAACGCAGATCTTCCTGGGATTCAATCAGCATAGAGCCGTCACAGTTCATCTTGTAGCATGAGGTGCAGCTGCTTCTTTCAGCGGCTGAACGATACTTCGTAGTATCTACATGCCACACTTTGTGTTCTCTTGGTGAGCATTCAGGGTGTGTCGACCTCATGGCTATTTTAGCACTGAGTGTACAAATCTCTCACAAATCCTGATTCAGTTATTTTGAATAAATGTCCAGAAGTGGAGCTGCTGGCTCACACGGTAGTTCTCCCTTTAAGGCTTTGGGAAACTCATCCTGTGGGCTCTCGCTTCTGCACACTTCATACTTCCACCAGCCTCAAGCTTCGACTCCCTCAAGGCTCTGCCGGCATCACTTCCTACTTGTCCTTGCTGGCTTTTCTCAGCTGAGTCCAGCCTAGGAGACTCAAGAAGGTGATCTCTCCTTGAGATTCTTCACTGCTTATAGAAAAGAGTGAAATAACCAAACAATTTTGAGTAATTCAATTAAGCGTTCTATCACATCCGTCGCACATGTTTTGTCTTTCTGACGCCAGTTATTCCTTGTCCAGTAATAGAAAGCTTAACACACACACACATACACACACACACACACACACACACACACACACAGACATACAGAGAGAAACGCACACAGTCAGCACACACGGATCTTCTGCTGCAATTCAACACGACAAGTACTTTTGTGCATCAAGCACATCCATGAGAAAGTTCATGACAACTTTACCCACAACCCAAAGCTAGAGACTCTGAGCTCCTCGGTGGATAAATAAGCTGCAGCATGGTCACACAGTACAATGCTAAGTAGCCGAGAAATGTGGACCTCCGCTGCTGTCACCACACGCACAAATTTACACACACACACACACACACACACAAATACACACACACAATGTCAAGTATAGCAGCGAGACACAGAGTAATATGTGTGGTATGAGTCCATTTGTATGGAGTTTAAAAATGGGAAAACCATGGAGAAAGAGGTCAGTCTGATTCCCAGTATTGGTTAGTAGGGAGTAGAACTATCTGGGATTCTATAAATATGTTATTTCTCTATTTGGATAGTAGTTGCATGAGTCTGTGTGTGTGTGTGTGTGTGTGTGTGTGCGTGCGTGTGTGTGCATGAAAATTAATTACTATAAAGTAATTTAAGTCTGCCTGCTTTTCTTTATAGGTTGTAACTATGAGAAGATACAAGATACGTCTTGACAAGGGGACCCATTTGTTCTGATTTTTAAAATCCCTTTATACTAAAAAGAAGCTAATTAAAAAAAAAATTCAACTAACAAGTGAATTTAATAAATGTTGGGGAGGGGGAAAAAATCCAAACTTAGTGTTGACATGAAGCTCAAAAAGTGGCCAAGAGGTAGGCTGCAGAAACAGTGTAATAAGCTTTTTCACTCTGCCACAAAACCCCTTCCCCCCCCCCCCAGGGAAGAAGTTGGCAATGGTGGGCGTGGAGGTTTGGTGGCTCCTGACTTTCTCTGAAAGTATTCGTTTTAAGAGCTGAGCCCCACTGCTCAGCTCTCATTCCCAGCAACTGACTGGGGCTCTGTCTCCAGCTTCAATCTGGGAGGTGCCGCTGTGGCGTCGCTGTGTTGGGTATTCAGTCGAGTGTGTTTGTGTTCATTCCTGTTGCAAGCGGGCAATCCGGTGACGTCAGCGGAGCATTGGAAAGCACGCCGCCGCTGAAAGATTAGTGTGCAACATAACTCAGCTCTAAATAGAGCCCATCAACTCTTCAATATTAAAGGAAGTGCTGCCTCATGAAGTCACCCTAATTTATAGCTAGGGCTCTTTATTAGTGATAATAACAAGGCTCTGTCTAGATTTCGAGATATAAAAGCAAGCTATACAATAAATCCCAGTTTAATTAGCCTGTGTTTTCCATTGTAAGAGGCTTTGCCTAACAGCACCTACCCTCAAAATAGACAATTAGATGTCACTGAATCCCTCCAGGATCAGAAAATGGATATAATTAAAGGCAGACTTACTGGTAGCCTGTGGGGCCAGGTGCAAACAGTCGCCTTCTCTCTGTCCCACCACTGACAACTGTCCCTTGGACAATTATGACCTCCCGCTGTCCCTTGTGCTGTCTTTGCCTTTCTTTGGCCAGGTGATTAGAAATGGGTCCTAATATCAAAGTCACATTCAAAATATAATCCGAAGCCCTTATAATGAATTAAGGCCTCATATCTCCTGGTCTCACCAGCCTGCCTCTCCTCCAGCCAGCTGGACCTGGGCTCCTAATCCCTGGATACCTGTGACATTAAATGTCTAATATGCTGCCTCCTCTGGTCTACTCGCCATTCATTTTGGAGATTTTTAACACCGTTCCAGTGCCTTCAAAGAGGATCTAATTTTTAGGTTTAACATCAACAACAACAACAGCAACAAATCCATTGTTTTATTGTAGTTCTCCATAACACTTCAGCACCTGCCGTGCTGTCTTAGGAGTGGGTTTGGCTGTTACCGCCTCCAGTCCTCGGGCTCCCCCTGCTGGACAGAACAGACAGTGCTTCATTAACACAGGTCGCTGGTGTCTAGAGTACCCTCCATGGTACATGGTAGGTATCCAGTACCTATGGATTAATCACGGAAGGAATGATGTAATGAGCAACGAAAGGTAGTGAGACCCACGGGTACTTTTAATTTAGGAACGGAAATCATTTCTAAGTTACAGATTTTCTTAGCTGTTACAATGTCATAGGTCTTCTTTAACAGAGGCAA
This sequence comes from Mus pahari, assembly GCF_900095145.1. Taxonomy (NCBI): domain Eukaryota; kingdom Metazoa; phylum Chordata; class Mammalia; order Rodentia; family Muridae; genus Mus; species Mus pahari. Next base: position 44,348,809 of record NC_034607.1, read on the forward strand.
GCTTAAGTGAACAGACGTTTATAACACTTTTTAAATGCCCTGACACGTCTGGTAGCACCCTTCAGCTTTGATCCTATCAGGAATAATAATATGGTAAATTAGTATAATTTTTGTCTCCCATACTCAGTGTGAAACAGCGCGCACTCCTGCACCAGGGTCACAGAGCCGCTGGCGTCCCTCAGATGGAACAAGAGGCTCCTTGGGGTTCCCTGATACCCACCATCTGGTACAACTTCTTAGCGTTCTGAGAAAAAAAAACATATGGAGCCACAATAATGCCTCACTGTCTACCACAGGGGACAGCAAACCATGACATATGTACCGAATCCATGACAGCTGCCTGTTTTGTACAGCACAAGCGCTAACAGTAATTTTTGCACCGTAAAGAGCTAAAAAGTAAAAGAAACTATGAGCCAGAAAAAGTTGCTGATGGCGCTCTGCACAACGGGGTTGATGGGTCTGACTTTGAATTTGAGAGAGGGTGTGGGATCTCGGAAAGTGAACTGTAGGATACAGATAAATGCGGAGACACGGTCTCCCTTTCTGAGTCAGTCCTATTACCAGGCATGGATTTTCTCACACAGGAGGAAGTGAGTAGGTTTTTGCAATGCCCAGGGGACATGATAATGGTACAGAAAGCCCAAACCTTGAATTTCAAAAAGGAAAAAAAATGAAAATAAAACAAAATTTCAATTAATATAAAGCACAACATGGGAAAGAGGAAAAACAAGCTCTGGGCACCCGGTGAAGTGACTCCTGGTGGAAGAAACTACCAACTGCGTCAAATCCTTAGTTACAATGTTGCAATTGCAGAGTTTCTGGAATTCTAAGGACTATATTCCCAATCTCCTCCGCAACAAGGCCTTGCTGTATTTCCCTAAGTGGACAGGAAGCAAAAAAGCTGAAGTGTTTTGTGAACTCGGCTTTCTTGAACTAGGAAATACCCCGGTAAAGAGTCTGTAAGTCGGCTTGATAAGAACTTTGCGATTTCGGAGAGTTGGAATGTTGCAGATCCAGAGCCAAATTATTTGCAGCTGTATTTATGCTGTTTTATAGCCGTAAATTACCCACTTCTGGGTCTGACTTAACATCATGTGGCTATCAGGTAAAACCTCCTGGAATTCAGGCCAGCGGCTCTTTCCCCAGCACCAAAGATGAAGGGCAAGTTTCTATACTCGTATTTGGGAAAAAAAAAAACAACTTGATTTATGACTATTCTGCATCTATAGAAATGTCATGAAATTGTTTCCATATTGGAATATATTATTTGGGGTTACATGGATCTGTGCTCCTAGTCCACAGCCACTCATATTTGGCTCCAGGATAAAGGAGCTCTTAATTCTTTTGAAGTGAGAAGTGGATTGTATCTTGACAACATCCATAGGATGGGCATCCGGCTTGATCCTGCGTCTCCCTTTGTCCTGCCATCTGCTCAGTGGTTGGGAAATGGAAGATGCAGGCTGGCCGGTTATCCAGCTAATCTTGAACTGAGTGTAGGCTGGCACAGATTTTGTAAGAGCAAACTGTGTGACAATTAGTTGAAGTCACTGTCTCGGGGTGGTCTGTGCCACAGCAGCATCGACTGAGAGTGGAACACAATGATATTGCATAAAAGTTCGAGGCTCTGTGATCAACACAAGATACCCATGCTTTAACCCAAGATAAAAGCAAGAACTTGGTCATCACCCAGGTCAGAGTCCATCTGGTACTCACGGGTCAGCTCAGCGGTATAAAAATATCCAGGTATGTTCCTTTGGGAAGTGTTACAGTTTCTCCAGTGAGACTCTCCTCGCATCTGTTAGGACAGCTATTATCTGAAAGGCATGAAGTACAAGTGTTGGTGAGATTGCTGAGAAACAGGAACCTTTGTCCATCCCGTGGGAATATGATTGGAATGACTATAGGAGCTGACTCTCCGTTCTACCTCCACAGCACACATCCAGAGAGAAGACAACTGATGCCTCAAAGGATGCCCACGGCTCTGCACTCATCTCTGAATCCCCCCCAACAATCAGACACGCAAACACTTAAAAGATGCATAGATTTTCAAATGTGATTTAGATGTACAAATACTATCCCACGATCCTAAGGAAAGAGTCCCTGTCTTCCACAAAACCTAGGTGACCCCAGAGGGCACTCTACGAAGAGAAATAAGGAAGACAGTACAACAAATGCTCTTATGTCATTCAAATGTGAGACCTCTATTGCCCCATGAGCAGAGAGTAGATAGAGTTTATTGCTAGTGTGGGGGGGGCATACTAAAGAAAATGGGGAGATGCTGATCAAAAGGGAGGAACTTTGATACCATGTTGAAAAGTTCTGTGAACTAACACATATGCTGACAACTGTAGTTTATAATATATAACTATAATATAACTGTGTGCTTGGGATTTGCTAAGAGTGGATCTAAGCAGCCTCAACACACACACACACATACACACACACATACATACACACACACACACATACACACACACACACATACACACACATATACACACACATACATACACACACATACACACACATACACACACATATACACACACATACATACACACACACATACACACACATACACACACATACACACACACACATACACACACACATGCACACACACATACACATACATACACACATACACACACATACACACATACATACACACACACATACACACACACACACATACACACACACACACACCACCCCCCCACACACCCTGGTACACACACTCTTGCACTGGCAGTGGGCTACCATTGCTTGGATAGTAATAGGGTTCATTTGTTTGACTGCAGTAAATGTTACATCTGTAGCACTTGTGGCTTTAGTCACCTGCCTGTGCAGACTATGGTCCTGTCCACCATACTCCATGGACCACCACAGCAACCACAGGATGGGGAGGCTTGGGAAGCAGGTGTCCACCCATATCTCTGAAGGAAGGAAGGCACCTGTTCCGTGTGTAAATAACGAGTGAGGGGTAAGGCTACTTTGTCACACTCCTGGGGAGCAAGTAGATTGCATCACGTAGAGACACACAATGTCTGTGCATGCCTTCAGTGTACAGCGTTGATCATGGGGGACAGTTAAGACAATAAGACAATGCTATACTTTAAATTCTTAAATTAAATCTTAGACTTTAAACCTTAGATAGATTTAGAACTATTAAGACTATCTTAAGCACTATGCCTGATTCAGCTTCTCGCCATGTCTTCTCACAAGACTTTCAGAATCAAGCGATTCCTGGCCAAGAAACAAAAGCAAAATCGTCCCATTCCTCAGTGGATCTGGATGAAAACTGGTAACAAAATCAGGTTCAACTCTAAGGGAAGACCCTGGAGGAGAACGAAGCTGGGTCCGTAAGGATTCACACAATGGCAAGACTGAGGGTTTATACTGAATAGTCATCGATCACTCCTACCAGATGGATTCCATCATTTTAACCTGGAGACCTGCTCGTGTCTTAAATTAGGGTGTTTGTCCAGTAATAAAATATAGAACCTTTCAAAAATAAAAGGATATCTTAAAATTTAGACTTTTGTGTAAGAAAATAAGGAATTAGTACTTTCTTTGTTGTTCCAAAAAGGTACCCTTTCATAAAGTTCTCTAGAAAGCCCCCTCCCTGCTTTTCCCCTCCCCTCCCCTCCCCTCTCCTGCCCCTCCTCTCCCCTTCCCTTCCCTTCTCCTCCTTCCCTCTCCTCCTTTCCTCCCTTCCCCTCCCTCTCTTGCAAGGAACCACTCAGGTGTCATCCATCAGAGGCAACCCACGCTGTGTTTTGAGATGGTCTCTGCCCAGGACCTCTCCACTTAGGCCATCAAGTCCCAGAGAGAAGCTGGTCTCTCCTGTTAAGTGCAGTGCTTCTTTTTATTCCCCCATAAGTGCACAACTCAGAGAAACAATCCCCAAACTAGGAAGACTGTGGGAAGATCCACAGGACAAGCAGTGGCAGGCTAGTGGCCAACCACCCCTCCATTTGTGTGTGTGCGCAAGATTCCAGATGTTTGGAAGAAGGCTAGAGGGGGCTCAATAAGAAGAGATAACTCTTAAAAAACCTGGGGAATGAATTGCAGCAAGCCTGCAAAAGCCACATGTCCCTCTAACTATGGTCTGTTTCTGTTCTCACAACTGTTCTTACTCCCATATGGGTCTCGTCTGCATGGCTTCATAATGGCTTCGGTTTATAATATAGCAAATTTTCTGATAACCTCAACTCCAAATTTCCCAACATTCCATCTCATTCCTCTGTTTGATTTTTGTGGGTCATACTGACAAACTCCACAGATTACCCTGGTGGGATTCTTTCCAAATGAGATTGCATAAACTTTACAAATAATTAATTTAGGGGCAATTAAGATCTTTATAATATTAAGTCTTCCTATCATTGCCAAAGAAGGCATATCTATGCACTTATTCCTACCTTTATTTTTAACCTTTGTTGGGGTACATTTGTGAGTGTGAGTGTGTGTGTGTGTGCACATGTGTGTGTGAAAGAGAGAATGTGTATTTATGTATGTGTGTGCATGTGTGTATGGAAGGCAGAAGGCAGCATCGCTATTGCTCCCCAGCTTTTTTATAAAAAAGATAAATTCTCTCCCTGAACCTGAAGACCACCCATTTGACTAGGCCAGCTGACTAATGAGCTCCGGTAACCCTCCCATCTCTCCCTTTCCAGCACTAGTATTACAGACAGACACACTGTACTCAATTCTCCTTTCTTAAGATTCATTTATTTTTATTTTATGTGTATGTCTGTTTCACCCGCATGCACATCTAGGAACTCCGTACCTGTAGTGCTTGTGGAGGCCAGAAGAGGGCGCTGGATGTCCTGGAACTGAATTTACAGATGGTTGTGAGCTGCCCTGCAGGAGCTGGGAATAAATCCCAGGTTCTCTGGAAGAACAGCCAACGCTTTTACCCACTGAGCCATCCCTCCTGCCCTCTGCCCTCGGCTGTTCATGTAGCACTGGGAATCCCAGCTCAAGGTCCTTAAGCTTGTTTTCAGTGACGGAGCCGTCTCCCCAGTCCCTGGAGTTATTTCTATATTAATATTCTACGCATCCGTCCTATACATTTCTTCTGAGACTGGTTGCTTGGTGCATCTTGTTCTTGTTGCTCTAACTGGAATCTTTCTTTGGCTAGATCTCCTGATATAACTTTTGTCATATATATATATATATATATATATATATATATATATATATATATATATTTTTTTTCTTTTTGTATGTGGTAGGGAAGGGTAGAAAGTATATGGAGAATTTACTTGATCGCCTACTGCCCCCCAGTTCATCAGTTCCCTCCTTGGATACTAGTTTTGGAATTAAAAAACAACATTGTGCAGCACCCTTTGTCACTCGAATCCACAACAGCTTCTCTTGAAACATAGAGCCCCCCCCCCCCCACTCTCCCATCTCTTGAGGCAGATGGAAGAAAAATAATGAGAGTAGAAGAGAATATAGAAAAAAAAGTCAATTGATCCTTAAAATGTCACTATACTATGTTATATATAAAGTATACATATATGGGAGTAAAATGCTAAATGGGACTTTTTAATAATGTCTTACATGACCTCTTACTCAAGGAGCAATATAAAGTGTGCTATAGTGCAAACACACACACACACACACACACACACACACACACTAATCCTCTGCATTTTCCAAATTTTTGCCAATGAATCAATTCTAATTGGGAGATTAGGGGGAAATGCATTAACAAACAAAGCTAATACAGCTTGAAATAAAGCAGAGAGAAGAGGGAGACCATCCATGCTTAGGTATTTTCAAAGAGCATTCAGCTTCAAAGTAAGGCATGCATCTGAACCTGATACCTGACCGCCGCACAATCCCTGTAATTGCAAAAGGACAGAGGGACAGAAAAGGTGGAGTGAAAGAGAAGCAGATGAAAGGGAGTAACAAACACATAAAGAGCCTAGTGTGGCTCTGAGCAGGTTTCTTTGATGCCCAGACAGGCCGGGGCTATCGGGTGCTTTGTCGGTCCTTGTTTTTCAATAAGCAGGGCCATTTTCGGGGTGAAGAACACAGCTCTCGACAGCCGGGAGGAGGGAACACGCCAAAGCAGTTGATCTCTGGGCTCGGATGACTGGAGTGCAGAAGAGACCTGTCAATCTCATATCAGAGCAGCTCCGGGGAAGAGTTTCAAGATCACAGCCGATAGGAGGAATGTCCCAGGCCGCAGAAAGATGTGCCGTCTGAGCTCCAAAGAGGAGGACATTGAAAATAAAACAGACACATGAGCTTGGTGTTCATCCCAGGGAGAAAAAGTAGCCTGGGTTATTAAAACATGGTCCTAATCCTTCACAGTCCCTGAAAGAAATAACCCTTGTTCTCTCTCTACCATCCTTTTCTATGCATCGGACTGTCACTATGTGGAAAATACACATGATAATCATGAAGGGACAGCTCCAGTGTGCTCAGAGCAACGTGGTGTGGCCCAAACCAAGCTATTCTAGCCTCAGAACTCAATGCAGCAATCTACATGCCTTCCTTCCTTTCTTTCTTCCGTTCTTTCTTTCCCTCCTTTCTTTCTTTCTTTCTTTCTTTCTTTCTTTCTTTCTTCCTTTCTTTATTTCTTTTTTCTCTTTCCTTCCCTCCTTCCATCCTTCCTTTCTTCTTTCTTTCCTTCCCTCCCTCCTTCCTTCCTTCTCCCTTCCTTCCTTTCTCTTTCTTTCTTTCTTTCTTTCTTTCTTTCTTTCTTTCTTTCTTTTTTATTGATTCTTTGTGAGTTTCACATCATGCACCCCAATCCCACTCATCTTCCCATCCCCTCATATCCACCCTTTTCCCTTGCAACCTCCCCTCCCCACAGAATAAAAAGCACATGCATAAAAACAAACAAAGTGAAACATAAAAAAAAATCTCATGGTGGAAGCTACAGTGTCACAGTGTGTCCTACAGTCTATCCCTCTGTCCACACATCTTCACTTGCAAATGTTCATTGCAGCAAGTCATTGGTCTGTTGGTCTCAGGCCAACGACTGTCTCATTCTCCAAGACATTACCAATGTAATCGATGGCACCTGGGGGATTGAAACAGCATAAGAGGGACATAACTCTTCAAGACCAGCAGAAGACAACTTTTAAGAACTAACCATTGGAGAAGGTTTGATGAAGATAGCCAGACACTGACCTTTTCCTGGGCAAAGGTATCAGAGGCCAAATTTCCCTTCTGGGATCATCTAGATGCCTTTGAGTGGCAAGCAGCACGGTTTGTCTTCTGAAGCTTCTTGGGTCGCTAAACATCACATTTCTGTAAGAGCTGTGAAAACGTAGAGAATCCAAAGAGGATTCTGGAAGGAATTGAGATTTAACTTTGAACCCAAAAATGAGACCAAAATTTAAAGAAGCATTAAACTGTGCCTCATCTCCCCGAATGTCCTCGGGGCCAAGTGGGTTAAATGGGGAATGAGCGGGTCCTAGAGAAATACCGAGTGTTCTACCAGAAAGACAACAACAGACATTCAAAAACCTCGTGCTGAGAGAAAACCAAACGCTCCTGAATACTCATAACTCCACCAATAACACAACACCTTCATCCATACGCTTTCAGGGAAAGAGACTACATACGAGACCACATCCTATCAGGATCCCGTCCAAGCCAGTCTTGAGCTCTACTGGCCAATGTTCATAAGCTGGTGAGGACTGTGGCCTATAGAGTGAGGTGAGTTAAATTTGAACCCGTGTTAACTGTATGACCTAGGCAGAGGTGGTCCAGATTTTGGAGAATGGGAAGGGCAGGCACATCCGCGGGTTGGGGGATGGGCCTCACTGAACACTGTCCATAGAAACCTCAGCTTGGTAAACAGTAACTGCCATTATATCTCCAGTGGTGATAACGATCCCTAAAATGTTAACAGTGCTCCTTCCATCAGTTCTTAACAGCTGGGTTTCTTGAAGGTGCTTGGGTTAGTTAAATGGTTTTCCCTTCCCACAAACAGACAGCAAAGGCTCTTTGATGTATTCGTGGTTGCTTACTCACTTCTAATAATCTTTTCTCTGGCTTGAGTAGCCTCCACATTATAGCACTCCATTCTTCTGAAGGTTCTTTACAGAATCTACGTCTTGCATGAACCAGAGTGGCTTCTACTGTTTCTGCTTACCATAACTGGCTATCAACTCAGTTTGCTGAAGATCTTACTGACCAGTTGGGTCCCACTTTGACCTTTCCTTCTTAGGGAAATATGTGTCATGGGGGATCCTGAATCTCCTTCATGATTCTGGTCGACACAGCACAGACTCGGGACTTGTAGAACATTTACACTGCTGCCCAGAGAAGTAGGATTTGATTTATTCTTCTCTTAGCAAAAACAGACATGTGTCTTCAGCATATCTATTACCAGGTGAGTACATTTTTGCCAATAGGCAGTGAAAGATAGAACAAACTGTTGTAGTACACACCTGCCCTCTCTGAAGCAATAAAAATGTAGATGAAAGTATGTTTTATATAAGACAGCATTTTCTCCTTTCTTTTCAAAATTGCTTTACTTTTTTTTTTTTTTTTTTTTTTTGGTTTTTCGAGACAGGGTTTCTCTGTNCCTGGCTGTCCTGGAACTCACTTTGTAGACCAGGCTGGCCTCCAACTCAGAAATCTGCCTGCCTCTGCCTCCCGAGTGCTGGGATTAAAGGCGTGCACCACCACGCCAGGCTGCTTTACATTTTAATAGCCTTATTTATTTGTGGGAGTGATGTGTGTGTGTGTGTGTGTGTGTGTGTGTGTGTGTGTGTGTGTGTGTGTGCCAGATAGAGTTTACGGGGAGACAACCTGAGGAAGGCAGTTCTCTTCGTCCACCATGTGAGTTCTGGGAAATTCAACCCAGGTCCTAAGGCTTCGTGGCAAGCATCTTTACCTGCTGAGCCACCTCATTGCTCTCTAAGTTGCTATCTTTTAGAGGTAATGACGTATCCTCAAAGAAGAGCAAGTATAGGTTAAAAATGTGGACCTAAACACATTAGTATACTCCTTAATGGAAAGAAAAGAATAATTTTAAAATAAAATCAACAAGCTAGTCATTTGGCTCCGTACACAACTGAGCAGCCATGGTTGTTATATTCTGCAAGGCACTGAATACACTGGCTGCTCAGGATCACGTGACCTGCAGTTCCTCTCAGTAGAAAGCATTGCATTTGAAGGGACCACGATTTGATGGGATGTTAGAGATTTTGGGTTACCTAAAGGTCATCTAGTAACCCCAACAACTCTTCCATATTCCTAAATGTAAAACGTAAGAGAACGTTTGTCACATTGTACCATATACGTTTTAAATTTTTCTCAAAGCTTTTTTTTTTTTTTTTCACCTCCAAAATATTCCCATGCACTTGAAATCACTCAGCAGGTTCGGTCTTTGGAAGTGACTTTATCGAATACACACACTCATCTCTACAGTGACAACTTGTTCCCTTACCTCCATTTAAGAAATGCATATCCCATGTTCACTCATGAGAAATCAAAGCATTGATTTTGGGGGGACGATCTGTGTTAGGGTTTCCTTTCTTCTGCTCATGAAAGGGCAACTTGCAAAACTCAATAGTGCCCCTTTGTGGAACTGAAAAACAACTGCCAGTTACTCCAGGCTACGCACGTTTAATTCGTGTTTGTTTTATTACAATAGTCCCTGTAACAGAAAACTCCTCCAGTGTAGAAACAATAACTAAGTATTTTTAGGAGCTGGCCACGTACAGGCATGAACTAACGGTGCATCAGGGATTAGTCTATATTTCCTAGCAGTATTCCCTAGCATGTATACTTTAGTGACTCTTTCAAGGAATAATGAGAAAACAAAAACTATCTGTCCAAAGTGTGGCCTTATATTTCTCACACATAATGCTCCAGTATGAAGACATTTACATCATAAAAAAGAATACTAGAGACATCACAGAAAATCTTTTTTCTCTAAGGGAAGGGACAAAAAGGGGCATAAAATAGCATTCTGTCCTCAAGCTTCACCCCATGATTGAGTTAGTTAAAGTTTAAGAGTCTATGTATATGATAACTCACAGGCCTAGTTTTATTCCTGCTACAGAATGTGCATTCCAAAAGGCTAAGTGAAACCAGGGGTCTGTACCTGAAATCTGTGCCTGATTCTTCAAGTTGAATGGAAGGATTTCATCCACAGCTTTCCCTCTCATGTCACAGCGTGGGCATCAGTATGATCTCCTTTTTCTAGTCAAAGCCAGACCTTCTCCACTGTTTCCCTCAGCATTAGGACTTGGGTATATAATGGTTCCCAAAGCCTCTGTGTGGAAGGCTTGCCCCATAGCTTGAGATGCTATACCCAGAGGTTGAATAGACCATAGAATGATAATCTCATCTGTTGATGAGTTCATAGTGAATTGCTGTTAGAAGGTAGGGCTTGGCTAGAAGAAGTACATCCCAGGAGGTAGCCATCGAAGGCTGCACCTTATCCCTGACTCTCCCCTCTCTCTCTCCCTGCTCCTGGAGGCCATGAAGTGAGTAACTTGCCCTCCTTATGCCTTCTGCTATATTATATCCACCTTGCACAGCCCTAAAGAGAGAAGCCAGCCAGCCACACTCAGGAACCTCTAAACAGAAGCTTCTCCTTTTAAACTGGTCAGGCCAGCTGTTTTTCCACAGCAATACAAAGCAGTGGATATATCCATTGTCCTGATATTTGAGGACACCCTTGATGGTTGTCCTGGGTATTTTTTAAATTATTTTACTAGATATTTTCTTCATTTACATTTCAAATGCTATCCTGAATGTCCCCTATACCCTCCCCCCTACAATGCTCCCCTGCCCACCCACTCCCACTTCTTGACCCTGGCATTCCCCTGTATGGGGCATATAAAGTTTGCAAGACCAAGGGGCCTCTCTTCCAAACGATAGCTGACTAGGCCATCTTCTGCTACATATGCAGCTAGAGACACGAGCTCTGGGGGTACTGATTAGTTCATATTATTGTTCCACCTACAGGGTTGCAGACCCCTTCAGTTCCTTGGGTAGTTTCCCTAGCTCCTCCATTGGGGTCTCTGTTCTATACTATAGATGACTGTGGGCATCCACTTCTACATTTGCCAGGCACTGGCATAGCCTCACAAGAGACAGCTATTATCAGTGTCCTTTCAG
>NC_034607.1:44363924-44376319 GCF_900095145.1 Mus pahari
CTCCAGAGTTGTCTCCCTTTGGGTTTTCTTTATTGTTTCTACTTTCATTTTCAGATCCTTAATGGTTTTGTTCAATTCCATCCCCTTGTTTGTTTGTTTTCCTGTTATTCTTTAAGGGATTTTTGTGTTTCTTCTAGCTGTTTAACAGTGTTTTCCTGTAATTCTTTAAGGGATTTTTGTGTTTCTTCTACCTNTTTAGTAGTGTTTGCTTGTAGTTCTTTAAGGACTTCTACCTGTTTAGCAGTGGTCTCCTGTAATTGCTTGAGGGATTTTTGTGCTTCCTCTTTAAGGGTTTCTACTTGTTTAGCATTGTTCTCCTGTATTTCTTTGAGTGAGCTATTAATGTCCTTCTTCAAATCTTCTACCACCACCATGAGATATGATTTTAAATCCTCATCTTGCTTTTCGGGTGTGTTGGGGTATCCAGGACTCGCTGTGGTGGGTGTACTGGGTTCTGATGGTGCCCAGTGTTTTTGGTTTCTGTTAGTAAGATTCTTACGTTTGCCTTTCACCATCTGGAAATCTTTGGTGTTAATGTTCAAGCTGTCTCTGGCTGGAGTTTGTTCCTCCTGTGATTCTGTTAGCCCCTGTCAGCACTCTTGGGAATCCAACTCTCCCCTGCATTCCAGTGGTCAGAGCACTCTGCAGGCAAGCTCTCCTCTTGCAAGGCAGGTGTCCAGGAGTCTGGAGCTCTGATCCTCCTTCTGAGTCCTGGGGTCAGAGCCCCCCCTGTAGGCCGACTCTCCTCCCCTCCCGTGATCCCGAGGACCCGTGATCCTGAGGACCTGTCATGTGGATATTCCTCTGCAGCGCTCAGCTGCCTCCGCTGGGGTTCAGGAAAGAGATGGTGGGGTGGCCCCAACCAGACTGGAACCCCACCTCTGGGTGGGAGGTGTTCCTTTGTCCCTGTTCCTGCTGGCATAAGCCCCTCTTGGAGTCTCTGGGTTTGATTGTGTTCCACTCACCCGTGATCCCGAGGACCTGCGGTGTGGAGATTCTTCCGGAGCGTTCAGTGGCCTCCGCTGGGGTTATGAAGAGATATGGCAGGGGTGACCCCGACCAGACCAGAACCCCGCCTCTGGGTGGGTGGTGTTCCTTTGACCCTGTTTCTGCTGGCACAAGCCCCTCCTGGATTCTCTGGAATTGATGTTGCGTTCCACTCACCCGTGATCCGGAGGACCTGTGGTGTGGAGATTCCTCCGGAGCACTCAGCTGTCTCCACTGGGGTTCAGGAGAGAGATGGTGGGGTGGCCATCTCTAGGTATTTTTAACCGGTTTATTTCCAAGCCTTTAAACCCCCATGCACAAGACCTATGTGGAGAATATCCCCCCAAGGTAAAAACCTCAAAAGCAAAAGCATAATAAAGAACAAAATTAAAAATGCCCATGCAGGTATGTACTAAAATAGTGCAAGTCTTCAAAGGCATCAGGCTTCCATTAAAACATACTATGCCATCCATGAAGCACAAGTCAACAAGAAACCCAGAGAAGAAACTTTCTAAACTGGTGATGACACCCTGACCACAGTAAAAGTTTTGTCAATACAAATTATTGTCAACAATATTTTATAATACATGTCAATACAGGGTGAGCTATGATACTTGAAGGAGTGCAACCTTCAAAACACTAACGGGAAATCCAAAGCATTGGTGAAGCCAACAGGAAGGTAAAAAACGAACCAAAGATCACAGGTACACTGAACTGTCTCCTCTCTCTCTCTCTCTCTCTCTCTCTCTCTCTCTCTCTCTCTCTCTCTCTCTCTCTCATATGCCATGTAGGTTCACATGTGGCTGCAGGTATGTTGCATATGTATACACATGTGGAGACCAAGGGTTGATGTGGTTTCCTCCTTTATCATCCTCATCCTACTCTTCAGGAGCATCCTCATCCTTCAGAGGCAGAGGCCCCCGCTGAAGCTGAAGCTCACCGTTTTGTATGGACAGACTGGCCGGCAAGCCCCAGGGATGTACTTGTCTCTGTATCCCACAAATTCACGCTGAAGTACATGGATTTCATGTGGATGTTGGAGATTCAAATTCAGGTCATTGCTCTTGCACAGTAAGCACTTTGCCTATTGAACCATGTCCCCAGCCAATTCTTTCTTTATTTTATGGTTTTGTTTTTTGTTTTGTTCTGTTTTGTTTTGTTCTTGAAGGTCTTTGTCTTAGTTCGGGTTGTTGTTGAGAAGAGGTACCATGACCAAGGCAACTCTTTCTTTTTATTGGATATTTTATTCATTTACATTTCAAACGTTATCCTCTTTCCCAGTTTCCCCTCTGCAAACCTCCCATCCCCTCCTCCTCTCTCCCTGTTTCTATGAGGATGCTCACCCACCCACCTACCCACCCAATTCCATCTCATCACCCTGGCATTCCTCTACATTGTGGCATCAAGCCTTCACAGGACCAAAGGTGACAGGCCATTCTCTGCTACATATGTGGCCAGAGCCATGGGTCCCTCCGTGTGTATTCTTTGGTTGGTGGTTTAGTCCCTGGGAACTCTGGGGGTGGGGATGGGGGTCTAGTTGGTTGATATTGTTGTTCTTCCTATATATGGTTGCAAGTCCCTTCAGCAACTCTTATAAAGGAGAATATTTCATTGGGGCTGGCTTACAGGTTTAGAAGTATAGTCCATTATTATAATGGTGGGAAGCATGGGGGACATGGTGTAGGAGGAGCCCAGAGCTTTACATCTTGATCCACAGACAGCAGAAGCAGACTGCGTTTCATACTCAGTGGAGCTAGGAGACCCACAGTGACACACTTCCTCCAACAAGGCCACACCTACTCCAAAACTGCCACATCTCCTAATAGTGCCACTCCCCATAGTCCAAGCAATCAAACACATGAGTCTAAGGGGGCCATACCTGTTCAACCCATTACATTCTACTCTCTGGTCCCCATAAGCTTGTAGCCATAATATAATGCAAAGTGCACTTAGCCCAACTTCAAAATGTTTAAAAGTCTCAGATTCAAAGTCTCTTCTGAGATTCATGTGATCTCTTAACTGTAATCACCTATAAAATCAAAATCAAAACGTGGATCACGTACTTCCAACCTATCATGGGACAGGATATGCATTATGGCTCTAAAACATAGGAAATGAAGCACAGTGAGGAAATACTGAAACTAAGCGAGATCAAAAACCAGCTGGGCAAACTCAAAATCCTGCGTCTCCATGTCTAATGTCAAAGTGCTCTTGAGATCTCTAACTCTTTTCAGCTTTGTTGACTGCAATACATTTCTTTCTTATGGGCTGGGTCCTCTCCCTATTAGAAGATTTCCTCAGCAGTTATCTTATGGCTCTGGCATCTCTAAACTCTTGAAGTCTCCAAGGCAATCCAGGTTTCACCTTTACAGTTTCACATGGCGGCCTCTCTGGTCCTCCATGAAGGGACTCCTTGACATATTCCTGACCTCAGCAAATGTCTTTAGTCATTTAACAGAGGGAGATTCTACAATCCCTTTCTTCTACTCTTAACTCTAAAGCCAGAACCACGTGGCTGAAGCTATCGAGTTCGGCTGCTAGCTGGGGTTAGAATATAGCCCTTCATGTTCAATTATCTTCATGTTCAATTACATCTTCACCAGCTTTGCTTTTGATGGTTTCATTCACTGCCTGAGCCTTGCTAGCCTGGAACTAGACCAAGCTGGCCTTGAACTCACATAGCTGCATGCTTCTACTTCCTGGGTGCTGGGATTAAAGTTATGTATTACAGTGCCCGGGTCTAAGCTTTTTCTAAATTCCTTTTCACAAAATTGAAGCGAAATTGGGTGGGACCTTGCCACCACTCCCTTAATTCCATTTAATATCTTTAATCTGTTTATCTCCTTGGACACAGGATGTAGCCTTCTTCTACTTCCTGGTGCCCCTTTAATACCATGCATTTTGTATTTTTCCTTTCTAAGCTTGCTCCCTTTTATCAAAAGGCCCTTCATAAGAGTGAAGCACAGGACAAAGTCTGTACTAGGCTGCTTTGAGACTTCCTTTACCAATGCAGTTAATCTGAATCTCTTTACCTTAGCCTTAAGCAGACTATTCGAACAAGGGCAGAAAGCAGCCGCGTTCTTCAACAACATGTCACAAGAATGATTTCTAGGCAACATACGAAAATTATTCTCCCCTGAAATGTCTTGAGCCAGTAACCCCCCACCCCACCCTATGACTTAGTTCAAATCACCCTCAGCACCAGTGTCTTCCATATTTTTACTAGGATGGCCCATTAAACCCCACTTAAAACATTCCATTGCTGTCTTAATCCAAAGCCCCCCAAATCCACATTCCTCCCAACAGAAGCATGGTCAGGCCTATCACAACAATACTCAATCCCTGGTACCAACGTCTGTCTGATTTAGTGCTCTATTGCTGTGAAGAGACACCATAAACATGGAAACTCTTACAAGTATTTAATTTAATTGGGGATGACTTATAGTTTCAGAGGTTCAGTCCATTATCATCATGGTGGTAAGCATGGCAGCAGGCAGGCAGACGTGGTGCCAGAGGAGCCCAGAGTTCTATATCTTGAACTCTGAGAGACTTCAAAGCTTGCCCCTACAGTGACTCACTTCCTTCAACAAGTCCACACCTACTCTAACAAGGCCACACGTCCTAATAATGTCACTTTCCATGTGCTAAGCATTCAAACACACAAGTCCATTGGGGTCATACCTAATCAAATCACCACAGACCTTGACATGTATATTTGATTTTAGGTGTGATAACCAGCCAACTGATCATATCCCAGTAATCTGAACAATATATATCAACAAAGGTACCTTTTGAGTTAAGCCAATTAGTAGATTTAATTCTCAACAGTAATAAACTTGTGATTGGATTTAATCCAAGTTTCCTTTCCAAAGCTGAAAATGACCTCTGGAAACAAACCCTACCTATCCAGGTTTTGTGTTTTCTATCCATAAATAGTAGAGGGGAATTAGGCAAAAGGAGAAAATGTAAGGAGGTGAGAGAGACAAAAAATAGACTCTCTCTCTCTCTCTCTCTCTCTCTCTCTCTCTCTCTCTCTCTCTCTGTGTGTGTGTGTGTGTGTGTGTGTGTGTGTGTGTGTGTGTGCATATCTGCAAGTCCACCACTCAGGATGTACAGACAGAGGAACAGGAGTATGCCAGTCAAGGCAATATAGCAGTGCTCCCAGCCCCCCCCCCCCAAAAAAAGAGCTCAAATACATTTGACATAAAGAGAATGCCACTCAAAACCAGAAGGCTTACGGGGGCTAGAGAGGGGACTCATCAGTTAAGAGTTCTTGCTGCTCTCGCAGAGGGTCAGAGTTTGGTTCCCAACACCTACACGGTAGTTCACAACAATCTGCAACTCCGTTTCCAAGAAATATGACAGCACTTACCACCTCCTTGGGCTCAGGTGTGTGTATGGTAGGCACACAGTACACATACAATAAGGTTTTCTTTAAAAGAAAAAAAAACAACTATTTATAGTTTTTAAAAACCCACAAGGGCCCCATCTGTAGAAAGAAGTATCAATGAAAATGTGGAGAGATGGGAACGTCCACATTGCACACGGAAATATACATTTGGACAGTCACTTTGAAAAACACTTATCAGATCCTCAAAATGTTAAACTGGTGACCACATGACTGGGAATTCCATTCCTAGATGTTTGCCCAGAAGAAATGAATACATTATGTTCGCACAAAACTTCTACATGAATGTTCATAGCACCATTGCTTATAATATCCATCAAAGGGAAACAAAATAAACGCTCATAAGCTAGTAACAGGGTAAACAAAATGTATATCTATACAATGAATATGATTTGACCATGTCTTCATCACTGTGTTATTCATGTGAAGAGACAGGAACACTAAGGCAACTCTTATTTTTTTTCCATTTCTTCAATTTATTCATAAATCCATCATGGAAATGCTTCCAAATAAAATATTGATAAGTATATTTACTCTACAGTAATGCTCCAGGCATGGTAAGTCCTGGATAACAGGTAGCCTTGCATTTGCTATGGATTGATCTTGGCATCTGAAGTCAGAAGCAAATTATAGGCTGTGGGAAAATACAAATGATAGGAAAAAGTTATGAATCAAAAGTTCTGGTGATAGTCTTTAGAAAAGGCAAATGAAAATATCCCTTGTAAATATCAACACTCACGATCTCTTTCTGAACAAGTTTCTATGTTTTATCGCTAAGGCAACTCTTATAAAAGAAAGCATTTAATAAGGTCCTGCTTACAGTTTCAGAGGTCACAGTAAGGAGTGCGGTGGCATGTAGACAGGCTCTGGAGCAGTAGCTGAGATCTACATTCTGATGTTCCGGCCAAGAGAGAGAGAGAGACTGGGCCTATCATGGGCTTTTAAAACCTCAAGCCCACACCCATTAACATGCTACCTAAAATAAGGCCACACCTCCTAATACTTTAAAACAGTTTTTAACCCCCTGATGACTAAGCATTCAAATATATGAGCCCATGGAGGCCATTCTTATTCACACCACCACAGACTGTAACAGGAATGATAGGCTGATATATTTTATTGCACAGATGTGTCTTGTGAATGTATCCATGAAACAATACGTATACAAAAATCAATGCATTAAATTATTCTACTTTTATGTAATGCCTAGCATAGGTGAATCCACAAAGACAGAAAGTAGATCAATGTTTACCAGGACAGGGAGAAGACCATGATCGACAGAAATGGGAGCTCTACCTGAGATTGCTGAGCATGACAAAAAAAACCCTTAAGATTAGTGATAGCTGCATATAGCCTTATAAATGACTTAAAATCATTGATGCTGCAAACGAATAGGAATTATGGAAGTGGCCACAAGAAAGGGAAGTTAGAGGTTTGGCTCTAGCATGCCCTGTCCTTCTTATAAAGCTCCATGTTCAATTGCTTATCCTTCTTTTGCACATTCAAATTTCTTAAGGACTCAAGGAGAGTTTGAGGAATTCCTCCAGAAGACAGAGAGGCACCTTCATTTCCACAACCTCTTGTGTGTTTGTTTGTTTGTTTGCTTGCTTGCTTGCTTGTTTGTTTTTAAAAGAGGAGATATTATGACATACAGCTAGCGACCCTGGAACTCTCTATGTAGACCAGGTTAGCCTCAAATTCATAGAGCTATAACCTGCCTCTACCTCTATTAAATGCTTGGATTAAATGCATGTGACACCATACCTGGTCTATTATTCCAGTCTTAACTACCAAGATTGACTTTCAAATCACACCTTATACATCATACGGTCATTATATTCATATTGATGTAGTTGCAAAAAAAAAATGCTGCAAAAGGATTAAAGAGGCATGCCAAAGTTCAGGGATTCTTAGGAGTCCTTACTGGAGGCAAAGGCAGAGGCTAATAGAGATGCCAAGAGAGTCTGAGAAGGGAAGTGTTTAAATAACAAACCCTGTTGATGTCACTGCAGAGACAACCCATAAACTCAGAGCAGAGCATCAGGATTGAATTGAGCTGTAGAGGAGATCTGCAGAATTAGGTCTATGGAAGTGAAGTCAAGGACTGGGTCAGCACAGATGAACAGGTAGACAGCTGAACAGATGGCTATCTGAGTGGGGCTTCTCAGCAGTGGGGAGCGGGAGGGTGAACTGAGCTGAAGCTCCCAGGACATGGAGAGTTGTGCTTCTTCTCCCAGTCCCCTTGACATACACACTAACTAAGTGGTCAGATGACAGTGGGTCTGTCTGTCTCTTTGCAGGGTTAGATGTTTTCCTCTAGGCTTGGTGAAGGTGTTAGACTCTTAGTCTGTTCTGCTCCGTAAGTTCTTACATCTGGTCTTAGTACAACCAAGTGCCGTGTAGTCTCAACCTACTTTGATATGTTTCTAGGGTAGGGCCCTTTTAATTTTTAGGAGTAAGCTTTTTATCAGTCTTTGCATCGTGAGTGGTATTAGACAGGTGGTGGTGCACAGTCACCTGCCTCTGGATTTACACTCAAAATAATCAAATGCTCTTTGAAAAATGGAATCACCCAGGAGAAGGGACAGCCTGAAAGCCATGTTTCATAGCCTGGAGTGACTTACAGCAGTGTGGTATCAACACTTATTTGAGGGCAGACTCTATGTCACTTTTCATCCCTAAATGCACAGCTGCACTTGGGAAACCGGCACAGCACGGTGGTGGGGAGGAGGGTGCTAGGCAACACCTCTAAGCTAAGTCCCCAACCCCAATGTCAGACACCTCCTTTTCTCCCCACAGCACAATCCTTTCTACTTCCTCTTCCCCCAAAACATCTGTCCATCTCAAGATAACCTACAATGATAACTGTCCATGCGTGAGTACTTCCAGAGCAGCAGACAAGCACCTGGGCAGGTCTGGAGTCAGGGAGACCTAGGACAGTGGTTGTCTCTCCTTTGGCCTCAGGAGAGTGTTCAGGGGATGACAATAAGACTGTATTATGCCACAGCGATTAAGGCCAGTGAAGGGAAACTTTAATGAAAAAGCAAGTCACGTACCGAGTCAGGAGCTAAGCTGGTTGTCCGGAAAGATGAGGGTAAATGACAACCTGAATTTACTAGATCTTAGGATGCTTGATCAAGAAAGCCTAATGCTACTGTTGCTATTACTATTGTTATTTGCTTTTTTCATGTATTTATTTATGGGGGTTGCACACATGTACAAGTGGAGGTCAGAAGATAATTCAAGAGTTGGAATCTGTCTTCTTCTTCTTCTTCAGGTGATGAAACTCGGGTCATCAGGTTTGTATCAAGCATCTTTATCCACTGAGCCATTTTGCTGACCCTATCATCATCATCATATCATCATCATCATCATCATCATCATCATATCATCATCATCATCATCATCATCATCATCATCATATCATCATCATCATCATCACCACCACGCAATTCTTAGAGATGGTAAAACTTTGGCTGGCGCAAGACTTAAATAGATCGGTGTACTTTCTCCTTGATCCATTCTCACAGAGCACTGTTTCTACTTTCACACTTTCATGCATTTGGGTAAATTTTTATTTTATCTGCCAGCTTTCTCGCCAGAAAGAACCGCTCTGACCCACACTGTATAATGACTAGAAATGTACATTTATCCAACACAGCATAGATGCAGTGCGCTTTCACTTTTTGCTTCATTTTTGCCCCCAAGGAAAGCTATTTTTCCTTTTAAGGTGTTTGCAGCTACAGAATTAGGACGAGAGGCAGGATGGACCACACAGGAAGAATCTGCACTCGGGTTGACTTGACTTCACTCTTAAATTTCCAGCCAGGAAGCTTGAAACTAAAACAAACTGCAGTGCATTTGACTGCGTGGTTGGCAATGACCTCGCCTATTCCAGAAGCATAAATTAACGTACCACAAGAAATCCCTTTCAATGATAAGTGATAGTCTTTGAAAAGAACATTTCCTATTTTTTTTTAAAGCTGAGTTGCCAAGGTAATATCAGTTGTTAATAGTCAGGATGTCCGCTGCTTGTAGCAGAAAGGAAGAACTGTTAGCCCAGTACCCCCCACACTGCAATCGGAAGCTTGCTTGCTCTAGGATAGGAATCCTCTCACACAGTAACTGATGACCAGATGAAAGAAACCTCAGGAGTTGATGGTGTGACTAAGAAAGAAAGCAACAACAACGAGAAGAAAAGGACCTACAAAGCGAGTCCCGAAGGCATAGAGGGAAGCAGAGGAGGAAGTACCAATAGAAGAGATGGAAAAGGAATTACCAGGCAGCTGGACCAAAACCGGAGAGGGCACTGTGAACAGACATGGTTATGTGGAGGCCGCAGACAGATTTCAAACTGAAAGACCAAGGAAGAGGCGGGCAGTAATACGGGCCACCCCCTTCCTCGTGGAGGTTTATGGGGACCTCCGCAGGGGTGTGGCTGCGGAGGACTGAAATCACACGATGAGGGTAGGAGAGAAAAAGAGGTCGTGAGATCACATGCAAAGGAGCTTCCTGGAGATTTTGTGGAGGGTGACAGCACTTCTGGGTGAAGATGCTGGAGCAGGATAGGGAAATGTTGCGGAGACTTGAGAGCCCGTGGGGTGTATGTAGTGAGCTCAGTGCCTCGGGGAAGGGAAATGGATACACTGGACGAAGGGGAAAATGCCAAGAGTGAGATGAGGGTGGGCCAGGAGCCAATGTCGATTCTGAAACAGAAGAGAAAGAGGTCTCTCTACCTACGGATATTTTGCAGACTTTGTTTTCTGTAGAAAGATGAGCGTCCTCTTGGATTGCCTTCTCACACATCCCAAGGAAAATGGGAGGTGAACTCACATTTTGCGAACGGACAGAGCATAGGGGGCGATTTTGATGTTTTAGGAACTGACTGGCCAGTGTGGGGTAGCCTCTTGGTAGGGAGTTAACCACACCACAGCTGCTTAATGATAGCGAAATGGTGAAGAACGTGGGATAAAATTTAACAAAGGTGAACCCAGGTTCAAAAAAAAAAAAAAAAGCATATGGAGATTTGTATTATTTTTGTGGTTTTTTGCAATATTTTGCAAATTTTATATTATTTTCAAATAAAGTTAATGAAGATACTAGACATATTAGTAATATAATTATTGAAGTAATAACAGAAAGCTCTCAGAGAGGACATTGCCGGAATCCTTCCTTAATATAGGTTATTATCAGGAGCACAAACTATGGCTCAGTTCACCTTGTAAAGTTAGGTGTGCGCCTTTGTCCTACGACCTAAACATTACAGTTTTGGATATTTACAAAGACCGACTTAACATGCAGGGCTACAAAAAGCTTTGTGTGAAACTGTAAAGAACATCTGTATATTGTTGTAAAATCCATGTGATGGAATGCTAAAGACTAAATTCCCAATACATAGCACACACGTCTCAAAAACATTAGGAATGATTCCCACTTTGTAAAAGGTGGAATAACAGTAATATTTATTCCTTAAATGCTGTTCTAGTTGTTGTTTTAAATCAAACTCCTAAGGGAAATGGTCTTTACCTACAATTTACTTTATGGGAAGATAAAGATATGGTTTTGTTGGTTTTATTTGCTATTTACCCAGTTCCACTGATGGCGATATTGTATAGAACTTGGACAATATCACAGTCGGGATGTTCACATTAACAAGATCTCCAGTCGTCATTAGTATTTTTGCTTAAGCTGTCAGTCATTGATGAAATAACTTGTGGAAAAGAGTTACAGTTTACCTTTAATCACATACTTGACATTTCCTTTGCTCCTTGTGTCTTCCTGAAGATTCAGATCTCTGGGCTGGACAGGTGGCTCAGTGGTTAGGAGTCTTGGGAAGGACTTGAGATCAATTGACAACGCCCACACGGAAGCTTACAATCGTCTGTAAGTCTACTTCTAGGAGATCTCACATCCTTTTCTGCACTCTAATGGCACTGCATGCATGTGGTACACGTACATACACGCAGGTTAACACAGGTTAAACGTTTATACACATTTTACAAAATGAAATAGATACTTTTAAAGTGAAGATCAGATCCCTGAGCTGGAGAGATGGCTCAGCGGGGAAGCGTCTGTGCACTGCTCTTCTAGGGGACCTGATTGTGGACCCCAGCACCCGTGGCAGGCAGACCACGGTCACCTACAACTCCAGGTCCAGGAAATTCGGCTTCCTCTTCTGGTGTCTGCAGGCACCCACACTCACATGTACACATGTGTTTGCCCACAGACACACTATTAGAAAATGAAACTGGATCTGCACCTAGGAGCTGGGGTTGTACCACAGCCCGTTGTGCACAGTTCCTGCCAGGGGAGAGCTTGTCTCCAGGGAGTGTCTCAGAGGTGAGATCGCCATTTTCTCTCCGGTGACTGTCTAAGGCTGGACCAGCCAGAAGTGCACAGGGGAAAGTAGCGGTGGAGCAGCTGAGACAAGTCCTACCAGCCTCCATCTGCACCCAGGATCTGAGCTGTTCTGCATCCCTCTGTGCACAGGTCCTGGCAGAGGAGAGTTGGTGTCCCAGGAGCGCTGATACAGGCTTACAGGCCCACAGGAGGGACAAGCTCAAGCCAGAGGGAGCAAGGGAAACTAACACTAGACATAACAAGATGGGAAAAGACAAGTACAAAAACCTTACCAATAGAAACCAAGGCTATGTGGCATTGTCAGAACCAAGTTCTCCCACAAGACCAAGTCCTGAATAACTCAATACACGGGAAAAATCAACATGTGGATTTAAATTCACATCTCATGATGCTGATACAGGAATTTAAGAAGGACATAAATAGCTCTCTGAAAGAAATACAGGAGAAAATAGGTAAACACCTAGAAACCCTTAAAGAGGAAACACAAAAATCTGTGAAAGAATTACAGGAAAACACAACCAAACAGGTGAAGGAACAAACAAAAGCATCCAGGCTTTAAAAATGGAAGTAGAAACAATAAAGAAATCACAAAGGGTGACAACTCTGGAGATAGAAAACCTAGGAAAGAGGTCAGGAGTCA